>NC_135594.1:3854210-4174210 GCF_965152235.1 Eretmochelys imbricata | reverse complement strand
GCCTTACTCACCAAACCAATCCTGGGGGACTGGAGAGCTGCCCACGGCACCAGGGAAATCTCTGCAGGGGTAAAGCGGGCAGCAAGCCCAGTGGCCCTGGAACGAGGTGCCCGGCCTAGTGACTATGCCACCTGAATGGCAGCTCAGGCTGAACTGTGGGAAAGTGCCCAGGACCCGAAGAGGTAACAGCCAACCCCTCGCCTTGCACCCTGACACGCCATGCTCCAGAATCCTTACAAATGTGCCACCCAGTCTGCATGAGCAAGCTCCTCCAATCAGTCCCAGCAGGGCACTGCAGGGATGCACCTTCCAGGGGGAGCTGCCTGCCCCCAATCGGGACAGGACACAACCCACTAGCCACCCAACCCTGGGTCGTCAGCGGGGATTGAATCCAAGATGTTTGGTGTCAAAGCACAGATCTCTGCCAATGAGCCAGATCCTGAGGGGTCGCCAGCAGCAGATAGGTCCAGGATTGGCATTGCAGTCCCCTCAAGCCCCCGTCAGACACCAGATCCCTGCCCTGACCGGTCCGTCATCCCCACAACACCCCCGCCCCTCGCTTTCAAAGCTCCTGCTCGCCTTTCGTCCTGCTAACCATGCTTGGCTTACTACAGTTCTCCTCCAGCTGGTAGCTGCTGGGGGAAACTGAGGCATGGAGCGGCAAAGCAACTGGCACCTGCTCAGTGGCTGAGCCAAGAATGGAACGCAGGAGTCCGGAGGCCCAGCCGACCCCACTCCCTCTCCCACTGCCATGCTCGGTCCATGGTAGGCTGGTGACGCTGCAGCATGAAGTCCACCTTAAATATGGGACGGCTGCTGCCACCTAAAGCCGGCGAGGTCTGTAATAAACCTTGTAGCTGGCGCAAGCTGCCACCTGGGAATCGCGGCAGCTCTGGGATGAATGTCCCATTGCCTCTTCCAGTCTCCTCTCCCCCCAGCCCCCACCCACCCCCCGTGTCTCGAACCACCTTCTGTGCTTCCTACTTCTCTCCACCCCGCCTCTGCCACCAGCTCCCCGCCCCACCCACCTGGCCTTTCACTTTCCACGCTCCAGGCCACCCCGGCTCCCGCCCCCTCATCCTCCTGCGGCCCCCAGTTCCATGCTTCGGCGGCCGACGGGGATCGCTGCTGGACAGGGAGCTGGGCCCCGGGGGCGCTGCATTGGACAGGTGCATGGGGTTAGCTGGTTAGTGAGGCGCTAAGCGGGAGTGGGTCTGCTCAGTTTGAAGAGGGGAGACTTCAAAAGAACAGGAAAGGTGCTGCAGGGGGTGCTCTCCTCTTGCAGTCAGTGCTGACTCCAGTACCCTAGGGGTGGCACTAGGGGAGGCTGTGCTGCAGGGAGCAGGGCCGGGGGCTCAGTCGGGGTCAGCACGAACACCAAGGGGAGAGCGCCTCCGACTGAGCCCCCACCCCACAGCACAGTGCCCCTCCCTCACCGGCTGCACTGGGGTTGACGCCCAGGGGCAAAGCGCCCCCAATACTCTCATGCGGCACTAGGGGGCGCTGCGCTGCAGGGGTGGGGACCCCATGAGGAGCACTCTCCTCACGCAGTGTGTGCTGACCCCAGTGTAATGATCGGGGGGGCTGTGCTGCAGGGCGGGGGGGGTATCAGCAGGGGGCGCTCTCCCCTCGCAGTGGCTGCTCACCCCAAAGCTCCCAATTTCAATGTGGGTAATTCCAGCCTGCGTCTCTTAACATTTTCCCCGCAGTTGCAACTGGACTCCGCTTCCTGTCCTAAACCACTGCTTGGCTGCTGCATCCCACCCAAGAGGGGGGCTGCATTTCAGTGCGGCGTGAGCAATCCTTGTATAAACAGCTGCTGCGCCCCACCCCAGAGGTGGCTGCAGCTCAGTAGCGGTTGAGGGACAGTTCATACAAACAACCCCACAGCTGAGGAAACGTGGCGTCATTATGATCAACGGTTTAGCTACTGACAAAGTTGCTTTGTCTGTCTCTCAGCTGCTGAGAATTGCTCCCTCCTGCCCAGGTCACTAGACGCCAGCCGAGCGACACAACAACACAATACACACCGCAGCCCGATTTACAAGCACACACGGGAGAGCTGAAGTGCCAAGAGCGGAACACGAATCAGGAGCACCCAGTAGATGCAACAAAGTTCTTCCAGTCAGAGATTTAGCCCCGGGTGGGTTCCCAGATGCAAAGTTTTGCATCTGGATTTCAGCAGGGCACCAACCCCAGGCTGTGACAAAGCAAGTTCCCCTTGCCCCCGGCAGGGAACGTTCATCCCAAAACTCAGCATTCGGCAACCGTTCGAATCCCCAGGCAGGCCACCCTTTGTAACGACCGGCCACCCCAAGACAAGTCATGGGCAGAGACTGAAGCTATGACCTTTGAACCTCTGATCTGTGAACCCAAGACCCTGGATCGCAAAGAATGAGCCAGGAATAAACCTGGATCCCAGTCCCATCCCGTGGTCCAGGCTCTGGGCAGGTTATGAATCGGGCTTGCGCAGTGTGAAGACTGTCTTCAATACTACAGGACGGCAGCTGCCACCTCAAGCCCACGAGGTCTGTAAAGGGCTAAGAACATCAGAGCTGCTAGATCGGGTCAGCGCAATGGCCCATCTAGCCCGGTATCCCGTCTCCGACAGCGGCGTGTGCCAGAGCTTCGGGGGCAGTGCACAGAACAGGGCAATTATTGGGTGATTTCCCCCCGTCTTCCACTCCCGGCTCCTGGCAATCAGACGTTTAGGGTCACCACAACCATGGGGTTGCATCTCTGCCCATCCGGGCTAATAGCCATTGATGGACCTGTCCTCCAGGAACTCATCTAGTTCTTTTTTGAACCCGGTTATAGTTTTGGCCTTCACAACACCCCCTGGCAAGGAGTTCCACAGGTTAACGATGCATTGGGCAAAGAAATACTTCTTCTTGTTGATGTTAAACCCGCTGCCTATTCATTTCATTGGGTGACCCCCTCGCTTATGTATCGTTGGAAAGAGCAAACAACACTCCTCTAGGCACTTTCTCCACATATTCACGAGTTTATAGACCTCTATCATAGCCCCTCCTTTAGTCGATTCTTTCCTAAGCTGAACAGCCCTCTCTCCTCATATGGAATCTGTTCCGTGCCCTTGATCATCTTTGCTGCCCTTCTCTGAACCTTTTCCAGTTCCACTCTCCCCGGGATTCAAGGTGTGAGCGCACCATGGATTGATACAGTGGCATTATGATATTTTCTGCCTTATTTTCGATCCCTTTCTTGCGCTGCTGTTGAGGACGTGGACCGTTTAAGCTAAAGAGTCAGCAGCAGGAGCAGGCTTGGAAGTCTCTCCTGTGGGCCAGAAGTCAGAGCCCCCCACTGCTCCAGCGTGGGGGCAGTCCTATGGGATTTTGATTTGAGCCCAACTCTAGGGGAAGACATGCCCGGTTTTAGGCTCTGATACCCGCCCCTGGTGATCGGGTCACTTGGGGACGGGAAGGGCTGTGAGGTCATGGGCGGGGGGGTATCACCTGGCAAGGAGTAACTCAGCCGCTGGAAGTCAGGGTGAGGCCTTTATGCTTGTGGTCAGAGCTCGGAGCCATCACAACCCCAAGGCCCCCCCAAGTTACAGGGCCAGCCAGTGATTGAACCTCTTACTGCTCCGGGCAATCCTCGAAACATCACAGCCACGGGCTGGAGACTGAAGTTCTGGCCCTTTCAATTGAGCGTCAACCTGCTGCTGACCCCACCGGAGACCGAATCCCATAGCTGGCCCCAAGACAGGCACTCCCTTGGACCCCACCTACACGCCCCAGCCCTGCCCCAGCCTCTGCTCCTCTCCTTCAGGCTCTCGGCTGAGGTCTGTTGGGAAACTGAGCTGGGACCCAACAAACTCGCTTCACGCCAAGGGGCCCCCATATAGGGCTGGCACAGTCAATGGTCTAAAGGGGACGGAGAGGTTTTTGAGTGGAGGAGCTATGCCTCAGCCAATCAGGATGCAGGGGGATTTGCATACGCTCTCTGATTGGCTGCAGCCCACTGTGAGCACCTTGGCATCACTTCTGACCTGCCAGACACCTGCCTGCTCTTGTGTAACTCTTGATCAGCAAATTGCCAAACCCGATTTAGTTGGGGTTCTGTTCTTGGGGGGCTGGGGAAGATCATGGCCTGCAAGAACCAGGCCCCGGAGCTGCCACTGCAATTGACAGCAGGGCCACGGCACTCAGAAGCTCCGGAGAATCAAAGCATTCACTCACTGCAGTTTTGCACCCCCGGTTTAGTTCACGCACATGTCCCTGAGTTCACCCCACCTTACAGAGCCCCTGAATTCTGAGGGACAATCCGGGCCCTAGACATGTAAGGGACTTGGAACAGGGGTGTACTTTTGTACCCCTGATATTTGCATCTTGCGGGGAAAAATATAGGGAAGGCTGGAGCTGAAAATTTGCCCCAACATGTATTTTTTTAAAAATAGGAGGGCTGGGGGCTGGGAATGAAATTTGTGAGCAACGCACTGAGCTAGTTTTGCACGTAGCCTTCAGCAAATAGCCTCAGAGGTCAAACAACAAACAGGGGACCTTCCCCTCCAAAGCCTTTATAGACACATCATTCATATCCTCCCAGCCAGAAGACAGAGTTGGCATCTTGGGGACAGCCTGGAGCTCGGGGCCCCGGTACAATCGTCCCTCCTTCCCCATCCCACCTCTGTCATCGCCCCTGCTTTTACAGAGAGGGGAAACCGAGGCACAGATCAGTGACTTGCCCGAGTTCACCCAGTAATAGAACCCATGTCTTCCGCTCTGTCCACAAAGTCTTGCTCCCTTCCTTCCCACCCCTCCTGTTCGCCAATGACCTGCATGACACAACCGGCTGTGACCACCCATTTATATTGTGGGAGGATTGGTGCAAACATACAGTTCGAACTGACACAAAACTCTGGCGTGGGCTCTACAAACAGATTTTGGCCTTGTATATCTAGGTCAGGTCAGGGTGTGATTTTTTTTACCGATATTGTTGTACTAGTACAATCCATAGTGTGGACACAGTTATACCAGCACAAAGGGGCATTATAGCAGTGTGGTTTATTCTCCTCCCCATGCAGAAATACTTATGACAATATAAGCAGACTTGGCAAAAAGAGATTTTTATTTTTTTGATAAGGTTGATTAATAATATGGATGCTTATTCTGAAGCGTTTTACAAAATTGTTTTGATCAGTTTAAATGTTTACAGCTGCGCAAAACGTACGAGGGTTCCAGACAATGGGAGGGTCAGATGATAATTACTTAAGGACAGTAGACGCTGAGATCCAAAAAGTTAAAGCTTTCTGACCGTTCCACAGTGGTTCTTAACCAAGTGTACGCAGAGTCTTCCAGGGGGTACATCAGCTCATCTAGGTATTTGCCTAGTTTTACAGCAGGCTACATAAAAAGCACTGGTGAAATCAGTACAAACTAAAATTTCATACAGCCGATGACTTGTTTATACTGCTCTACGTACTGTACACTGACATGTAAGTACAATATTATGATTCCAATGGATGTATTTTATAATTAGATGGTAAAAATGAGAAAGTCGGCCATTTGTCAATAACAGTGTGGCTGGGACACTTTTGTCTTTTTTGGGCTGATTCTGTCAGCAAGTCGTTTTTAAGGGAGGTGAAACTGGGGGTGCACCAGACAAATCAGACTCCTGAAAGGGGGACAGTCATCTGGAAAGGTTGAGAACCCCTGTGTTCTAACACACATTGCCAACGTCACGTCAAAAAATGAAATAAATATCCTTAAATCAAACCCTACTCATTTCTCAAGCAGCGTTTTTCTTACTTTGCCTAGCTATAAGTTTTGATTGTTATCAATGGAGAGATTTTTTCATCGGGGGGGGGGGGCGCGTGTGTGTATGGTGAAACTGACGTTGATTGAAATTTACCGGTAAAAGTCAAATCCTTCCATGCCTAGGTACAAGGCGTCTTTACATCAGTATATGTGTGTCTAAGCTACAGAAGCCGAACTGCTTTGACCAGACGGGGATAGTTAAAGCGGGACAACCTGGGTGCAGAGACAAGGTTTAAAATCCACGCAGTCCAGAGCTATTTGACATGGCTGCTGGACATAGGCGTCGTTTGGCTTCTATATTTTGGGGGGCAGTGCCAGTCAGGGCAATGGGGCTGCATGTGTGGGGGGGGGCAAATTCCTTGCCTGCCCGAGGCTTGCAGCTGCCCTCCCAAACTACAGCCACGCGTCTGGTGAGGGTTCGAGGGTCTGCTTCCCTGAAGGATAGAAAGAGGATTTTTTTCCTCACTACCTGGCTCTGTTCCTTTTTGGGAAGGATTAAAATGCTACTGGGGCTTTTTCGTTTTGCTGCAATACCCATCATTCATCCAGCATCTAGAGCGATTTTAAAAAAAGTAAGAATCAAATTGAAATTAATCAATTAGAAGCAGCCAGGCCTAATGGGCAGAGCGCAGGACTGAACGCCGGCCACTCTGCCCCTTGCTTTGCCCATCGCTTCATCTCATTGCCCCTAGTAGAAATTCCCCTAGGTTTTGCATCCATGTCACGAGTCTGTTAGTCCACTGGTCCCTAGAGCTCCCATCTCTTCAGCAGAAACCCAGAGACCCGAAGAAAGAAAGTGGCATTCTCACTCCAATGTAACACAGGGGAGAGCGATGTTTACCTGCCTCAGAGCAGGGTTTGAGGGGGGTTAAGAACACGTCAAGCGTCTCCCCTGAGGATCTGCAATCCAAAGAGCTCCAAGCTCTTGCCAAAGTGGGGCAAGTCCATGTTACAGAAAGGGGGAGGGGGCTCCTTCTAGCTGCCCGCGCACGGACCTGCCCCTGCCACCCCAGAGCCGAGTCAGGGTTTACCTCCTTGGACCCCCTCAGTACATCTGTAGATGGAATGGCGGCCCCGACGCGGCATTGGTAGAAATGACAACCTTGCGCCCGTGCGAAATGCCCCACCCCAGGGTACACAACCCCTTCTTAACTCGCTGTATTTCTTGAGCGCCTAGATCGGGCCCCCATCATGCTGGGCACTGTGCACACACGGAGACCCCAAAGAGCTTCCAATCTCAAAAGACAAAGGGTGGGGGAAGGGAAACTGAGGCACAGAACTGAGAAAATGACTTGACTACCCAGCACTCATATAAGGGGGAGTTTTTACAAGGCCAAATTCTGAAGTCCTTATGCAGGCAGAGCTGATGTGAACTTCACTCAGAGCATTGTCCCGGCTCTGAATCCTGCTGACGTCCGTGGCAATTGGCTTAAATGGGAGCAGAACCAGGTATGTATGGGGCTCAGGATCAGGCCCTAGAGCTACACCCTATTAAACAGCATGGGTAAGCATAGAGTTGCTGGGTTGGGTCAGTATTGGGTGGGGGTGTTCAGGCTTGCTAGAGCCAGGGAGATGCCCAGCCTGCGAATTGTGACTCCCCTCCCCCCACCATGAAATCCTGTTTCAGGGGAAATCAAGCCCCGCCCCCAGAAAGAAGCTTCCAACAAAAGTCTGCCAGGAATCTTGCCTGGTTTCGTCGCCACCATCAAATCCCCAGACAAGGCAAATCTCCCCCAGATCTGGGGTGCGGGAGAGGTTTGCTCAGCTACTAGACAGCGACCCACATCTGAATGCCCTGGGAGCTGGGGGTTCAAATGCAACCCCCTTCCCCACATAATGCAACAAGGTGGGTAGGGTGGAGAGGAAAGGTGGCACTATGGGCAAGGTGCCAACCTAGGCTTCTAGTACCACCTCTGCCACAGAGTGACATTGAGAAAGTCACTTCCCTGCTCTGCGCCTCAGTTTCCCCATCTGTGAAATGGGGATAATGACACTCCTAGACCTTGGCCCAATCACTTTTAAGCAGGTACGAGCAGCCTCACCCGTCACAGCCGAGAGCAAGCCACAGCCAGCACCTGGGTGCCGCTCTGCATGCCAGGTCCACAACTGCTGGCTGCTACCAAAACCACAGCAGATCCTCCCCATATTGGGGACTTGCCAGCAGGGAGAGGTAAGGTCAGGAGCGGGGTAGGAGAGGTAGGGGGTCCTGGGAGGGGATGGAAAGAGAGCTTCCTTAAGGGCTGAGGCCCCTGGGAGTGGGTGGGTGTAGGGGCTCATGGGCTGAGGGGGGGTGTGATAGGGGGAAAGGATGGCACAACGTGACCGCGATCCCGACTGTGGTGTTGAAGTGTTACTGTAATACACACAGTGATCCAGCTCTGACTCTGAACTCTTTCAGTTACTGGTAACCTGCCAAGGGGGAAAAACTGCATCTGGGGCTTTTTACTCCTGGACAAAAAAAAACCCCAAAAACCGGGAAAAGAACTTTTTCCCCCCTTACAAAAAAGATTTGTTCCTGCCTATATTTCGCATCAGAAACTAGACTCTTGTCTAGCTCTGCTTTCCCCTGGAAGATTCTCTGGAGGACTGGAAAACCTAGGGTTTTGTCTACCTGTGGGAAATTCACACCACAGCCACGTGATTGGATTACCGGTCCCAAAGAGGTGAAACCCCATTGACTGAGAGAAGGAAGTGGCTCTGAGCCAGCGTACTTGAATCTGGCATTTGCTTTCGATCACACACTTTTCACTCATAATGAACAGATGGGAGAAAAGCCCTCTCTGTTAAACAGCCAACAGCCTCTACTCCTTTCAGTGAAGGGTGGAAGGAATCGACATCACTGGGTCATCCAAGGAGATCTCCAAGGAAAACAAGATTTGATGGCTCTAAGGTGCAAAACAAGCAGAATTAAAAAAAAAAAATCCAAACCAAGCCATTCAGGCCTTGTTTTAACCAGAATAAAGGGCACACACCACACTGCCACCAGCAAAACCTCATCTCGAGGGCAGCCAGCACTCTGGTACAGATGCAGGTCAGCCGTGACACATCACGCCTATTGAAACACGTTCCAGCAAGGGAGATCACACCACACTTGAACCTGGGACCGTCAGCCCCAAAGCACAGTCCTTGGCCACTCCAGCTGAAGGGGTGGGGAAACTCTGTACCCCAACAGCAGTAGCAGGCTGTTCTCTGGCGGACCAGCCGCGAAGGGCAGCGTGGCGTGCTTAGGAATTGCCGATGGGGGGAAATTGACCAGCAGAGCCATGTTACAAGCAAACCAGTGGTTTGGTCTAATGAGCAAGGGCTGTTTCTGCTGAATTCCGGCTGGGATTTTCAGAGCCAAGGGAGTTAGGAGCCTGATTCCAGATGCCACAGGCCCCTTTGGAAGGGCTAGCCCTAAAGCCCAATTCTCTGAAAAGCAGCTGTGCAACCGTGGCCCCCTTGTCACCCCATTCAGCTGCTCTCGGTGCCTCACGTCAGATCTACCGACGGCAATAAGAGTTCGTGCCGCTGGGCCCACAGAGCCAGCCCGGCTCTGGTGGAGAGAGTTGAATTCTGTGCTCTCATGCTCCAGGCAGCAAACACAGGAGATCTGGGTTCCAGCCCTGGGCCAGCTGGGTGACCTCAGGCCAGTCCCTTCCCCGTTCTGTGCCTCAGTTTCCCCCCCACCCTTTGTCTATTTAGAGTTTGAGCTGTTGAGGGCAGTGTCTGTGCAGAGCCTGGCCCAACAGGATCCTGAGCTTGGTTGGGGGGAGGTGTCTGTGCTGGGGGTGGGGGAGTTGCATTCGTGTAGATACCCTACTGCAGTCAGGGCATTTCTTCCAGCCACAGAGTCTTCATCAGTGACACACAAGGCAAACCCCCCGAGATCGCAGGGGGAGTTTCAGGCACCGGCTGCTAGAGAGAACCCGGCTGATACTACACCCGTCACCCTCAGCAGCCATTCACACCTGGGAAAAGCCACTTTGTCTGTGCTGGGGCCCAGGTCATGGAGAATCAGGCCCCCTGGGCAGCAGGGAATTGGGCTCAACCTCCTTTTACTGGTAGACCAAATATATTTGATCTGGGGCCCCTGAGATACAAAAAACCGGGGATTCCCACCCTGCCAACTCCCCCTTTTTTAGAGTCACTTTCCAGAGTAGAAACACACTTTTCATTTATTAGGTGTATTACGGTATCCGAGATGTGCCGGGCACTGTACGGACAAACAGCAAACCCCAGGGAGGCAAGAGAAGGGCCCTGTATTCAGAGGGAAGGCACTGGGCTCTCTGTCAGGGCAGAATCATGCCGCGATCCGCACTCAAGGCCCTGGGAGCAAGGCGCCCAACGCCCTTTGGACTGGAGCCTCTAATTCCCCTAGTGCCCAGGTGGGATCCCAAGGCTATGGCTCCAGCACCCAGGGTTTGCAGCTCAGGAAGGCGTCCAAGATGCAGGCCAGCCTGGCCCTGAGTAGAGGGGAGACGCAGGCCGCGGGGAATGCTCCCGTCCCAGACTGGCAGTGGGGCTGGCGTTCGGGGATTAGGGGCTGGGCCAGGGAGAGGGGCCGCCCAAACTCACCTCGGCCAGGGGGCTGACAAGAACCTGGGCAGAGCTGCTAGATTGGGGTAGAGCTGAGACTAGCCTGCTCCTCAGCTCCCTCTTCCCTTGGGCTCCCCCACCTGTCTGTCTCTTGTCTTTCAGTCAGACGGTCAGCTCTTGGGGCAGGCACGGTCTTTGTACAGCGCCTGGCACAAGGAGGGTGGGGCTTACCGTGATACACCTAATAGCAGTAAAGCCATATAGTTCCTAGCACCGTGGGGTCCTGATCCATGACCAGCTCCTAGGTGCTACCGTAATACACCCAATAGCAACAAAAATGTACAGCACCTGGCACAACGGAGTCCTGGGCCATGACTGCCACAATCCACATCATTAATCCACAACATGTAGGAAGGCACCAGCCCCTCACGCTACAGCAGCTGCCTCTCAAAGTGGAACGATTTGGGTCAGACCCCACACAACCGACAGGGATGGATCCAGGTTGGGGGGAGACATGTCTGAATCTGACAGCACAGCACAAAGACTGGGGAGCGAGGGGCTGGTTTGGGGTCAAGCCCCGAGTACGTTGAATGTGGCCAGGAATGGCATGTATTATGTGTATTACGGAAGAGGGGGGTCCCATCAAGCCGGGCACTATGCAGACTCGGAGAGGGCCCCTGCCCTGCTCCCAGGCTCACTCGCCCCTGGGCTGGCTCTCTGCCCCCCTGTACCAGGGCAAAGAGACTCTGCTCCGAGTCACACGCCCGCTCTGCCCAGTGTTGGTGGCACCACAAGGCGGGTGGACGGGGATTCAGGCCCCCTGTGGTGGGAATCGCGCCGACCCGAGGGGCTGGTGCAGGGCAAGCACCGGGGGGGCCAAATCTCCAGGATAGATGCAGCCTGAAGGGTGATGGTGCTGCCCAAAGGGAACCGGGCCTGGGTCGATTTCAAGGGCCAAATTTAAAGCAGCAAAAAGGGGGAGCAGAGCAGAGGCTGGATGGTGTTACCTCCCCGCCCTCCGCAACCTTTCATCCCGTCCCATCTTACCCTCACCCCTCCTGCGCCCAGCTCCCTACTGCACAAACAGAGCCACACGGTCCTGATTCATCACCCTAGGAGACGGCAAAACGACCACATGGCCAGGGAGATCGCAGAAGGGTTGACGCAATCTATGCTCTGAGAAGGTGCTGCGGGTCGGGAGTGAGGGGCACCGGCAGAGCTGGTGGGGAAACCGAGGGCTGGGATAGGAGGGCGCTGTGGATCGAGATTGAGGGCCCCCGGCAGAGTTGTGTGTGAGGAGCCCAGGTCTGGGATAGCAGGGGGGGCTGCGAGTCAGGATTGAGGGGCACCGGCAGAGCTGCAGAACTGCAGGGGGAGGAGCTGGGGTAGCAGGGGGGGCTGCAGGTTGGGATGGAGGGGCGAGCCGTCACTGGGGCAGGGCGTTATCCCTGCCTCTCATCAGAGGTCTCACTTATTCAGGACCAAGCAAGCTCTGCTACAGCCCAGTTTCAACCCCCTCAGCACTGTGGGCCTGGCCCCCCCCGGCCTCATTGAGTGGGGCACAACTGCCCGCTCAGAGCGCTGGCATTTCACCCTCGGCCAAGGCTCCGGCTGCTGTACCCTCCGGCCACCCCTGGGCGACACGGCCCTGGAGCGGGCCCTGAACCCAAAGAGCCGAATATGCCCCGGTGACATCTGCTCCAGCTCCCCCTGCCTGGGCCTGGATCGCATTTACCCGAAGAGACTGGCACCAAAATGCTGGATCGACTCGGAGGATGGGCAGCCCCCAGGTCTGCTCAAACCGTAGGAATGGCTTGAGAGAGAGACACCCCCCCTTTGCCTTCCCCTTCCCCCCGCCCAAGCTCCACCCCACAGCAGCCGCAGCGCCTGCCTTACACAGCAGGTCCCCCTCCCCGACCCTTGGGCATCTTCCCCTATTCAGGCCCTTCTGTGGGTGCAGACCCGACCTCCCCTCCTCCCGCAAGCTGCCCCATCCATGATGCTAATGAGACATTGGTGGGGGGAAAGGCCCTGATCTCACCTCCCTGTAGCCGACACCAGTCCCGGGCAGTCCATCCCCCACGCCCCAGACAGGACCAGCTGACGCAGAGACTGGCTAACAACTTAGAGGAGATGCTCTGCAGACAGTAGGGTTTACCCCCCACACGCTCCGCCGGGGTCCATGCCCAGACATGCCCAGCACCACCCCCCTGCACACAGACTCATGCTGCAAAGAGACAAAAGGCCTGTTTCTCAGCTTCCCCTTCCCCCCCCCACCACACTCCTCTTGTATTCGGTGCAGGGATGTGGGGGCTTTAAGCCCCCTTTGCTCTCCCCATCTTTTGGGGCGGGCCCTGATGTCAGAGCCTATGCTCTGCCCCCTATGGGCCCTGAGAAGCAAATAAATAGCCACAGCGCAGTGTGCTCCAGCTACGTCCCTGATCCCACCCACTTGCGCCCCAGAGGGTCCTAAGCATGACTGGCAGTCAGGTCCTGGGTTACTACAACGACAGTTCTGAGACTTAGGGACCTTTTCTGCTCTCATTATACCAGGGACATGTCACTGACTCCCACGGGGTGACTGCTGATTTACACCGGGGTGAGTGAGAGGGGAATCAGGCCCCGACTCTCAGACACAGGTCAGCACCAAGTAAGTTCCACCCTGACCTTTGTGCAGGGGGCTAGGGGCAGAGTTAAGGGCATCTGGAGCCTGAACTGCATTTCCCGAGTTCCCCTCAAGATCGCGGCTTGCTTGGTAATGTCACCATGATGCTAGGGATGGGGCACTGGTGGACCCAGGGCCAGCTCATGCCAAGGCCCCCGGGTCCCTGCTGAACCCTGAAAATACATGGCTGGGACCAGCCTGGCTCACCTGTATGTTAGTATCATTAAAACAGGTGTTGGGATGATAAGAATGTGTTTAGACTTTAGGGAATGCTGCTGGTATTCATCTGACTTATAACATCTGTATCCCCTATCATAAGGTAATATCTGAGTGTTTGCATTATAAGCCTCTGTAAATCACCAGAGAGGAGAGGTTTCAGAGTAACAGCCGTGTTAGTCTGTCTTTGCAAAAAGAAAAGGAGGACTTGTGGCACCTTAGAGACTAACCAATTTATTTGAGCATGAGCTTTCGTGAGCTACAGCTCACTTCATCGGATGCATATCGTGGAAACTGCCAGGATCTTTATGTGGCTTGGACTCTGGCGGGGCAAGGATTACTAGGCATAAGCAGCAGATCCCCAGTGCTTAGCCTAAGGACACACAGAGCTTGCTTATTATAGGAACTGTTATTACTTTTTGAAATTTAAGATTGGAACTCGCTTGCGTGTGTGTATGTTCACCTGCTTTAACCTTGTAAAGAACTCGCTCGTTTCCTTTGCTTATGTAATAAATCTCTAGATAGTTTATTACAGGACTGGCTATGAGCATCATCTTTGGTGTGAAAGCTAAAGTGCAATTGACCTGGGGTAAGTGACTGCTTCTTGGGGAGTGGAAGTAACCTGAATATTTCTGGGATTCTCGGTGAAAGGGACCATCTATTACTCAGGTAGGCCCACCTGGGTGGCGAGAAAGATCGGAGGACTCAGAGGGACTGCCTGTGAGTCCATATCAAGGCAGCGATGGGGCCTGAGGAGTTTACACTTGATAGTTGCTTGGTGAGATCTAGGTATAGCCAATTTGGAGGGGGTGCCCTGGTTAGGTAGACAGGTGGATAGTCCCAGCGCCGGTACCATTTAAACTTGACAGTGTGAGTTTTAAAGGTTAAGGAACCGACACAATGAGGGAACCCCAGTCAGAGGAGGGTGGTCTGAGAGAAGACCTTGAACAGTGATGTCTGGAGAGGGGAAATCCCCGAAAGAGAAAACCCCCATTCAGGAGCCGAGAACTTTGCTTGTAAGTTTTGATCAGGCGCCGGGGAAGGAGAGTTTATGGAGCCCAAGGACCCGCCGGCCCCAGGCTCGAGACCATCGCAGTCGAAGGGGCCCGACTGCAGCACCACTGGCGGACTTGCTGAATGGGGAAACTGAGGCAGCAGTGGAGCAATGCAGTCAAAGCCAGCGAGGAAGCTGAGATGACGACCCAGGAGGCAGAGGGAAATTCAGACCATGCCACTCAAGTTACATGAGCTGTAAAAAGGAACTTTCCCAGCTGGTGAGTGCATCCCCTACAACACCCGGGAGTGGGAGCGTCTGCCTGCTTTATACAGAGACTGACTGCACAGATTAGCGAGGAAAGCCTGCCAACGTTTTTATGCTGTGGAGGAGCAGAGACGACTGGTACCACCTCGGGGGGTGGGGGTGGGGGACGACAATTTAAAGATGTCCGCCCCAAACTCTTGAGTCACTCCAGCCCCCAGGCACGCCCCCCTCCCTCTTGCCCTTAGCGGCCTCTCCTTGCAGCTCCCAGCTGTTTGCGGTTGCCTCTCTCCAGCGGCCGCAGCTTGAAGCTTGCCAGCTCCAGGGGCTGCCGGAAAGGGAAGGGGCCTGGCCAGCAAACCCTGGCAGAAATCTGGGGAAGGCACGTGACCCCATGTGTGTCTTCCCCCCCTCCACCCGCATGCATTGCCTCTGTGGAGAAAGAGGATGCTAAGATGTATAAGAAAAGTAAAGGCAATGGACTGAAAAGGTTTCGGATTCCCCCGAAACCTACCGCTCGCAGTGTAGACACCTCTGAATGTTGGACAAGGTCACTTGTGTTGCATATGTAAAAATGTGTAAGTTTAATGAGAAAATGGATACGGGTCTGGGCGCCGAAGGTGACTGTGGAACGGTTTGATCTGACGGCCCAGGAGCAATTGTTAGGGGTAGTTACACATGAGAGGAAGGCAGTCGTCTGTGACAACAAACCATCCACAGTTTTAGAGGCTGTAGAAATTGCTGATGAGTATGTTGAATCAAGGGCCCACGAGGGATGGGGGGCAAATCCCAGGGGAAGGGAAATACCCCTGTGCCCCAAGTTAAGAGAAGCAGCTGGAAATAAACTGATGCCCAACTCTGACGATCAAAAACCCCAAGAGAGCCCAGAGTTCAAAGCCCCTACCAAAAGGACAAGCAGGTATTCCGTCATCACCCTGGGGCTCCCGGCCATATAAAACCAAATTGCCCCAATCTTAACCCCACCCGCCCCAGTGAACGCCACTACAATCACCCCAGAGGCAGCAGTCGGGCAGGAGGAAATTGAATCAGGATCGAGCCTTGGGAGAGGAGTGAAGGATTTATTAAGAATGCTAAAGGTAAATGACGCAGGTTGTCAAGGACCGGAGGGACACAGCGGCTCCAGCCACTTTGGTCAAGGAAAGTTTGGTAAGTGAGGAAGACCGGTTTCCTGGTGAGAGTTTAACTATCTTAGCTTTGGCTGAAGGCCCCAGGACTCCCCCTTTCGCCAAGATTTACTTCCAGGTTGAGGACTTTGAAGGTGATATCGGTGTGGGCGTTAGGAATCTACTTCCTGCTGCTGTTTTAATTGGTAACGATACTGTAGCCCTGCTAGCAGGTTCATATCATAACTCGCCTCTGGAAAGAGTCTGGCTCTGCCATGGCTATGGACAGCAGGGGGTGCTGCAAGGGGCGGGGGGCAGGAAAACGCCCTCGGTCCCCTTATCAGCTGAAAGGCAGAGTTTGTCCCCAGAGGATGGGTTGGGAGATTGCCAGAGAGTCTGCTTTTGAGTTCATGGAGGCTCACCAGGACAAGGAGAGGAAGGCAGCTCAGAAAAACACCCTGGCTGGGGAAGAAAAGGGGAGATGGTTTCTAGGAGGTGGTTGGTTGCACAGGGAAACCTCCACAGGGAAGAAAAAGAGCATCCTGGTGAGGTTTACAAGCAGGTGCTTGTGCCGGATGAGCGGAGGACGGAGTTGCTCAGGATTGCTCCTTTGCTGGACACCTCGGCAGGGAGAGAAGCCGCGCGACACTCAAACAGAATTGCAAGTGGCCTCACAGGTTGGCGAGAGTAACAAGTTACCGGCAGAGTTGCACCTTACGTCAGAGGTGTAGGAGGTTCCAAAGGACCCAACAAGGGACTTCTGCAGGCATTGCCCATCACTAGGATGGCATGATGTTCATGAATGATATAAATGGCAGTGACTTACTTGACTCGTGATTGCTGCCCAGAGGGTGCCAAAGGGTTCCCATGCTGTTGGGGCAGAGCAGGAGGTGAGGGGTGTCACGTAACCATCTGGGGTTGTTAAAGGGACTGGCTAGAACCGACACAGATCAACGGAGAATCCAGAAAGACAACGGGCACCCTCATGGCGGGATGTTCACATCTAGCAACCCCCAGCCAAGAGGAAGGATATTTCCTTCCACCTCTCTGCAGGGACACAGAGCACAGCCCCAACCGGAGAACGAAGAGGTAAAGTGTCAGATGGCAGGGTTAAAAGCCGGGCCGCTGCGGAGAGACAGAGCGCTCACTCGGGACGGACAGACAGACAGTGAGAGGGAGATGGAGCCAAAACATGCAAAGGAGGGTGTTTGCCAGAGGGTCTGGTCTGTAGATATTGTGGGATCCCTACCCGGACCTTCCTGGAACGGAAAGAAATATATGGACCGGTTGCGGAGGGTCCTGCCAGCAGCTCTAATATAAATGCTGAAACCGGCTAGGATCCTAAGCACCGTTTTAGCAGAGTACATTTTCCCCAGGAAAACTTGTCAGGCTCTGGTACAAATTTCATGCCCGTGGTTTCCAAGAGTTTTGTGGAGCGAGCGATATGGAGGCTGCTCCCATCAGCCAGACGTTAACGGTCTGGTAGAAAAAGATTCAACAGGGGATGTGTGTTACGTGGTGGGAGAACGACTGGGGTGTGTTGCTCCCGTATTTGTGTACCGGAGTATACCCCACGAATCTACGGGGTTCACCCCCTTTGAGCTCCTTTATGGGAGACAAGCAAGGGAAGCCCAAGATTCAGTGCAAAGCTCTCGGGTGGGTGGGACAGAGGAGACAGGACAGCCTGTAGGGGGGTGAGCATGTCACTTTGCTTTAAAGAGAATTTTAAGGCTGTGACGGATTGGAAGGATTTGGATGTCTCAGATGCTCGGTGTGACAGGCAGGCTGCAGAAAGGCCTTTCGTCCTCGGTGACTTGCTGCTAGTGTTGATTCCAGTGAGGAAGAACAAGATGCAAGATCACTGGGAGGGACCTTTCCGGGTGACGGCGCGGCTGATGATGTAAGGAAGCTGCAGGGGACCTGTGCAAACAGTGTCTGTCAACAGGTTGAAAGCTTCCCATAAAAGTGTGGAGGGGGGATACTTGATTTTCTGTGCTGATGAGGGAACATTTCCCGCCCCTTTAATTGATCTGGTCAGGGAGAGTAAAGAAAAGACCCAGCTGGAGAGCAGCGAGATTTGGGAGGGTGTTAGACCCAATACTGGAAACACCACAGCCGGGTACTTTCCAACCAGCCAGGTTTAACTAACAAAGCAGTGCCTTCCACTGAAATGACAGGGCCCTCCCTGCCCCGATTGTGCCAAAGGAACAGATCCGGGAGGAAGTGGACCGCAGGCTAGACACAGGAGGGATGGGGGCGTCTCCCATTGTGACGCCCCCTAAAAGGGATAAAACCAGGAGATGGTGTGTGGATTTTAGAAGGGTGGACGCCATTCACCCAACCTGACCCTGATGCCACACTCTGGAGAGGGGACCTAGTGGAGGAGGGTGCAAAATTCATAAGCACTCTGGCTTTGACTCATGGCTATTGGCAAATTCCCTTAGATGCTGTGGCCTAGGAGAAGTCAGCTCTCATAGTGGGCTCTGGCCTAAAGGTGTTTATGGTTCTGCCTTTCGAGTTAATCAGTGGAGCGGTTCCCTTTCAGAGGCCCATCAAGGAGATGTTGCAGAGTTTGCCGACCTTTGCCAGGGCCGATGTAGACGACTTGGCTATTTTTAGTGGTTCCTGGCAATACCACCTGAGCCACGGGGGAACTGTACTGCAGAGGCTTAGAGAAGCCAGTCTCACTGGCAAAGGGTCCAAATGCAAGATGAGAGGCCACAGGGGTATGTCACAGAGGACACAGGGCAAGCAGCAGCTTTGCTTGCCCTGACCCTTTAAAAGTAGAAGCATTCGGAATTGGCCTGCCCCGCAGATCAAGGAGCAGATCATCATTACCAGAGGACTGGAAAGGGCTCTAGTGACACTGTGGCCCCAGAATAGACCTTACAAAAAAAGGGGGAAGGCAGATCGGGTGATAGGGACCGAGGCCTGAAAAAACCGATCCCCCACTGAACAGAACTATGCTGTCCTGGAGAGGGAACGTTAAGCAACTTGGGCGATTAAGCAACTTAAGCCTTAACCGTAGAATAGAAAATGTAAGGTTTTAATCGATCCCTCCCTGTTAATATGGTTGCAACCAAGCCAAAGGGACCAATCCCAGACTGAGCTCTGCCGGGGTATGACGTGGAAAAAAATCTGTATCAAGGAAAAGAAAATGTAGTGGCCGATGCATTGTCAAGAACAGAGGGACGCTGAAGAGTATGCAGGAGAGTCAGCGACACCCCTTCCTACGAAGTGTTTGCATTGGGGGAGTCATGCTGCCATGGTTCCCATTGAACACTGACAAATACATGGCTGGGACCACCCCTGCTCACCTGTGTGTTAGAATCGATAAAACAGGCATTAGCAGGATCAGAATGGGTTTAGTGTTTACTTTCGGGAATGCTTGTGAGCTGCTGCCGGCATTCATCTCACTTATAACATCAGTATCCCCTACTGTAAGGGAATATCTTGAGCCTTCGCATTATAAGCCTCTGTGACTCTGTAAATCACCAGAGAGGAGAGGGACCTTAACCACTGGGAAATGCTGGTCTCCAGCTCAAGGCGTTATGTCCTGCTCAACAAGGAAGGCCCAGCCACACCAGATGGACTATTGGGGAACGTTAAAGAGGACAAAATACTGTTTACTCTCCTCCCTGCCTAGTGAAGATGAGACTTGCAAATGGATTCCTCCCATCAGTGGAGTCTGCAGCTCAGAGCAGAAGCAGGGAAGGGAATAAAAAACCCCTAATCAGAAGGAATTGGATCTTTATGTGGCTTGGACTCTGGCGGGGCAAGGATTACTAGGCATAAGCAAGAGATCCCCAGTGCTTAGCCTAAGGACACACAGAGCTTGCTTATTATAGGAACTGCTATTACTTTTTAAAATTTAAGATTGGAACTCACTTGCGTGTGTGTATGTTCACCTGCTTTAATCTTGTAAAGAACTCGCTCGTTTCCTTTTCCCATGTAATAAATCTATAGCTAGCCAGTCCTGTAATAAACTATAAGCATTGTCTTTGGTGCGAGATCTAAAGTGCAATTGGTCTGGGGTAAGCGACTAGTCCTTCAGGACTGGGAGTAACCTGAATTTTGCTGGGATTTTTGGTGTCAGGGGCCATCTATCACACAGGTAGGCGCACCTGCAGGGCAAAAGAGACCAGAGAACCCAAGAGGACTGTCTGTGACTCCATATCAAGGCCGTTACAGGACCTGAGGAGTTTACACTTGATGGTTGGTTGGTGAGACCGAAGGATGGAATCACAACCAATACAGGGCCTGTGCCCTGGTTCCTAACAGTCTGCACTGAGGTTGGTATCATGCTCTTGAGCCACTGCAGGACAGCTTGACAAAGGGATTGGGGGGTAGCCCGAAAACGATTCTGACCTCAGTGTGGGCCCGATCCTGACATCAGCTGCATCTGGAGCTAGATACACTCCCTTACACCTGGGGTAAATCAGTTGTAGCCTTGTCAGAACCAGGCCCCTTCCCTCCATGCTTCCTGGGCTTCCCCAGGCTCCTGGGGGCTGGTTGGTTGAACTCTCCTGGCAGCGAGCAGCCTGGGCCGGCCTTAACAAAGAAATTAGGGCCCCGATCTAGCCTCACTGCCCTGCTGGACTCTTTGGCTCGAGTGCCCTGGGCTCCTTGATGATTCCCCTCCAGTGCAACCCAGATCCCAGCTGGATTTGAGTGGAGGAGATGCTAAGAGAAGCCCAAGTTAGGCTCACACCCACCAGGGAGCATTGCTGCTGGAAGTCAGGGAGGTGCTTCCCACACTGGGCCCCTAGCAGGGCCAGCCCAGATGATATCAGCAGAACCCCTGTCCCTGCTGGGCCCAAATTGTGTCTTCAAATTGAGGGGAGGAACCCCAGAGCTCTTTCCGTGCAGCCTGGGGCTGAGCATCCCAGCAAGGACACCTCCGGCTATGGCCTTGCCCCACCCCAGCAGGCCTGGCGGGGGCCCCCCCAGTAACTAATGATTGATGCAGGTTACTCCCCCACAGCCTCCCCTCCCAGGAGGCATTACAGGTGTATTATGCCCACAGCTCTGCAGCTGCACCTACTGCAAACCCGCCCAGCCGGGCTCTGGATCCATAATCCCCGGTGCCCCACCGAGCCTGTCTACAGAATGAACCAAGAGAGACCTTGGGACCCAGGGACCCCTTGAGGCCAACTGGCAGTCTGAAGTCTGAAGTCAACGTGAGAGGTGGCAAAGGAAGGTCTCTAATGAGAGCAGTAACACATTGGTCGTCCTAACCGGCGCGAGAGGTACGTAAGGATGATATTTAAGCAGCTACATGTGCATCTGGTGTCATTACAAAGGGATCACGGCCAATCCAGCCTGGAGTTTAGCTCACTCAAAGTCAGATAGATAACACTGTACCTTGTTAGTTCAGTCTAGCAGGCAGGTTACGGTTTTATTTTACCCGTAACCAGTGGTTTCCAAGACTTCTGCTCTACTTGCATCTGCTACGTAAATTGATCCTTGATTTCACTCCAAACATACCTAAGGGCTGGTCTCTTTCTCCAACAGATGTTGGTCCAATAAAGACGTCTCTCTAATAGCCTGAGACCAACACGCTACAGCCACCCTGCAAATCTCCCAGGGTTGGAAGTGAAGCCGCGATTGGAGGTGAAGCTGGTATGCCAGGGGTGCTGTTTCTTTGGGACCGGCAGATCTGTGAATTCTGCGAGGGGCCAGTGGATCAGGGGATGGGCCGGCCACGGGAAAGCCTGGGGGCAGGCGTTGGCTGGCGCCAACCTGAGCGGGCTAAACAGGGAGCGCTCATGTTGCCGGTGACCCCCCAGCAAGTACAGACGAAGCTTTCTGACGCTAAGTGGGGGTGGTAGTGAGGTGCTGCACAGCTCGGGAAGCATCACAGGCTGCCCTGTGGGATCTTTAAGAACTTGGGTCTCCCCGAACCGACTCCAGCAGCTGATCGGCACAGCTGCCTCCCTGCAGAGGGGAGGGGAGGAGAGACCCTCATTCTCACTGGGTTTCTCCCTCTCTCTCTGCAGCCAGCTGCTGGACAAGAGCTCAGCACCACCAAACCCATGCCGGAGTGGACGGCAGCGCCGGGCAGCGTGGTGCCAGGGGGAGTTTTTACGTGTTAAGGATGGAGCCAGAGCTCAGCGAATCAGGTGTGACTCCCACCCACCCCAGCACAGACCCTGTTTTCTTATCAGCAGCTCCCACATGTGCGCACACTGCATCCGCCACCCAATGCTGCAAAACCAGGGGCCACTCCACAATGGGGGAACACCCGGAGCCCCAGAGCCCGCATCGACACCCCCTCCCCCCATTTGCTTGGCGTGGCATCCCCCATTGTAACTCTGGCATCAGTCAGAGTGGTTCCATCTCTCTTCCTGCAGGTGCACCCATGGGGGTGTTTTAAGGGTGTATGCAGGCCATCTGGGTTGAGCGAGCCTAGCATTCAGGGTGGGAGAAGGGTAGCAAAGCAGCCCAGACACCAAGCGATGGGGGGAAGAGGTGGGGGAGAGGCTGGCTCACACACTGGAAGCTCTTAGCGTGATAGGGACAGAGACCTGACCCTGTGGGGTGGGGAATACAGACTTGGGGTGAAGGCAGAGTTCCTACAGACGCTGGCCCCTCCCCAGGGCCCAACACCCCAAACGGGAGGTTACCAACACTAAACGTGGGCTCGACTGGTGCTGGCGAGTGCTCACTCCCCACAGGGCCCCTGGGGGCAATATGAGGATATAATGCCCCTAGCTACAATAGCTCCACCCTTGCACCTGCTCCAGGCGAGCGCTCGCTCCCCACAGCGCCCCCTTGGGGCATGAGGGGACATAACACCCCAGGTACCATAACTCCAGTTCTGCACCTGCTCCAGGCGAGTGCTCACTCCCCACAGCGCCCCCCAGGGGCATTAAGGGGGTATAATGCCCCAGGTACCACAGCTCTGCTGCTGCAGCTGCTCCAAGCCATCCCAACCCGACCCATGGGATTCAGCAAAAGCAGCCGGCTTTGCGTTCTGCCCGAAAAACACCTGGAAAGGAAAGTGATGAGCTTATACTTGGCAGCCCGCAGGGGGCGCTGCTGCCAGCATGCAATGCAGCCGCTGTAAAGCTGCCTCAACAGCCCCCCGCCTCCCCCATGGGTAGACACTGCTGGCAGTTCCTACCCATTGCAATCACCCACCCCACACACATACACCCACCCACTGGTCTTAGCTTCATGCACTTTGGGGTCATGCATGTTACCCCCACCGCCCCAGAGGAGCGGGCATGCGGCTCGGGGTAGGGCTGGGGTGGCAGGAAGCGCGCGCTATGGGTTTGCAGGGCTGGCTGGGTTACGGAGTGGCAGGGGTGGTGAGGAACAAGCGGGAGAGGGGAGGTCGCAAGCGCACCGCGTATCTTCATTACCTCGGTGGCAAAGATGCACGGCTCTGTCTGGTCCGGGATAATATAAATAGGGCGATAGGGGCCGTCTTTGGGGTACCCAGCAGGGGCACGGGAGAAGATCGGCTCCGATTTCTTACTGCAAGAGAGACAGAGAGAGAAAAAAAAAAAACCAGCATGAGTGATGGGGGGGAGTGGGGGTAAATCCTGACCATCAGGAGGCGATATGTGGGCAGCATCGTGAGGTCACGGCCCATGGCCCCCGTTTGCCTGGTTAAAAGGGGAAATCAGAACCGAGCAGGGAGCCTGGAACCAGCGGCAGGATCCAGTGGTTGGAGCCCGGAACAGGGAGCCAGGACCTGCTGGGTTCTCCTCCCAGCTCGCTGCGTAACCTTGGCTGAATCAAGCAGACTCGGGGAATTATGTACCCAGCTTCCATTAAAATGATCATATGGACTGTGGTAGTACCTAGGTGCCCCAGGGATGGAGCAGGGTTCTAGGCGCTGTACATTTGTATTGCTATTAGGTGTATTACAGTAGTGCTTGAACCATGGGATCCTGGTCCATCCTTGGATGCCTAGGTGCTACCATAATTCACCTAATAGCAGTTCAAATGTCTTATGGTAGCACCTAGGAACCCCAGTCACAAACCTGGCTGCCACTGTGCCAGGCGCTGTACAAACAGAGAACAAAAAGGATGATCCCTGCCCCAGAGAGCTTCCAATCGAAGTATAAGACAGGAGACGACAGCTGGGGAGACGCAGATGATAGCACATGAGGAAACAATCAGGGAAAGATGGTCAGTAAGATGGGCTGGGCATGCTGGCAGGGGGACGGCAAAGGAGAACAATACAGACGTTTAAAGGGAGCTCCTTCCAACTGGGCTGCTGTCCCCGGCCTGACTGCTAACCCAGCCCCGAATCCCTGTGCGGATCTCCAGTGCGCATCTGCTCAGCATCCGGCCGGCCTGCGTCCCAGTCTCTCAAACCAAATAGGAGCTGCTAGAACTCATCAGCTTAGAAAAATCAAGCTGCCAACATCTCCAATAGGGCAGACAACTCCCCCGCCCAAAATCCCAGGTCACCTGCTCCACAAAAACACACCTGGCTGATCTCTGCCAGGGGAATAAGAGGACATATACTCAGAGCTGTCCGGACAAGGGTACTTCCATCCCGCGGGAAACTCCGATTCTTTCGTTTTGGGGGAAGGGAATCAAATTTCCGCACAATGAAAAAGTTCAACCCTGAAATGGTGGGGTGAGGAGGGGTAGGGAAGGGAAGAGTCAACATTTCTGAAAATAGTTACTTTGAATTGTCCTGTGGGAAAAGTCACTAAAATTTTACAATTTTACAAACCAACCAACTAAACCAAACCAAAGCACACCAATTTCACCCACTCCCCTACATTTTGTCAGGAAACCATTTCATTCAACCAGATCTGTGGATGGGGGAAGAGGAATTACATTCTACAGAAGGAGCTACCTTCGACTCAAAGTTTGCTAGCCCCCGCTTCTCCGCCAGGAAAACATTCCCAAAACTTAATGGCAACACAGACAACTGGCTAGCGCATCAAAGGTATTGTTAGCCATATATATATTAGGCATAGTATACACCATGTTAATGGGCATTATGCACATGGTATTAACATACATTATACATGCATGTAAGTATTGGGAAGTTATCCATTACGCTCTCTCCACAATTCGGTTCACCCATGTAAAGAATCCCACCATACGCTGCAAAGCGGAGGCAGGATTTGCTTTAAAAATAGGAACCCTGTCAAAGCCAAGACACATGAACCGTGTGTCCCAGTACGGGGTAGGATTTACCTCCACGCCCAGCTCTTCTGCCAGATAGGATCCAAACCAGACATAAGCCAAGTGCAGAACACCACCAAGGTACGGAACTGTTCCAAACCAGTGGGTGGATTTTAGCGATGGATACAGAGTTTTGTAACTTGTAAAATCAGACTGTAAATACTACGGGCTGAAATGCAAATCTTTGAAGCACACCTTCTGCGTGAGGTGAATACACTTCTTTTCGTATTGTACTACTTTGTCCTTAGACAGGTTTCAGAGTAACAGCCGTGTTAGTCTGTATTCGCAAAAAGAAAAGGAGTACTTGTGGCACCTTAGAGACTAACCAATTTATTTGAGCATGAGCTTTCGTGAGCTTTCACATCTGATGAAGTGAGCTGTAGCTCACGAAAGCTCATGCTCAAATAAATTGGTTAGTCTCTAAGGTGCCACAAGTACTCCTTTTCTTTTTGTCCTTAGACAATAAATCGAACCAAGTTTGGTTATTTGGGCTCTTGACCAAATAATAACAAACCTTGAGTGCAGGGTGGATTAAAAAAAATGATTTTTTGGGGGGGGGGAATAAAAATAATCTGATTTTTATTCATTGCAATTACAAGGTTTTCTTTTTTTTAAGAAACAAAATCTGAATTGAATGCAAAATATATGTTAACGCCTAAATTTATAATCTCTTAAAACATTTAAATACAAAAATTAAATATGCTGAATCCACAAGCTTCTATTAAAATTACTGAGTTAGAGGCTGCTTTTCCATATAAAGAAAGAATCAAGGGAAAAAACGTTTAACTTTTGAGGTCAAGCTTTATAAATATGGCATGATAGGTCACGTACTGTATTAAGGACTTGTTTAATTTAATACAAATAAATTGTATCTGCCATTGCGCGTGTTTAATTTCATTCCAGTTACCACCCTAATGCAGTTTGACAAATCATGAGCAAAAATAAAATTATCTAGCAAATAAGCAAGATCACTCACCACTTTCCAACATAATAAAACTGCACAACTAAGAAGAACCTGAAAATACGAAGCTACATAATTGCTTAAATAACTACATATGGGTACAGTGTACCCTCCTAGATAGATGTACCAAATCTAGTATAAAGGCTCTTTCGTAGATATTTTAGATATTTAGGTCAGAAGGGACCATTACGATCATCTAGTCTGACCTCCTGCACAACGCAGGCCACAGAATTTCACCCACCACTCCTGCGAAAGACCTCTCTCCTATGTCTGAGCTATTGAAGTCCTCAAATCGTGGTTGAAAGACTTCAAGGAGCAGGAGAATCCTCCGGCAACTGACTCGTGCCCCATGCTACAAGGAAGGCGAAAAACCTCCAGGATCTCTTCCAATCTGCCCTGGAGGAAAATTCCTTCCCGACCCCAAATATGGCGATCAGCTAAACCCTGAGAATATGGGCAAGATTCACCAGCCAGATACTACAGAAAATTCTTTCCTGGGTAACTCAGATCCCACCCCATCTAATATCCCATCACAAGCCATTGGGCCTATTTACCATGAATATTTAATTACCAAAACCATGTTATCCCATCATACCATCTCCTCCATAAACTTATCGAGTTTAATCTTAAAGCCAGATAGATCTTTTGCCCCCATCTTTTGCTCTAGTTCTCTGTAAATCAATGTTTTTAAATGGTTCTATCAAGCAATGAGAAAGTCCCTTTGTTTAGAAAATAAAGGCACTGCGAATGGCTGAGATGGTTAAATCGAGGATTTAAATGCAGCGTTCCACTTGATGATTTCAAATCAATCCACCCTACACGAGTGGAGGCAGACGACTGGCTGCACCTTTTAACCAATATTATTTAGGCATCTAATGATGCCGGCAGGCCCCAGCAAAACTGTCAGAAGCACCTAAGTACCTAACTCTCATGGGCACTTCTGAAAACCCCACCTGGTGTCTACCTGCGTCTTTAGGTGTCTAAAGGCCTTTAAGAAAAGGAGTACTTGTGGCACCTTAGAGACTAACCAATTTATTTGAGCATGAGCTTTCGTGAGCTACAGCTCACTTCATCGGATGCATACCGTGGAAACTGCAGCAGACTTTATATATACACAGAGAATATGAAACAATACCTCCTCCCACCCCACTGTCCTGCTGGTAATAGCTTATCTAAAGTAATCATCAGGTTAGGCCATTTCCAGCACAAATCCAGGTTTTCTCACCCTCCACCCCCCCCACACAAATTCACTCTCCTGCTGGTGATAGCCCATCCAAAGTGACAACTCTTTACACCATGTGCATGATAATCACAATCTGCCCCCCTGTTCATAAGAACAGCGTTTTCCCCTTTAACGTTACAGTAGAAACAGGAAAATTTCCCTTTTCCGCAACGGCAGGCCCCGCGGTGCAGCTGCGAGAACCCGAGCGCCGAACGAAACTCAGAACCACACCGTGTAACTAACTAGTCTAAGGCTTGGTCGACACTCTAGAGTTAGGTCAACCCGAGGCAGCTTTCATCAACCGAACTCTGCAAGTGTCTATACTGAAACGTCGCTCCCACCGATTTAACTTGCCCACGACACGGGCTTAACACCTCCTCTGCGAGAGGCGTAGGGCGTAGGCCGATGTGAGCAACGCAGTGTCTGTGCTGAAATTACATCGATTCTTGCTGCCTTTCAGAAGCCGGCCCGCAGTGCCCCACGCTGGCAGTTCAGTCGGTGCAAGCGCGCCTGGTGAGACAAGAAGCGTCGTGTGGGCGTGCGGAAGCGATTTAGTAACTGCAGGTGGCTGTATGTCGCCGTAACCGAGGTCTCATAGACTATCGGAGTTGGAAGGGACCTCAGGAGATCATCTAGTCCAACCCCCTGCTCAAAGCAGGCATAATCCCCAATTTATTTATTTTTTTTTAATTTTTTTTGCCCCAGATCCCTAAATGACCCCCTCAAGGATTGAACTTGACTTAGTTTTGAAGTGTTGACTTGCTCTGATAAAACTGCCCCAGCTGAGGCAAACTGTGGAGGAAGGATTTAAAACACACACAGCGTCACCAGCCCAAGCATTCAAAATCACGAGTTGGGCCCTAAAATCAGGAGATCGCGCATGCTTTGTCTAATGACAAAAGCTGACCCAATTTAACTACCCCGGCTTAGTCAGAGAGGTACAACTGGCGTGTGGTCATAGAAATAGGGTATAACAATATTCGCTAGCTCTTCTACAGCATTTTTCCATCAGCAGGTCTCAAAGCTCTTTGCAAAGAAGGGCGGAATTATTATCCCCATTTTACAGATGAAGAAACTGAGGGGCACTAACTTGCCCAAGGTCACCCAGCAGGCTAGGAGCCAAGCCGGGATTAGAACCCAGGTCTCTGGAGTACTCTATCCCCCCAGGCCACACTGCCTCCATCCAGGGAGGGGAATTATCTACTGTGATAAAAGGCAAGTCTATCCTGGTACAACTGAGTCCACACGAGGACTTGCACCAGTAGAACTGTATTAGGGTTACCATACATCCAGGACTTCCTCCAACATGGCCTCTTTTTTGATCCTCCGCCCTCTGTCCAGGCAAGATTTTTCAAATAAGAGGAAATATGCAGGATTTTTGCAGTGCAGATGCTGCAGCTCAGAAAGAGCAGTCTCCGCACCCGGATTGGTCCCTCCCCTGCATCCACTAGATCCTGCCCACCCTGGCCCGGCCCTCCAGGTAAGAGGAGCCACCAAGCCCCTCTCGGCCGGGCCACCTGCCTCGCTGTGGGGCCTCAGAGTCCAGCTGGGATGGGTGACAGGGCCACCCTGGCTCCCTGCCCTGGGGAAGGGGAGAGGCCTGCAGGGAAGCCCTGACTGACGGGCTGGTACTGCGTCTTGGGCCTGCACCAGCCTCCCTGCCACTACCCCCCACCTCGAGAGTGAAGCCGCAGGTATCCCCTCCAGCACCCCCAAACATCCCCTCCAGCATCCCCTCAAAAATGGAAGCGGAAATTCTCGCCGAATCTTGGGACACCTGGAGCTGGGTCTTTGAGGATTAAAACCACCAAATATTGCAAGACTTGCAATCGAATTGCAAACATTGCTAACAGAAATGGACTTAAAAATAACGAGACGTGACAGGATAATTTTTTTTTAAAACGTTCCCGTTTTAGTTGATTGCAGCCAACACGTTCTAGAAAGGTTTGATGTGTGTCCATTGCTGGATGCCGGACCTGTGAAACCTTGAGCTAGTCTTTCCAAGCAGCTCAGGGTGTTGGGTCCTGAGCGTTGTTGAAAATCCAGTTGCAAGTGTCACAGTGGGAGCGGCTGCGAGGTTTTGCAAATCGGCCTTTTCTGTAGGTAGATCTGCGGGAGCAGAAGTCTGGAAAACAAACTGCATGCCCAACTGCGAGTGTTAAAAGCTACACGGTGGGGTCTGTGCCAGCATCTCCAAAAATCATAGATTTGTAGATTTCAAGGAGAGAATGGACCACGGTGCTCATCTAGTCTGAACTCCTGAGTAACACCGGCCGGCAAACGGCTCTCAATTAATCCTGTCTGGTCTAGAGCAGATCTTTTAGAAAACTGTCCAATCTTGGTTAAAAAAAAGAAAACTGCCAATGCTGGAGAATCCACCAGTACCCTTGGCAAGTTGTTCCAAAGCTTAATTACTCTCACTGTTAAAATTCACACCTTCTTCATAACGCATAAAATCTGGTCAGTGGCACCTTGGAAACCGAGACATGGAAAGCTCTGAATTCTGCAATGGTTAGACATACGCTCTGCCTTAAGCTTGCAAATTGTCCCTCTGCTGTCAAGGAGGGACCACAGTGTCAGGCTGGAAGGGGCTCTTGAGAGATAATCTAGCCCAGGCCCCCTGCAGCCCTGACAGGGGTTTGTCCAACCTGTCCTTAAAACTCTCCAGTGACGGGGATCCCACAACTTCCTTTGGACGCCTGTTCCAGAGCTTCACTCCCCGGAGAGTTAGAAAGTTTGTCCTGACATCTCACCTCAATCTCCCTTGGTGCGGATTACGCCCATTACGTCTTGTCCTGCCTCCAGTGGTCATGGAGAACAGCAGATCCCCGTCCTCTTTACACCAGCTCATAATGTATTTGAAAAAACATATCGGGTCCCCCCTTGGTCTTCTTTTGTCAAGACAAAACCTGCAAAGTTTTTTAGCCTCTCCTCCTCGGGCAGGTTTCCTAACCTTGGATCCTTTTTGCGGCTCTCCTCTGGCCTCTCTCCAATTTGCTCACATCTTTCCTACAGTACGGCGCCCAGAACTGGACACAGTACTCCAGCTGAGGCCACACCAGCGCCGAGAAGAGCGGGACCGTTACCTCCCACGCCTTACGTACCACAACCCCGGAGCAATATTAGCGTTTCTCACAACAGCAATACGTTGACTCATTCAGTTTGTGACCCACTGGAACACCCAGATCCTTTTCAGCCGTACAACCCCCGAGCCAGTTATTCTCCATTTTGTGGTGCTGCATTTGATTCTCCCACTCCCCACACACACACAACCCCACCTTCCTAAGTGCAGCACTTTGTACTTGTCTTTATTGAATTTCCTCTTGTTGATTTCAGACCAAATTCTCTAATTCTCACGTGCCTGACATTAAGCATGTGTCTGATGTTCCAGAAGTACCAGGGCCAAAATGAGCACCCACTTTTAAGAATGTTGGCCTGTGCCATCTAAGGCACCAGATGCCATGGTGATGGGTGCAGCATGTGGATATGACTTTCACAGCAGCAGCACGGGTCACGAATCATAGACAATCAGGGTTGGAAGGGACCTCAGGCGGTATCTAGTCCAACCCCCGGCTCAAAGCAGGACCCATCCCCAATTTTTGCCCCCAATCCCTAAATGGCCCCCTCAAGGATTGAACTCGCAACCCTGGGTTTAGCAGGCCAATGCTCCAACCTACTGAGCTACCCCTCCCCGCCCCGAGTAAGAACCCAGGATGTTAAATCCTTTGTTTGAGAAGTGTTTTCTGATTCTCAGAGGGGTGCGATAGAAGGATGAACTCTAGAAAATCTGGGATGCTTTTAGGCCAGATGGAGCCATTTGATCATCTCGTCGGGTGGGGAACAATTGGTCCTTAAAATTAAGACACGCCTCAACATGCGGCACAAGGGAAAGCTTTCTGTAAGAGTTTTCAAACATACGGTCGGACTCTAAGTGAATGAGCCCCTCAAAGTCCATGTTCAAAGTTGACCAAAGAAAAGAAATGCTGACAAAAAGGGTCATTATGTTTTCCATAGCCCCCTCTCACCACTCGAATGAAAACTGGGTCTGATAATTCAGTGTGCGTGTCTCAGAAAAGTGAAGAATTGCTAAATGGTACGATCGAGAGCTTTGTTCGTTACATTTGAATAATTTATCATTACGGACAGTGAGTTTTGATCACGTCCCTCGTGCCAGAAAGGCCTTGCCTGGGGTTTTGCCACCTCTCCTTTTATATGGAAGTGGATAAAACAATGTTATTGCTAACAGGACAGAAGTACCATATTGTGCCGAACGATTTTAGTAAGCAATACCCAAGCTGTAATGACCCGAAGCCCTTTTTACTGGGAAAACCCCAGCGGCAGAATGCCATGCCGCAGAACGACACTGAAATGGTCTAGATACCAAAAATCGTGCAAAGAGAAACTCTCGCCCACGTACTGCCTGGGTTACTTTACATGCTTGAAGCTGATTGGAGGAAGGTTGAGAAATACACAGTGAGGACAATGTATGAAAAGACTCAAGTGAACAAGGCCCAAATCAACGAACCACAAGGCCAGAAACTGAAGGAAGGGGACTGAAGGACCAGACCAGGGATCAGAGCTGGCTATGTCCTTCATGAGCTCCCTGTGCCCCAAAATGCTGTACTCTTCTTAGTCTGTCTCATCTGTTTATTGTCTGGCATAAAATGTGCATTTTGACACCCAAAGTACAATAATTCTGTCTGAAACTGTATTAAATAAAGACAAAAATCGATGAAGCCTAAATTGGGTGGACTGATGCCTCAGTTTCCCCACCTTACTCTCCCAACAAGCCCAGCCTCCGGCATAGCCCAGGCCAGTGAATATCTCCCAGTTGTACAGTGGTCTTCGGATTTGTCTGAGATAGCAGCCAAAGAAAAAACAGCTGATTCCCGCAGGGATCGAGGATATGAATCTGAAGGCATCGAAGAAATTTGGATCCTCTTTCGAAACACATTTGGATAAAACACTGACCCCCACCCCAAGAGATCTCAGAGAATGGCCAGACCTGCATTCCACCTAAACGGGAAAGGGGGGGGAGGGTTTATGTACATTTTTTCTTAATTCCCGTAACTCCCTCCCTAAGGGGTTGAGTCCTGGCAGCATTGTTCGGTCTTGCAGCTTTGATAAGTTGTAAAACTGCATAATTCTACCGGAGCCCCATGAAGGGGGCGGTATTCAGGAACACATATGCTGTAAGTTGTTTAACTTTCATGTTATTGATTTTTACATTTTAAAAAAAAGAGACAAGTGAATCCCAGGTTTGCCCCCAGTTAGCTCTGTACTGAGCCCAGTGACTCAAGATTATTATTTGATATCCTACTCCTTTCTCTCACCCCGCTGCCCATCTGTTTTCAGATCCCCTCTGACGCGTCTCTTCTCCATTTGCTTATACCTTTCTTATATGCCCCACAGAATATTTTAGGGTTCAGTTGGTAGGGAACAGACTTTGTACATACCTCATGGTCTGCACTAATGGGCCAACGCACAATAGTCAGCCTTGTAAGGATTGATACAGCATTCAGATCAGTTACTGTACAATGAAGTCACAGCATAATTTAATTAACACGTGGTCTTTCTTAGCAGAGTCCCACCTAACAGACAGTTCTAATGACAATGCTTCCTTGAGCACAGTTTAGTGGTTATAGCAAGGGATTAAGGAGTCGGACGCCTCGGTTCTTTTTCCTGGATTTGGGTGGGGAGTATGTCTAGTGGTTAGAGCAGGGAGGGCTGGGAGTCAGGACTCCTGGGTTCTGTCCCCAGCTCTACCACTAACTCAGTGTGTGACCTGAGACGATTTATGTCAATCACTTCCTCAACCATAAAACGAAGACAAAGCCGGCTGAGAGGGGTCGCTCTCAGATGGCTGGTTCTGAGGAAGGGCAAATGATTCCTACATTTAAAAACTCTTCACGTGATCTGGATCCGGTCCTGCCCCCACGTGACCCCTGCTATACACACATGACCCCCTTACTGAAGTCACCACAGAATCTGGCACCACGTGTGTCTTTTGCAGCATCAGATACATTAGAGCCGGATGAAACATTTTTCCCCCCGCTGAAAAATAGTGCGACTAAGAAAGTTTTCAGAAACCAAACAAAAGAATAAATTTAGCTTCCCACTTCCCATCTCTCCTCTTCAGCCGTACTATTTCAAGGAGGAAGGGAGCAAGGGAGCAAGGGACGGAAAAAGAAAAAAAGTTTTGCTTTGTCTTTCTTTCTTAAAAAAAAAGAAGATCCCACAAAAAAAAGTCAAAAATGTCTCACGTCGTTTGAAATTTTTCCACAGAGACTCTAGAGCACTTTTTCCCCAGCTCTAAGACAAACTGAGATGTTTAAAGCAGAGACCTCTCTTCTCTCACTCAACTCTGTTCCTACCCGTGACAAAGCATAAAGAGGAAGCTGATCTTCGTCTATCACGCCTTCCCACAGGATGCAGATCAGAGTCTGTACAACACAAGTCGCAGCTCGCCGTGTCAATATCACTGTCTGACATGTGATGTGCAATCATGTCCGAGCAAGCATCCATCTCAGTATGCTCCACAAACACAGCCTACATCTGAGAGTTCCTCTTTCCAGACTGCTCAGCCCACCCCCTTGGTCCTCTCTTCCCAAAGGGCTTTTATATACAAGCACCTGCCTCCATGAGTCAATAGAACCCACTTAGCTCTTTCCCAGAAGGCTCCAAACCTATTAAAAGATGTTCCAGGCACACAGGCAGACAGACATTGTTGTTATTATTATTAAGTTGCTCTGGGGCTATTGTTATGATCCTCTCACTCAGAATTTCAGCTCTTTCCTAAGTGGCTGAAAAACAGTCTCCCCTAAAAGAAAGTTTGAGAGTTTATCAAGCCCCGGGGAACAGACTGTAGGAGAAAACACTCCGTCGGATCTAGTCAGTGTACCTGTAGTTAATTATGGCTTTACCTAGCAGTTCCAACTGAGATCGGGACTCCCATCATGGCGGAGGCTAAGTGAGAGACAGTCCCTGGCCCAAACAGCTTACAAACTAGCTTGATGAGCAAAGGAAGGGTTATTCCCTCAGATGGGGAAACTGAGGCACAGAGAGACCTGCCCAATGCAGGGTAGCCTGTGGCAGAGTTGGGAACCAAACCCTGGCTTCCCGCATCCCAGCCCCATGCTTTAACCACAAGGTAAGACTGCCTCTCAGCTGTAACTTCTATAGCCGGACCCCGAACGATCCTTTCCTAGGCCAAGCAACTCCACACCCTTCCCCGCAAGCCTCGCTCCTAAGGGCACGGCTCCCCTGCTCTGGCGCCGGCTCTGCGCCCCGACCGCTGGAGACAGGAACGCAGCGGGATAATGGGCCAGGCAGACACAAAATTCACTAGCAACTCTGGCCGCCCCCATTCCTAGCAGGCAGTGCATCCTTCCCCAGAACCGGAGCCAGTCTCCCCTCCACTCCCTTCCCTCTGCCTGGGGAGGGGGGAAACGCATGAAGTTCAGTGAAGACTCGGTCCTGGCTCAATCAACCCCCCAAGGGCGAGTTTCACAGCTGCCCTATGGCCCCCTTGAGCCAGCTAGGCCGGTGGATAGCATGGGAGGGACAGGCATACATAAGCGCCGCCCTCTCTCTCAGGTGCAGATCTGGCGCAGAATCCCCTCCTCCCACGTTGGCATGGAGGGGCACATCGAGGTGGCAGACTGGGTCAGATGGGTGGGTAGGGACGACTGCAACATGGATGCAGGCTAGGGCAGCCCCATAGCAGCACCACCAGGCGGGGAGGACCTGAAATGGCCCAAGCTACCTCCCCCGTGCCCCTGCCCCAGCCCTTGTGCCCCGATCTCCCCCTCCCCCTCCTGGAAGAGAATAGGGTGGAATTCCCTCTAGCTCAAATGGGAGCCAGGGATCAAGGCCGTCAGCACAGATGGGGCCGGGGGTGGGGGGGTATCTAATACAAAGCATTCGGGTTCAGGGAGCCGGGCGGAGGGGGACTGGACGGAGCTGCCCAGAGCTGGATGGGAGTCCATTTGCAAAGCAGCGCCTCCTGCTGGGCACAGGGGATTCTGGATCCTGCCCCCCTCCGCGGGCCCGGTAGAGAGGAGAAGCCAGAGGAAAAGGGGGAAGTTGAGGTGCTGTCAGACAACTCAGGGAAGCTCTGGCAGGTGTTTAAAGGAGATGCCGTCTGGCAGAAGCAGCCTTCGAAAGAGGTGCTGTGTTTTCCAAACAGGGGGGTTCTCGGGGGGGTTAAATTCACTCACCAGTCCTCCCCGCTGCTCAGCAGGGTCTGGAAAGCCAGGTGCATCCCTGCCACGTCCCAACCCAGACTGACAAATCTTGGGAGACCCTAGGCCTGTTGGCACTGAACTGGGCCACAGGGAGAGCTTCGAGAGCACCATTGCCCTAGTGCCCTGGTTCCTTGCACGATGATCACCAGGTGCTACCGTAATACACCTAATAGCAATACAAACATACAGCACCTAGCACATGACTCAGGTGCCCAGGTGCTACCGTAATACACCTAATAAATAAGAACAGTAACTTCAGCTGCTGCAGCCCAGGTGGGGCAGCCCTGAATGGGATGAGCTCCCAATCAGTGACAGCAGCACCAGGCCCCTGGGACTGGGGATGGGTTTAACACGCCCATATCCTCGCCCGCGTGCCCCACCCACTGTACACGTAAGATCAGCTTTCCCTCCAGCGGCAGTGTAAACACACTAGCTGCCCCCCTGGTGGCCAGTCTGGGGGGAGGATAACAGCTCACTACTGCTGCCGGAGGCTGGGAGGGGAATGCCATGCACCAAGCGAGTGTTATATCCCCTAGGGGTGGACAGTGTTTCAACATCCCCTCCCCTCCCCACCCCACCCCGTTGTCCTTTGGGCCCAGTGGGCACGGAGGCTTCACACCACACAGGAACACCTCTCCCACCCCATTAAAATCCCACAGGAGAGGGGCTGGGTCTCAGGTCTGGGAGTTGCAAGCCCAGGGACCCCACCGTCCTCCAGACTCCCAGTCAGCCTCTTCTTCCCTGGGGAAGACTCTTCCCCCCCAAATACAGATCCCACCCCCATTTAGATTTCCCCTAGGGGCCAGGCTGAGCTGGTCTCAGTACTGCCTCCTGCTGGGCTGGGCTGGTAGTGCCAAGGCCGAGCCAGTCCCAGCCAGAGCTCGCTCACTCTCCAGCCGTCACACAAAGCACCGACTAGCCGGGCAGCCGTGGGCTCTGCGCTGGAGCCAGTGGGAGCTTTTAGCTGCCACTAAGCTGGTGGAGATGCCTCTCCCACCCATTCCCCGCCTCCCTCCCTGCAGCTGTGGCCCCCCTTCCGTTCCCTTCCCACCCCCGCTACCCTCCCCCAATCCTAGCACACCTCCCCCCCAGCTGTTCTCCCTTTGACCTCATAGCAGGCAGCTCCCCTGCCAGGCGAGATGGGTTTCCAGGAAGAGGATTGTATGGGAAACACACGCCCATGGGGAGGGGAGGATGTCCCCAGGAACCAGGGGGATGCAACTCCTGATGGGATAACGGCACCCGCAGCCACTTTCCAGCACTTCCGGGGTTAAACGGTTCGTGCAGCACTTGGCTGTGTGTAGGGAGAGCACAGGGCGGGTGAGACCTCAGGGTCCCCTTGGCTCTCTGGGAGGAGAGTGGGGTCTAGTGGTTAGAGCAGGGGGCTGGGAGGCAGGACTGCTGGTTTCTATTCCTGGCCCTGCCCCTGATTCTCACTCTGGTCCTGGGCACGTCCCCTCCCCTCTCTGTGCCTCAGTTTCTCCATGGTGCAATGGGGAAGTAAAGCAAAGAGGAGGCTCTCTTGAATTGGTGAGCTTCTCACAGGACTTATCTTCCCCTTCCAGCTCAGGGCTGTTTTGTACAACACCCCCCCTCCCCGCTCTCTGCCCTGCACAGACCCAACGGGGCCCCTTTCAGCCCAGTGAGCTGGAGTCGTTAGCTCCTGAAGCCTCCAAGAGTCAGTATCATACTGCTGGTGGGTAAACTGAGGCATAGAATGGTTGTCATGAGATCACCTAGTGAATCACAGAAAGAGCTGGCAGTAGAACCCAGGAGTCCTGCCTCCCTGCTCTGACCCCTAGATCTCACTCCCCTCCCGGAGCTGGGAATAGAAGCCAAGAGTCCTGTCTCCTAGCCCCCACCCTGCTCTAACCCCTAGACCCCACTCCCCTCCCAGAGCAGGGGAGAGAAGCCAGGATCTCTGACTCCTGCTCCCCTTGCTCTACTCAGTGGATGACACTGCCTCATGAGCAATACCAGAAATGCTACATTATTAAAAAGTCCTCACCCAGGCAAGACCCCCCACTTACTTCATCAAGCACCCTTCCTCTCACGGTGCCTTGCAGGTCTAAGCTCCAGCAGGGAAGCTGTGCTCCCAGGTCGCCCGGCTGCGGTGAAAGCAGCTCTCGTCTGCTGTGGGGACTGAACCAGCAGCCTCTGGATCCAAACACGCACACCCCGCCTTGCCTGAGTTGAAGGGGCAGCTCCAGGAGGCGGTAGCCAGTGACAGGCCCACAAACCACTCTCCCTGGTTCAGCTATTAGCGGGGGACACAGGCCCGCGCTGGGTTGATAGGGGGTTTGCCCCGAGCCATCTGTCACCCCTTTTTGCCAGAGGACAATGGGGAATCCCCTGAGACCAGCTAGTTTGAGCTGCCACGGCCCCCTCTCTTTCCCCTCCCCTGCCAGAGCCAGGCGACCTAAGGCTGGGCCCGACTCGCTCAGGCCAGTGCATTGGGGTCCGCCTAAAGGGGAACCTCAGATTGGGGTTAGAGACTGGCTCGCAGATCCACCCACCCCATGGAGCAACAGACCTGCAGAGAAGCGAGGCAGGATGGGATTGGCTCCAAAGGGGACGAAAGTCTCCAGGCTGCTCTGGACCCAGACAGACCCTGGCTTTATCTCAGTTTCTCCCGCTCCCCAGTCTGCGCAGCCCACTGTCACCACATGGGGCATCCCTCAGGCCTGCCACTCACAGCTCCATCTAGATTCCCATTGCCAAGAGGTCCTGGTGGATCTGGCTCTGGGGTATCATTTGGGGGCTCTTACGCCTTGCTTGAACTTGCTTGAACTTGCCTTGGCTCTTATCATTTGGGGGCTCCATACGCCCCAATACAGGAGCTTGCGTATCCCCTCTTAGCCCTTCTGGGCCTTACAGCAGCAGGGGGAATAGCCAAGTGCAGGAATACCCCAGTCACGCCGCCCCCTTGTACAATTCTCCAGGGACCCTGCCAGGGGGCTGTATCTAGGGGTGGGTAATGAGCCAGCTCTGTGCCTGGGGGAAAAGCCCCCCACACCACTGGGGTTCCCAAGGATAAGGGCGGGTGGGGGGGTTGCAGCTGCTGTATGGGCCCTTTGCACCAGCTATTCCTTAGGATAATGGAGTTTCTAGCCCCAGGACGGGACGGGGGAGGGATTAAACTGACCTCTTTCCCAAAACCAGCCTCCCAAAGCATTTCAGGCACTGGTGGGAGGCACTAATCCGCAGGCCCCCCTTTTCCCCAAAACTGCTCGGGGAAAGGGGTCTGGGAGAAGGGCGGAGCTATTAGACTAATCCCCGCCCCCACAAGCCGCCCCGGCATTCCTGCAGCACTGAGACGGTTCGAAATCCTTCACTGCTCTACCTCCTGGGCTGGCTCGAAAAGGGGCCGAGCACGAGACTGTGGCCCGGGTTCTAGGCCCAGGTCTGCCACTGGCCTGCTGGGTGAGCTTGGGACAGTTGCTGCCCTGCCCGATGCCTCAGTTTCCCCTCATATTCTACCTAGATTTGAGGGTAGGGGGCTGTCTGCACAGCGCCTAGCACAATGAGCGGCCTGATCTCAGCCAGGGTCTGTGCCACACCGGGCACAACGGGGGCACTGAGCTCAGTTGGTGCTCCTGTCGTAGGTCTCTCTCAGTTGTGACAATATCCTGTTGCTGGCGATAAATCTGGTTCTGAAGCCACTCCAGATTTACCCCAGCAAGCAGGATTCAGGGGCTGGGGCCTGAAGGGAAGCTCAGTATCCCTCTAGCACCGCTGGGGCTAATGCAAAGAAAGCCGACCTCCAATTCAAATGCCAATTCAGCTCCGGCTATGCTGACAGCATGGGGAGCCCGGGTGCAGAGCAGCAGGATGTGGTGTGAGCACTGGGTCTTCTGGCTACACTAGCTGCCCTTAAGTGGCTGCATCCCTACCCCTTTTGTCATCAGTGGCACCTGCCTTGAAACGCTGCTGGAGTGGAGCAGGGTGGGGACGTTTTTAACTCTTCCCGCCCCTCCCCGACCCTGCATAGTCACACTTTGGAAATACACCGGAGGGAGGAGGGGGTGTTAACCAGCAGGGGAAACGGATGCAAAAATGCCAATCAGACTGGGCATTTTGCACCCGCTGTAAACAGCTGCGTGTGGTACCAGGGAACCTGACCAAATGGGGCATGAGAGAATATTCTGGCTCTGAGATGCAACAGAAGCAGGGCGGCGGGCCCTGCTGATCCCTCCACCCCCATCGGGAGTCAGACCATGTCAGGCCCCTGCCTTGTGAATTTTTATCACCTGCTTGTCTCTTGGCTTGGACCTAACTTGAGCCCAGGGGCAGGAAGATGGTGGCAGAAGCAGAAGAGAGCAGGATCCCGCGCTCACGCCCCAGTGCCGAAGAGGCCTGGATCTAGGCACCCTCCAAGCCCTGCCCCAGTGCGCGTGACGTGGGCGGGAGATGAACCCAGGCGGGAACGGCCTTGTGGTCTCCAGTCGCTTTGCCCTAGTGCAAAGGGGGCCCCGAGGCGCCGGGTGACGGAGCAGCCCAGCTGGGACTTGCACGTCGTGGTCGGCAAGAGGCACCGGGAGAGAAGCATTCGAAAGGGACAGAGGACGCTGCGCTTGCCGGATGTCTGCAAACAGGGCAGCTGGCTAGAATGGTAGGTGAGCCATTAAAAGAGACATTAGCCACCCATGCAGAGGGAGGATGGCCAAGTGGTTAGAATGCTAGCCTGGGACTCAGGGGACCTGCATTCAATGCCTCTGCTCTGCCCTAGATGTCCTGGCGAGTCTCTCAGGGCTGGGTTCTTTAAAAGGTAAAGGAATTGAGCCCAGGCCGCCTGCTGGTGCTCTAACCCATAGGCCATCCTTCCTCTGGATAGGCCAAGGGAAGACAGCACCAACAAATGCAAATGGGGTAACTGGGAAGGGTTTGGAAATAGCCATTCCTGCAGGGAGCAGAGTCAATCACTTTCACATGTGAATTTCGGAGGGTAACAACCTTCAGACACCTCCAGGCCAACAATCAGATTTGAACAGGCACCTTGAGCCTTGTCTATATGACCTCAAAAAACAGATTTCCCACTGGGTCCACTCCCACAGAGGGGAAAATGACCAGCGGCAAAATAGTTAACAAGCCTGGACATTTAAATCCATCATCACTAAGGTTCAGAGTTAATATGCCCTAATGAGAAACCCACACATCTCTCATAACTATAGCAACAGGGGGAATACAAGCTTAGAAAAAAATATTATCACCTTCCATGGTTATAATGAGAAGTTCAAATCCCTTCCAGGTCTCAACTGCAGCTGTTAGCTCTGAACCTTAATGATAACAATTCTGACTGTTCATTTTGTTCCCTCTGTAGCGACTGATCATTTAACCCTCACGGGGGAGCTGAACCAGTGGAGAAAATTTGAGTGCTGTAGATACAGCCAGATGCTAGGCTCTGTATCTTCCAACCTTAGACTGTTTTGTTCATAGATTCCAAGACCAGAAGGGACCATTGTGATCATCCAGTCTACCCCCTGTATAATACAGGCCAGAGAACTTCCCCCAAATAATTCCGAGAACAGAGCTATTAGAAAAATAGCTACTGTTGATTTAAAAATTGCCAGGGATGGAGAATCCACCATGACCTTTGGTCAATTGTTCCAATGGTTACTTACTCTCATGTAAGAATGTACACCTCATTTCCGGTCTGAACTTGCCTAGTTTCAACTTCCAGACGTTGGAGCATTTTATTTCTTTCTCCGCTAGATTAAAGAGCCCATTAATAAATATTTGTTCCCCCATGGAGGTACTGATAGACTGGGATCAAATCACCCCTTAATCTTCTCTTTGTTAAGCGAAATAGATTTTGCTCCTTGCATCTCCCACTACCAGGCAGGTTTTCTAACCCTTTGATCATTCTCATGGCTCTTCTCTGACCCCTCTCCAATTTACCAACATCCTCTTTGAATGGTGGGCACCAGAACCGAACACAGGATCCCAGCAGCAGTCGCACCAGGGCCAAACACAGAGGGGAAAGAACCTCTCTGCTCCTTGAGATTCCCCTCTTTACGCATCCCAGGGTCGCATTAGCTCTTTCGGCCCCAGCGTCACACTGGGGGCTCATGCTCAGCTGATTATCTGCCATGACCCCCAAATCTTTTCACAGTCAAAATCCCGCCCCCATCCAGTAAGTACAGCCTGCATTCTTTGTTCCTAGATGTACGCATTTGCATTTAGCTGTATTCAGGAGTGACGGAAGGTCCCTAAAAGTGGGGGGGGCCAGTGGCGTCACCCCTTCTCCCTGAGGCCCTGCCCCCTGCTTGCTCCTCTCCACTCCCCGCCTATCGCTCGCCCTTATGGCCAGTAGGAATTGGGAGGGTATAGTCCCCTGCCCCCCGCCCCCCAATCCAGTGCCCTCAGCCATAACAAAACACACATTGTTTGCTTGTGCCCAGTTTACCAAGCCACCCAGATTGCTCTGAATTCATGCCCTGTCATTTTTGTAACTTACCGCTCCCCCAAAGGCTGGGTTACCTGCAAACTGACAAGTGATGTAGTCGTGGGAGAGAAAATATTTTAGACTATTACAGAGCCTGCTCTACACCAGCTTTTACACCGCTAAACTCGACGTCCATTAGGGGGGTGATTTTTTTACCCTTCTGCTTTTACCAGGACAAGCCCAGGTGTGGAGGAAATTACACCATCCAGGATAAAGGTGCCTTATACCGCTATAGCTTATTCCCCTTCCCGTATGGGACTGGGGAAAACACACACCTTGTGTGTTTGGACAAGTCCTTAGAGGCGGAGCAGCTAGCGAAGAGAGGCAGACCGAGACTCACTGGCTGGAAGTTGACGCCAGATAAACTCAGGCACAAATGTGTGTTTAATCACCATGCATCTGACTCGCCCTTGGAATCAACCTCTTTGGATGTCGTCAGTTCTTGACTGGCTGCCTTTCAGGAAGAGACACTTCAGCCACACCCGAGTCACTGGGAGATCTGGGTGAACCTGAACGGCCCGGGCTCTGCAGGATGGCAGATGAGATGATTTAATGGCTTTTTAGGCCAGGAAGGATCATTAGATCAGCCAGTCTGACCCCTGGATAGCTCAGGCCATTACACTTCACCCAGAGCGCCCAATATTGAGCCTCATGACTTGAGTGTGACAAGACTGCTTGATAACCTGGGAGCAAGCAAACAATATAGGGGTTTGATGCTGCTAAATTGAAGACGTATACAGCTGGGAACACAGAAGGCAGGCCCTACTTACAGGATGGGGAACTCTCTCCTGGGAAGCAGTGACTGAAAGATATCCACTCCCAAATAGCCAGCTGATCATGAGATCCCAGTGCGACGCTGGGGCCAAAAGAACTGATGCGACCCTGGGATGTATGAACAGGAATCTCGCGTAGGAGCAGAGAGGTTCTTTCCCCTCTGTGTTTGGCCCTGGTGCGACCGCTGCTGGGATCCTGTGTCCGGTTCTGGTGCCCACAATTCAAGGAGGATGTTGATAAATTGGAGAGGGGTCAGAGAAGAGCCATGAGAATGATCAAAGGGTTAGAAAACCTGCCTGGTAGTGAGAGACTCAAGGAGCTCGATCTAGTTCACTTAACAAAGAGAAGGTGACGGGGTGACTTGATCCCAGGCTATGAGTACCTGCACAGGGAACAAATATTTGCTCATGGGCTCTTCAGCCTAGCAGAGGCAGGTCTAACACGACCCATTGGCTGGAAGCTGAAGCTAGGCACATTCAGACTGGATGTAAGGCGTACACTGTTAACAGTGAGGGGCGTCAGACTAGATGATCACAGTGGGCTCTTCTTGCTTGGGAATCCATGAAAAAAACCATCTCAGACCTCAGGAGACTAAACTGATGCACACCCAAGGTGGAGACAGGGAGGTCCCACCAATTCCCAAGCAAGCCAATGCTCTCTTGTGGTCCTACTTTCTATCAATTTATGCTGTGCGGATCAGAAAGAGATGCCATGCCAGCCTGATCACAGCCAGCGTGGATTCAAAGAGAATCTAGCCCAGGGGTTCTGAAACCGGGGGTTGGGACCCCTCAGGGGGTCGCGAGGTTATTACCTGGGGGGTCGTGAGCTGCCAGCCTCCACCCCAAACCCTGCTTTGCCTCCAGCATTTATAATGGTGTTAAATATATAGAAAAGTGTTTTTAATTTATAGGGGCGGTCGCACTCAGAGGCTGGCTATGTGAAAGGGGTCACCAGTACAAAAGTTTGAGAACTACTGATCTAGCCCAAAGGGCTGGTTGGAAAAGGGGGAACATTTTCCAAAGAAAGACTTGGAATGAGGCAAAAGATAAATCTCAATAGATTTAAGATGAGGATCGTCCCTTCTGGCCAACTAGCCTGATCTCCTGCATGTCCCAAGCCACAGAACCTCTTCCACCCACTCCTGTACCCTCTGGCTGAGTTACTGATGTCCTCAAACCTTGATTTAAAGGTTTCAAGTTACAGTGAATCCACCCTTTACTCTAGTTCAGACCAGCAAGTGGCCCATGCCCCATGCTGCAGAGAAAGGCAAAAAAAACCCCCAAACCCAGGGTCTCTGCAGATCAGACCTGGGAGAAGATTTGTTTAGTTTTGTTTAGTTTTCCAAGGACGTTTGTTTAGACAGGGCTGTTGGGTTTTTTCTTTTGGTTTTGTTGTGGTGGGAGGATTTTTTTGTGAATGAAATTAAACCACATTTAGTTGATGTTTTCCTTTTGGGGTTCCCTGAAAAGGAGGGAAAAGAGGGTGAAAAACGGGACTAGGGGACCAACCCCTGAAAAAAAACCACCCTGAAAATGTGTTGGCCATTGGAGACCTGGACAACAACGGCCATTTTGGCTGAAAAGTCTTTTTGGGGGTAGGCCAAAAAAGGCTGTTTGGATGGAAATGTTTCCACCAGTTGTAACTAGCACCAACCAGAAAGATCTTGAGCAGGGAGTCCCATATTTTTCCATGCCATGACCGTACCAGGGAACTCCTGGCCCCCCCTTTATCTACCCAGGACTCACCCTGCCCCCCATCAAGTTGAGTTTTAGGGGCTCCAAAAAAGATCTAGAGAGGTCCATGAATGGCTATTAGGCAAGATGGTCAGAGACATAACCCCATCCTCTGAGTGTCACTAAACCTCTGACTGTCAGAAACTGGGACTGGATGACAGGGGATGGATCACGTAATAATTGCCCTGTTCTGTTCATTCCCTCTGGGGCACCTGGCACTGGCCACTGTGGGAAGACAGGACGCTGGGCTAGATGGACCATCAGTCTGACCCACCGTGGCTTTTCTTATGACCCTCTCCCCTCCTCATTCAGCAATATGTGCAGAGCAGGGGAGTGGGTTGCAGTCCCTGGTCTGACCGATGCTTGATAAGTCAACAAAAACCACCTAATGCCTTAAGGCCACGTTTTTCCCAGGGCAGCCTCTCAATTTTGGGGTATCTTCAGTTGTGGGACCCTAAACGGGGGACATCTGAGCAGAGGAAGCAGGAGTCTGGCTGTCACAAGTGCCAGGCACCTCCAGCTGGTAAACGAGAACCACCAGCATCCTCCGAAAACCAGGCCCCGAGTGGTCTCAGGTTGGGGTCCCCCTGCCAAAATCACAGCACCCCCCCCCCGCCAAAATCAGTGGCTGCTTTTGGAACAGATCAGCCCTGCAGCATACGGTCGGACCATCCGCCAAGCCCCGCCCCTCATACACAAACCCCACCCCTCATCTGCATGTAGGCCCCTCCCCTTATCTTGGGGGCTGAATTCAGCCAACCGTCATATAAAGGGCTGATCCTTGGTGAAGCTTGACATGCGGAAGCCAAATTCCCATTCGGCTGGATGGGAATTGGGTCAAAATCTAGGCAGCTTCGGTAAGAAAAAAAAAAATCCAGTTGTCCATTCCTCTTCCCCTAACCTCTTTCTATTTGTCTGTCCTCGGTCTATGACCATGCCAGAGCTCCTGCAGCCTTTGAGAAGCCCCTATGACAGAGCAGGTGCTACCATAGCCAAAATATCTACCCATCCATAGGGGTCTGTGCTGAGGAACCAGATCGGCGTGCAAGCCCCTTTCCGAAGAGACACCATCTAAATGGCACTGGGGGTTATTGGGTGTCACCTGGTGCAGGTCAACAGGTGCCCAACTGACAAGCAAGGTAATGGGGGGGTGGATCAGTCCCCCCTGCCTGGCTTTTTTATCCCTAGGATCTGAGAGTCAAGCTGGGTTCTTTCCTTCCTCTGTAAAGAAGGCCCAGCAGAACCAGCCACTGACCTGGATTGAGAGTGGTGCATGCAATAGCCTCATGTGACTGTGTAAATGGGGGCAGATTCTGCTCTGGGATCTCAGCTCTTTGGCCTGATTCTCCTTTACCATCACTACTGCTTTTAAGGCCCATTGATGCTGCTAGAGTGGCACAAGAGCCCTGCGAACAAGACTCGGCCCCTCACCTCTCTAGCCCTGATGGCTGTGGAAGTGACCCTTCAGGCCGGGAGCCAGGTAGCAGCCCATGCCTGAGTCTGCACAGAGCCTGGTACCATTGCTCTGAGAGGCACAAATTCCTTCCGCCCTTCTAAATAAGGCATTAACTCTGAAGTCTAACAACTGCCATGTAAATTAACCGTTTCACTGCTGATCCTTTTAGGAGAAACAGCTAACTAATGGGGTTGGATGCACTGGCAGATCCTGAGCAGGGACGGCAGCCGGTAGCGATTAAGGGATGCTGGAGGTATCAGGTAATTTGAACGGTCATTCCTCATGGAAAGGTGTGGGGAGAGGAAAAACAAACAGCCCCTCCCTGTCTGTCAAAACCCCCATCAGTCATCTGCCCCCGCCCTGGGTGCCAAACCCTCAGTTCCTTCCCCTCCCATTGATACCCCCAAAGTGCCTTGGAAACTGGTGTGTCGAGTATATTCTCTGTGTATATATAAAGTCTGCTGCAGTTTCCACGGTATGCATCTGATGAAGTGAGCTGTGGCTCACGAAAGCTCATGCTCAAATAAATTGGTTAGTCTCTAAGGTGCCACAAGTACTCCTTTTCTTTTTGCGAATACAGACTAACACAGCTGTTACTCTGAAACAGATTGAACAGAATCAAGACACATCAGTAATGACAAGGGACTCTGCACTGGTTGGCGTGGGTAGGGAGAGGCAGGGGGCCGTAGCGCTGCATGAATTCTAGGGTCCACATCAGCGCCGATCTGATGGGACATGGGGCCATTGCAACGGTGCCACCCCTCTCTGCTCCCCACCCCGCTCCAACAGGCAGAGCAGGGCCACGCAGCCTCCATTGCGTCACAGCCCAGCCCCTCCAAGCGCCAGCCTCAGGTGGGTGAGGCATCCTCTTCATTGGACCAACTTCTGCTGGTGAGCCCCACCGAGCGCTTCTCTGGGCCCCGCTGTGGGGAGGAGCTCTGTGCAGCTCTAAGGCTGGTCTCCTTCACCAACAGAAGTGGGTCCACTAAGAGAGATTCCCTTACCCACCTTGTGTCTCTAATATCCTGGGACCAACATGGCTATGACAACCTTGCGAACTCTAAGCCGTGCCCATCCACTGCCACACACACACACCCCTATCTGGACTAATTTTCCCACACTGCACCCCTCAGATTAGCTCCTGCCTCCGCCCCCTCTTGGCCCCTTCCAATGACCTGTAAGTGGGAGAGGGGATCCTTTGGTCTGTGGCACCTGGCGCCAGTTCCCCCAGTTTGTAGGCCCAAGCTGGACTGTCAGAGCCTAGGGAGCATTTGGAAAAGGAGCAACTTGTTTTTAACTCCCCTCCCAGAGTCATGCAGTCCTGCCCTTCCCTGCCCCCTCTGACACAGAGAGACTTCCATGCCAGGGCTGCTTGAACGCAGAGGCACTCAGGGCCCATGCCTGGGGCCCTGGCTCCCAGAGTCACAGAAGAACCAGCTTTCCTTCCAGACAGCAAGCTTCTAGCCCTCGTGATTGTGAAGAAAAAGCTCGAAAAGCTGACCTGAGTGTAACTGATGGCACAAAGCCTGCCTGAATCTGCAGAGACCACAAGCCCAGCGCTCCGAGACGGAGCTGGCTCAGAATCCCAATGAGGTATTAACACCAAGCCCCACCTCTCTGGGGCCCTTTGCCATCTCCACCCCAGCCAGAGTTGCTGGTGGGGGGGCCTTTGCTGCCAACCCACAATCATGGCTGTGCTGGGGATGGGTGTCAGCAAAGCCCCCTCCCCTTCTGACCCCTCCACCCAGGTGTGGCAGAGTCCTTCCCCCCTCCGGGACACACCCCAGCCCACATGAAGGCAGGGAGCGGCATTCGGGGGAGACGTGGGTGTGTGGGGGGGGGGGGAGGGGGGCGTGGGACCTGCCACTACACTCCCTTGATTTCTTTGAGCTGGAGCAGCCCCACCTCCGAAGTCCAATATTATCAGTATTAAAGCAGAACCTGGGCCGGGGGGTGGGGGCAGTTAGGGGTTAGGGCCCACACTGTGCTAGGAGCTGGACAGACAATCCCAGGGCAGCCCCATTAGCAAAGGTGTGTCTGTCTGTCCATCTTCTGCCCCCTGCTGGAGGGGATGAGCCCTGCTATCGGCGGGTGGGTGGGGGTGGGGGCGGTGTCTATCCCTGCTGCCTCCTGGTGGAGGGATTGAGCCCTGCTGTGGGTACGTCCCTGTGAGTCCACCCTCCAATTCCACACCTCTGCCTCCTCTCCATCTACCCCCTTCTGATTTCACAGCGTCTACGTCTTCTGCTAAGGCCAGAAGGGGCCGTTAGATCCGCTCGCCCGACCTCCCGCAGAGCGGGGGCCATTCAGTTTCACCCAGAGCCCCCATGCTGAGCCCAGGGATTCGAGTCAGACCAAAACGTTTGAACGCCTGGGAAATGTGGGGAGACAAAGACCAGGCGAGAGCACGGCGGCACAAACGCCCCAGGCCCCTGCTGCGGCAGGGAACGGATCGGAGGAGATCTGCCCGTGGGATGACCACAGGCGCCCCGCGCCGCAGAGGTACCCAAGCAGCCTCTTCCTCCTGATCTAGCCTGGGGGAGAATTCTTCCCTGACCCCACATGTGAGACCAGCCAGACCCTGAGGATGCCAGCAAGGCCCTTCAAGCTCAGGGGAAGAATTTGCTAGTATTTCGGGGTCTGGGAGCACTAGGCCCTTCAGGGACCGTCCAGGCATTTGCCCCTGTTTCACCCCCTGGTTACAGCACTATCCGCGCTAAACCCCAGTGCACGGGCCACCAGGGAGCCATGGGCAGCCATGCTCTGCACCGCTGCAATTCTCCCCACCTGCACCCCCAGACATGCTGGGCCCCTGGGAACGCAACCAACTCCTGCCCATCACAGCATCCTCCTCCCCCGGCTTGGGACCCAGCTCCACCCATCCACCCACCCCAATGTGAGGTCTCCTTTCTCTGCAGAGCACCTGGGAACGTCCCCTCCCTGCTCCGGGGCAACCATGTCATGCCGGCCCCGGCCTGGGCTCATAGACTTTAAAGCCAGTAGGGACCATCATGACCATCTCAGCTGACCTTGTGCACCTCACAGGCCACAGACCCTCACGCACCCACTCCTGTAATAGGCCCATAACTTCTGGCTGAGTTACTGACGTCCTCAAGTCTTGATTTAAAGTCTTCAAATTACAGAGAATCCAGCATTTACTCTAGTTCAGACCAGCAAGTGACCTGTGTCCCACACTGCAGAGGAAGGTGAAAAACCCCAGGGTCTCTGCCAATTTGAACTGGGGGGAAGATTCCTTCCTGACCCCAAATACAGCGATCAGTTAGACCCTGAGCATGGGGGGATTTGATAGCAGGGGGGATTTGATAGCAGCCTTCAACTACCCAAAGTGGGGTTCCAAAGAGGATGGAGCTCAGCTGTTCTCAGTGGTGGCAGATGACAGAACAAGGAGCAATGGTCTCAAGTTGCAGTGGGGGAGGTCTAGGTTGGATATTAGGAAACACTATTTCACTAGGAGGGTGGTGAAGCACTGGAATGGGCTACCTAGGGAGGTGGTGGAATCTCCATCCTTAGTGGTTTTTAAGGCCCAGCTTGACAAAGCCCTGGCTGGGACGATTTAATTGGGGATTGGTCCTGCTTTGAGCAGGAGGTTGGACAAGATACCTCCTGAGGTCCCTTCCAACCCTGATCTTCTATGATTCTATGTTAGCTAGTCCCACCAGCCAGATACCTGGGAAAGAATTCACCGTAGTGACTGAGAGCCCTCCCCTTCTAGTGTCCCATCTCCGGCCGCTGGAGGTATTTGCTAATGGGCCACATGCCATTGTGGGCCACCTCAGCAGACCATCCCCTCCATGAACTTGTCAAGCTCAGTCTTAAAACAAGGGTAGGTTTTTTGTCTCCACTGCTCCCTTTGGGAGGCTGCTCCAGAACGTCTCTCCTCTGGTGGTTAGAAACCTTCATCGAATTGCAGCCTAAATGTGTTGATGGCCCGTTGATATCCATTCATTCTTGTGCTGACATTGCCCCTTAAACAACTTCTGTCCCTCCCTCATATTTATCCCTCTGATGCATTTAGAGAGAGCAATCTGATCTCCCCGCAGCCTTCAGTTTGGTTAGGTTAAACCAGCCAAGCTCCTTACATCCTCTTGTAAGGGAGGGTCTCCATGCCTCAGCTCACGCCAATAGCCCTTCTCTGCACCTGTTCCAGTGTGAATTCCTCTTTCAGCACCGGAGACCAGGACTGCACATGGTATCCCAGAGGAGGTCTCACCAGTGCCTTGTATCATGTTACTGGCACATCCCCCTCTCTACTGGAAATACCTCGCCAGACGCCTCCTAGGACTTCACTGGCCTTTTTCACAGCTGCCTGACATCGGCGGCTCATCACCATCCTCTGATCGGCCAGTATACCCAGGTCTTTGCCCTCCTCGGGCATTTTCAACAGACACGTTCCCAGCTTATAGCAACGAGTCTTGTTAGTCCCCAAGTGCACGACTTTGGGATGTTACGTTTCATCCCTTTTCTCTTACTCCCATTCTCATGGTTGTGCAAATCCCAACAGCTTCTCCCCTCTCCTCACCCACTCCAGGGCCTCAGCCGCTGTGGGGCACCCCAGCCACCTGACCTTCGCCCAGGATCCTTTGCTGGAGTCGCCAAGGCTCTTCTTGGAATGGTTTTGCTTGTACCCAGCTGTCTCTGACAGGGAGGCAGTGTGGCCTAGTGGATAGGGCACCAGGCTAGGCTAAATCGTCCCAGCCAGGGCTTTGTCAAGCTGGGCCTTAAAAACCACTAAGGATGGAGATTCCACCACCTCCCTAGGTAGCCCATTCCAGTGCTTCACCACCCTCCTAGTGAAATAGTGTTTCCTAATATCCAACCTAGACCTCCCCCACTGCAACTTGAGACCATTACTCCTCGTTCTGTCATGCAGGAGGGCTGGGTTCTAGTCCCAGCTCTGCCCTGCTGGGCGACCTTGGGCAAGCCATGTCCCCTCTCTGTGCCTCAGTTCCCCTCTTAGCTGTCCAGAATGATCTCTTTGGGGCAGGGACCATCCCTCACTCTACGTACAGCACCTTGCACACTGGGGCACTGATCTCATCTCTGTATGCTGCCTTTAAGCCTGCTGAAGTCTCACCACGCATCCTCTGCTGTATGGGGGCCTGCAGGCCTCAGTTCTCCTTTCTTGTCACGCTGGGCCAAAGATCCTTGGTTTGTAAAACTGCTATGTCAGGGATCAATTCGGCCTCCCCGCTCCATGCATCCTTTTCTGCTGACCCCTCCTCACCCACCCTGTAATATGAGAGCAATTCTACTGCCGAATCCCATCTACCGCTTGTCACGTGACCTCCCATTGCCGCAGCCGGAGCTCCGCCTCTGCCCTTGGTGACTCCGCCTCCCCCTCTGCTTGTACCCGCCCCCCAGTACTCCATTCCTTCCACCAGCCACCGCAAGAGTCTCCTCCTCTGCACTGTCATAGTTCTAGACCCACTGGCCCATAGCTGCCAGGCACCAGCTGAGGGCACAGGCCCCAGTTGAACTCAGGAGAGGTCCACCAGCAGGGGGTGCTGTTGCCAAGTCCTCAAAGTCCGTGGGCGCCTTTTCGCTAACAGGGAGGGGAACCGGGCCTCGCGCTGGGAGTGGGCTGAAACGGATGGCTTCTAGACCACTCACTGAGCCACAAGCTTTATATCATGGTTTATTTGTATTGCACTCGTGCCTAGAGGTGGCAGGCACGAACCAGGCCCCCATGGTGCCGCTAGCTGCATAGAGTCACCGAAATGTCATGCTTGATGGGACCTCGAGAGGTCATCCAATCCAGAGCCCTGCACCGAGGCAGGACCAAGTAAACCTAGACCAGCCCTGACAGGTGTTTGTCCAACCTGCTCTTAAAAACCTCCAATGACGGGGATCCCACAACCTCCCTTGGGAGCCTGTTCCAGAGCTTCACTCCCCTGAGAGTTAGAAAGTTTGTCCTAATATCTCACCGAAGTCTCCCTTGCTGCGGATTACGCCCCTTACTTGGGGCATCTCTCTTGAAGTCTTTAAACCATGATGTGAGGACGTCAGTAACTCAGCCAGAGGTTAGGTGTCTATCACAAGAGTGGGTGGGGGAGATTCTGTGGCCTGCAATGGGCAGAAGGTCAGACCAGATGATCACGATGGTTCCTTCTGGCCTTGAAGGCGATGAGTTTCAAGTCGGGCATTGAGAAATGGAAGCACGTCAAACCTCTCCTGAAAACGTTGGCTGCAATTGACTAAAACGGGAACATTTTAAAAAAAAAATTGAGTCACTTCTCGCTACTTCTAAAGCCATTTGCACTGGCGATGCCTGTGAGTCTTGCAATATTTGGTGTTATCCTTGAAGGCCCAGTTCCAGGACTCACGTGATTAGGAAGATTAGCTTTCATTTAAATAAAGAAATTAATTTTTTTTTAATCTTTAAAAAGATAAGTACCAAAAGTAGTTTTTTAAAAAGTGAATTAAATGTTTTTTACAGGTAAAACACTTCTTAAAGAGTTAAAGACAAAAAATAAAAGGGAATTTAAAGGTCACTTTCCAGTCCTTGAGGTTCTAGTGAATAGCTTGAAACCATGATCCAAGAGCACCCCAAAAGCTCAGGAACTGGAAGGCAGATAAAAAGAACCCAACAAACTTCGTTTTTAAAAACCTCCTGACTACGAAGCTAATCTCATTGTTGTTATTAATATGAATTATGTAGGTGTATTAGGTAGTACCGAGGAGCCCCAATCACAGAGCAGGCCCCCCACGCTGCCAAGATGGCCATACCCCCAAAGAATCTAACCTGCTCTACCCAGAGATTTTGCCCCGGGATAGCTAGTCCGATTAGAGCTGTTAGTTATTTTTAACTGATACAGTTCTAGTGGTGTGGACGCAGTTATACCAAGATAGCAGCTTTTGAAAAGCTGTTATCAGGCCCCACCCCCGGTCTTCTTTTCTCAAAACAAGATATCCCCAGATTTTTTTAAAACCTCTCCTCCTGCTCAAAGGTTTAGAAAACCTCACCTACTTTTGTTGCTCTCCTCTGGACTCTCTGTAATTTATCCACGTCTTTCCTGAAGTGTGGCACCCTGAATTGGACACAGGACGCCAGATGAGGCCTCCCCAGTGCAGAACAGAGCAGGGTAATTACCTCCTCTGTCTTACATACAGACATTAGCCTTTTTCTCAACTGCACCACATTGGTGATTCATATTCAGTTTGTGATCCACTCCAACGCCAAGCTCCCTTTCGGCAGTACGACCCCCTAACCAGTTATTCCCCAATTTTGTAGTTGTGCGTTAGAGTTTTCCGTCCTGAATGCAATAGTCTGCACTGTCTTGACTGAATTTCCTTTTGTTGATTTCAGACCTATTCTCCAATTTCTCAAGGTCGTCTTGAAATCCAGTCCTGTCCTTCAAAGTGCTAGCAACCCCTCCCAGCCTGGTGTCATCTGCAAATTTTATAATCACATTCTCCACTCTATTACCTGAGCCATTAGTGAAAATATTGACTAGAACCAGAACTGTCCCTTGTGGGGCCGCACTAGACACACACTCCCAGTTTGACAGCAAACCATTGATAACTACTCCTTGAGTACAGTCTTTCACCCACCTTATAATGATTTCATCAAATCCATATTTCCCTAGTTTGCTTATGAGAAGGTCATAAGAACGGCTATACTGGGTCAGACCAAAGGTCCATCTAACCCAGGATCCTGTCTCTGACGGCAGCCGGTGCCAGATGCTTCCAAGAGAATGAACAGAACAGGTCAATTACCACGTGATCCATCCCCTGTCATCCAGGCCCAGCTTCTGGAAGTCAGAGATTTAGGGACACCCCAAAGCATGGGGTTGCATCCCTGACCACCTTGGCTAATAGCCATTGATGGACCTGTCCTCCAGGAACTTCTCTCATTCTTTTTTGAGCCCAGTTATACTTTTGGCCTTCACAACATCCCCTGGCAAGGAGTTCCACAGGTTGACTGTGTGTTGGGTGAAGAAGTACCTCCTTATGTTTTAAACCTGTTGCTTGTTAATTTCATCGGGTGACTCCTGATTTCTGTGTGATGTGAAGGGGTAAATAACACTTCCCTAGTCACTTTCTCCACCCCAGTCATGACTTTACAGACCTCTCTCATATCCCCCGTTAGTCGTATCTTTTCTAATCAGAACAGTCCCATCCCTCTTTAATCTCTCCTCCGATGGAAGCTGTTCCATCCTCTTAATCCTTTGCGCTGCCCTTCTCTGCACCTTTTCCAATTCTAATATCTCTTTTTTGAGATGGGGCAACCAGAACTGCCCACAGTATTCAAGGAGTAGGCATACCATGGATTTAGGGGCCCGAGCCGACTGCCACCTATATCCACAGCTGGAATCAATCACGTTTCCAGCCTAAGGGATCATTCAGCCGCCAGGCTGAACCTCCAGTATAGCACAGGCCAGAGAAACCCAGCAAGGGATTTCTTCATTCAGCCCCTATCTGGTGTTTGAGCTAGAGTGGGTTTTTTAGAAAGAGCTGGCCAATCACAATTCTGTCCCTGGGAAGCTGCTCAAATGGTTAATCCCCCTGCCTGTCACAACCTTGTAGTTCGTGTTTGTATGGTGCCTAGCACAAAGGGGTCCTGGTCCCGGACAAATAATAATTTCCACTCTGAATCTGTCTAGTGTCCAACCCTCAGATGCTGGATCTCCTCTGCCTAGGTCTAGCTCGGTCACAAGATATGGGCTGGAAACAGGAATTCCTGGGCCACATTCTCCAGCCCGGGTTATGCAGTAGGTCAGACTGAGCAGATCAGAAAGTCCCTCGTGGCTGCACATCCCCCATCACCCCAGAACTCATGCAGTGAATCAAGTGCAAAGGGCTACCCGGGTCAGAACGGCAGCCTGGCACACCCACTTCACCCTGGCATACGTGATGGTATGGGGGAGTGGGCCTGATTGATCAATGGGCGTCTCTGTCCATCAGACCAGACACCCAGAGTGGGGGCAGGGTAACAGAGGGCTTTTGAGAAGGAGCTAGAAGGACAGACAGGAGGGTGGCCCAGGTGGCAGTGGGCTGAGCAGAAGCCTCTCACACCCAGCAGCTGTAGGAAGGGGCAGGGAGAAGCAGGCTGGGGCAAGCAGCCATTCCAGCTGAACCCTGGGGCAGGAAGAAGTCCTCTTTGAGCCTGCCTGGCCCCCCCAGACATAAGTCAGAGCAGCCTCAGGGCTACCCTAACTTACACTTTGCACGACTATAGCCCTGCAGGGACATTTAGGCAAGTGAGGATAGCCAGTGTGCAGCCCTTCCCCCCAGTGCAATGGCCCCATGGAGCTACTTTGCAGGCCTGTGCTCTGCCACCAGTGACCCAGGGAATTGTACCTATATATGAAGGTTTCGACCCCTTCTCTTTATTAGATCTTCCACACCCCACCACTACTGGGGAGCCCCACTTTTCATAGCCTTATTTGTTAGTTCTTCTGAGACAAGTTAACATTGATGTCATTGCACTGGGCATCACAACATGGGGAATAGATGGCCAGCCCTCTGTAGAGAAAGAGGTGGTTAGGGACTATTTAGAAAAACTGGACGTGCACAGGTCCATAGGGCCGGACGAGTTGCATCCGAGAGTGCTAAAGGAACTGGCGGCTGTGATTGCAGAGCCATTGGCCATTATCTTTGAAAACTCGTGGCAAATGGGGGAAGTCCTGGACGACTGGAAAAAGGCTAATGTAGTGCCAATCTTTAAAAAAGGGAAGAAGGAGGATCCTGGGAACTACAGGCCAGTCAGCCTCACCTCAGTCCCCGGAAAAATCATGGAGCAGGTCCTCAAAGAATCAATCCTGAAGCACTTGCATGAGAGGAAAGTGATCAGGAACAGTCAGCATGGATTCACCAAGGGCAAGTCATGCCTGACTAATCTAATCGCCTTCTATGATGAGATTACTGGTTCTGTGGATGAAGGGAAAGCAGTGGATGTATTGTTTCTTGACTTTAGCAAAGCTTTTGACACAGTCTCCCACAGTATTCTTGTCAGCAAGTTAAAGTATGGGCTCAATGAATGCACTATAAGGTGGGTAGAAAGTTGGCTAGATTGGGGAGGGGCTGGAAAGGAGAGCGGAGGCCTGCTGGAGCGTGGGGAACAGGGACGGCCAGAGGCGGGAGCTGTCGGAGCAAAGGCAGGAGGACGAGGCAGAGGTCACTGTGGGCAGAGCACAAGCCAGAAGAACCCAGCCAGGGATTTCTGCATCCAGCCCCTATCTGGTGGCTGAGCTAGAGTGGGTCTTTTAGAAAGAGCCGGCCAATCAACCCTGAGCGATGGAGAATCCACCCCGTCCCCTGGTCTGGGTCTGGATCTGGGGGCTTGTGCGACATGATTCCTTCCTGTTTGGGGAGTTGAGTTTATCTTTGTGGCTTCCAGTTTCTTGCTGTCTTCTGTTAAGGGGCAGGGGTAAGGCGCGGGTAGGAAAGGGATGTTAATCCTTTGTCTCCCACTAAGGAAGCCCACCCTGAGGCCAGCCTAGCTAGCGGCTTCCACCACGGCTCTCAGCACGAGCCCCTCGCAATCCTTGCCCCTACCTGGACCCTCTGAGAGCCCTGCTGCCAGCGAGAGGGGGCGGCGCTGACCCCAGAGTTAGAGTGGGCAGGACTCCCCCTACAGGGGGCACTGGCCCCAGATTTTCCCCCTCCCCACGAGCTAGGGTCTAGCTGGTGCTTCGGGAGGCTCAGCAAGGCTCCAGCAGTCATTGGGCCAGGCCCACTTGGATCCCTTTGGGATCCAGCACCTCAAGGGGGTGGCTGGACAGGGGCCGGAGTCACTGATGACAGAGGACAGCAGGGTCACATCAGGAGGGGCACTGAGAACCCAGAAAGGGCAGCTAATGGATAGGGGTACAGCACAGCAGCCCCTCAACACACCCAATCTCCTCCCCAATCCCAGCCCCCTTCCTCTCCCACCCCATACCCCAACCTCTCCCAGCCCAACTTCCCCATAACATCTTCTCCCCACCGATACCCCTTCCCCACTCCCGCCACCTCCTCTCCAGGTCCTGTTTCTCCCCATCTCCTCCCCACAACCTGTCCTCTCCTCGCTTCCCTTCCCCCTCCCCCAATTTGTTGTGTCCCCTCTGTGGTCCGTGGGCTCCCCGTCGTGAAGCGTCCGGGACACTCCATTAGAGCAGTAACCAAACAGCCGGAGCAGGACTGGCAAATTTGCACGCACACCCCCATCCCAAGTCACCTGAGTGCAAAGGGAGAACCCCCATCATCTAGGAGCAATGGAGGGTCTATGACACACGGTCAAGCAGTTTCAATGCCATCCCGCAGAGGGTAGCAGTAGGCACGCATGCCCATTCCCGGCAGCGTCTGGGAGCGTTTAACCTAGTGGTTCTAAAACTTTTGTACTGGTGACCCCTTTCACATAGCAAGCCTCTGAGTGCGACCCCCCCTAATAAATTAAAAACACTTTTTAATATATTTAACACCATTATAAATGATGGAGGCAAAGCAGGGTTTGGGGATGGAGGTTGACAGCTCACGATCCCCCCTTGTAATAACCTCGTGACCCCTTGAGGGGTCCCGACCCCCAGTTTGAGAATCCCTGGTTTAACCCTTGCTGCTACAAAATGGCTTTGCTAGAATCTATCGCTCCCCAGGGCCTCTTCCAGTCCCAATGCCCCAGCTAAACAAACTTCCCCTGCAAAGATAGGGACTTCCCCCACAAAGCACAAGCCTCCAGCCCAGGCACAAAACCCCCACTCCCCTTCTCCAATAGGCCACCCCCACCCCAATACACTGGGGAGGAGTGGAGCCCACCGAGGTTGGGGCACAGCAGCTGGCTGAGCACAGGATTGGTGGGGGGAAGGGGATGACAGATCAAGTCTCGCATCCCCACACAGTCCTGAACAAACATCCCTCCGTGGCCGTGGCCCCCTGGGAAACTAGCCGGCTAGCAGGCTGTATGCACTGGAGGACTAGTCCTTGGGCTAAGGGCTAGCGTACTGGCCTGGGATCTAGGCCAGCGCTGGGAAGAACACATTAAAACCAGCTGAACAGCCCCAGAGCAATGGGGCTGGCGGAGACCTTGCCTGGGTGAGTTGGGCTAAAACTACAGGGGGCTCTGACCAGAGCCAGAGGCTGGACCAGAGAGGTGGGAACGGAACAAAGGAGAGCTGGATGCAGGGAGATGTTCGAGGCCTGGGGAAAGATTCCCTAGATGAGACGTCTCCATGAGGAAAGACGGGGCACAAGCCCAGCTCAGGACCAGACAAGGAATGACGGACACAGGGGATCGTCCCACAAACACAACACATGACCCCCAGGCCCGATGGGCCCCCGACACAGCCCAGAGGGAGCCAGCTTTTTCACTACCCACCGGCAACATGTAGCAGCATCACCTCCCCAGTCTGGCTTCAGACTGCTGTAAGGTTGCCAATTTTAGGGGTGTAGGACACATGGTGGAGCAGCTCAGAGTCTATCCAGCAGAGGGCAGTGATCTCTCTCACACACATACATAAGTCATTTGCAAAATGAACAGAAGGATGTGTGGCACCTTAGAGACTAACAAATTTATTTGAGTGTGAGCTACACTACACTAAATTGGTTAGCCTCTAAGGTGCCACAAGTCCTCCTTTTCTTTTTGCGGATCCAGACTAACACGGCTGCTACTCTGAAATAAGTCATTTAGGATACCAGTTTAATACTGAAGGGGGGAAAAGATCTGAGTCCAGCCCCTTGTGCCATCTGCTGCCAGACCTGGCACTCAGGGTACCAATGCCAATTCCTCAGCTCACGGTTACCTTGCCCTTGTCTCTGGTGTATCCATCTCCGGGCTCGGGCTGGAAGTTCTTTGGGGCGGGTCCTGTGTCCGACTCCATGTCTGTGCCCCAATCTCGGTTACTGTGTGTCCAGGCACTGTCCTGATCTCAGTTACTGTGTCTCTGTGCAGTGCCTGGCCTGGTTACCGCCAGTCTGTACAGCCCTGATCTCAGACAGTGAGTGTCTGGGCAGCACCTGGTGCGACGGGGCCCCGATCTCGGTCACTGTGTGTCTGGGCAGCGCCCGGCCCGACGGGGCCCCGATCTCAGTCACTGTGTGTCTGGGCAGCGCCCGGCCTGACGGGGCCCCGATCTCAGTCACTGTGTGTCTGGGCAGCGCCCGGTGCGATGGGGCCCCGATCTCGGTCACTGTGTGTCTGGGCAGCGCCTGGTGAGACGGGCCCCGATCTCGGTCACTGTGTGTCTGGGCAGCGCCCGGCCCGACGGGGCCCCGATCTCAGTCACTGTGTGTCTGGGCAGCGCCCGGCCTGACGGGGCCCCGATCTCAGTCACTGTGTGTCTGGGCAGCGCCCGGTGCGATGGGGCCCCGATCTCGGTCACTGTGTGTCTGGGCAGCGCCCGGCGCGACGGGGCCCCGATCTCAGTCACTGTGTGTCTGGGCAGCGCCCGGTGCGATGGGGCCCCGATCTCGGTCACTGTGTGTCTGGGCAGCACCCGGTGCGATGGGGCCCCAATCTCAGTCACTGTGTGTCTGGGCAGCGCCCGGTGCGATGGGGCCCCGATCTCGGTCACTGTGTGTCTGGGCAGCGCCCGGTGCGATGGGGCCCCGATCTCGGTCACTGTGTGTCTGGGCAGCGCCCGGCCTGACGGGGGCCCCGATCTCGGTCACTGTGTGTCTGGGCAGCGCCTGGTGCGATGGGGCCCCGATCTCGGTCACTGTGTGTCTGGGCAGCGCCCGGTGCGATGGGGTCCTGATCTCGGTCACTGTGTGTCTGGGCAGCGCCCGGTGCGATGGGGTCCTGATCTCGGTCACTGTGTGTCTGGGCAGCGCCTGGTGCGATGGGGCCCTGAGCTTGGTCACTGCGTGTCTGGGCAGCGCCCGGCACGACGGGTCCTGATCTCGGTCACTGTGTGTCTGGGCAGCGCCCGGCCTGACGGGGCCCCGATCTCAGTCACTGTGTGTCTGGGCAGCGCCTGGTGAGACGGGCCCCGATCTCAGTCACTGTGTGTCTGGGCAGCGCCTGGTGAGACGGGCCCCGATCTCGGTCACTGTGTGTCTGGGCCGCGCCTGGCGTGACGGGGCCCCGATTTCGGTCATTGTGTGTTTGGGCAGCACCCAGCGCAACGGGGCCCCTATTTTGGTCACTGTGTGTCTGGGCAGCGCCTGGCGCAACGGGGCCCTGAGCTCGGTCACTGTGTGTCTGGGCAGTGCCCGGCCCGACGGGGCCCTGAGCTTGGTCACTGCGTGTCTGGGCAGCGCCCGGTGCGACAGGGCCCTGAGCTTGGTCACTGTGTGTCTGGGCAGTGCCCGGCCCGACGGGGCCCTGAGCTTGGTCACTGCGTGTCTGGGCAGCGCCCGGTGCGATGGGGCCCTGAGCTTGGTCACTGCATGTCTGGGCAGCGCCCGGTGCGATGGGGCCCTGAGCTTGGTCACTGCGTGTCTGGGCAGCGCCCGGTGCGATGGGGCCCTGAGCTTGGTCACTGCGTGTCTGGGCAGCGCCCGGTGCGATGGGGCCCTGAGCTTGGTCACTGTGTGTCTGGGCAGCGCCCGGCACGATGGGGTCCTGATCTCGGTCACTGTGTGTCTGGGCAGTGCCCGGCACGACGGGTCCTGATCTCGGTCACTGTGTGTCTGGGCAGCGCCCGGCGCGACGGGGCTACAGTTGCCAACTTTCTAATCGCACAAAACCGAACACCCTAGCCCTGCCCCTTCCCCAAGGTCCTGCCCCCTGCTCACTACGTTCCCTCTCCCTCAGTGGCTTGCTCTCCCCCACCCTCACTCACTTTCACCAGGCTGGGACAGGGGTGCGGGAGAGGCTGAGGGCTCTAACTGGGGGTGCAGGCTGTGGGGTGCAGGAGGGGGCTCCAGGCTGCGGAGGCTGAGGGATGAGGCTGAGGGATTCGGAGTGCGGGAGGGGGCTGCGGGTTGAGGCAAGGGGTTGGGGTGTGGGAGGGGGTGAGGGCTCTGGGGTGGGGCCGGTGATGAGGGGTTTAGGGTGTGGGAGGAGGGTCTGGGTGCAGGATGGAGTACAGGTGCGACGGGGCCCTGATCTCAGTTACTGTGTGGGTGTGCAGCACCCGGCGTGACAGGGCCCTGATCTTGCTCGCTGTGTCTCGGGGAAGCACCCGGCAGAATGGGGCCTTGATTCTGGTGTGACAGAAATGGTGATTTCCTGCAACACTCTGGACAGTCCTTCCTGAATTAAGTTTAAGTATCTTAGGAATTCATTGTATTAAAAATGCAATTGTTTATGTACTATTGTGGGATTGTGGATGACTTTTCCAGGCGGAGGCATGACTAATGGAAACTCTGGCAAATGTTATGAGCATCAAAGAGCTGTTTGAAACAATGGTCAAGACAAGAATGAACTTTTAAAGCATAAGACAATTTCCCAGAAAAGCCCTAGGCTGAGAAGTATGGAAATACACCTACTTCAGTTATGCCTGAATTTAGCCTTGTGATGCTTCGCCCTGGGAAGGTGGGGACTAGATCCCCTCTTATTGGAGGGCAAATTAGAGCCGCAAAAGCCATACAAAGAAGTAGCTCAGAGATTCATGGTAGTGCACTGAGCCAAAGCTATGATAAATTTGTGACCACAGAAAAGCCCCTGGGCAGAACCCTTGTTGGTGGATCTCTGGTAAGCTTGTCAGCAGGCGGGTAGGTTCTTTGATTGTTTCAATACGTTTTCTCTCTAATGCTTTCACATTACAAATACATGTGCTTGCTTAGAAAGGGCAGGTTGGTAACTAAACTATGCGCAGTTACACCATTGATAGGCTCAGAGGGGGAAGCAGTCTGTCTTGCTAGGGAATATACAGTGTAGACAGGGAACAGTGCAGCATGGGAAAAAAAACCCTCAGAAGGGAGAGGCACACAGGTCTGTGCCCAAGAGAGGTGATGGCTGGGGAAGCAGAAAGCTAAGAGTGGTTGCCCTTGGGGACCGGAGAGGAGGAATACAGATGCAGGCAACCTGAAATATGGCACTCAGTGACCTTGTGTCTGGGCAGCACCCAGCTCGACGGGGCCCTGATCTCGGTCACTGTGTGTCTGAGCAGCACCCGGCACGACGGGGCCCTGACCTCAGTCACTGTGTGTCTGGGCAGCACCCGGCACGACGGGGCCCTGACCTCGGTCACTGCGTGTCTGGGCAGCACCTGGCTCGACGGGATCCTGATCTCGGTCACTGTGTGTCTGGGCAGCACCCGGCTCGACGGGGCCCTGACCTCGGTCACTGCGTGTCTGGGCAGCACCCGGCACGACGGGGCCCTGACCTCGGTCACTGCGTGTCTGGGCAGCACCCGGCACGACGGGGCCCTGACCTCGGTCACTGCGTGTCTGGGCAGCACCCGGCACGACGGGGCCCTGACCTCGGTCACTGTGTGTCTGAGCAGCACCTTGCACGACAGGGCCCCGATCTCGGTCACTGCGTGTCTGGGCAGCACCTGCCACAACGAGGCCCTGATCTTGGTTACTCTATGTCTGTGCAGTGCCCAGCTCAATGGGGCGCAGATCTCGGTCACTGTGTGTCTGTGCAGCACCCGCCGTGCTGGGCACTGCAAAAACACAGAGCAAAGGTCAGTGCCTGCCACACAGAGCTCACAGAGTAAATAGACAGAGGGTGGCAGGGGAAACTGAGGCACAGAGCAGGATCAGGGATTTGCTGAAGTTCACACAGCAGGTCTGTGGTGGAGCTGGACATAGGACTGAGACCTTCTGGCTCCTAGACCAGTGCTCTTCCCACACTGCGTCCCCCCACCACATGGGATCTCTTCCAGAGAAAGGGGCACAATTAACTTCAGCTTTGTCTAGGGTCCGGGTTTGAGTCTACGGTGCCCGACGTGGTAATACACATAAATATCCCCCCTGGGCCTGGTGCCAATGGCCCTAGCCACTGACATCTGCCTTTGACCCCGAGCCCCACTTCGGAAACCCACCTATCTCCCCACCCCCGCCACACGCTCTATCGCTTCCCTCGGACTGCACCTGTCTCCTGTAGCGGGAAGAGGAGCAGAAGCAGCAAGAGGAAGGGGGAAAAGAAGACCCCCCACACCCTCCCACCTGCCCATTACAGCCCACAACCCCAGCCCACAGTGCACCCCCTCCAGCCCCCAATCGCAGCCCACCACACACACCCAGGACCGGCTCCGGGCACCAGCAAAGCAAGCACATACTGGGGGCGGTACATTGCCAGGGGCGACATTCCGGCCACCCCTTTTTTATTTTCGGGGCTCTGGTGCTCTCGGAGCTGCGCCGCTGAGAGGGGGCGAGGGTGCCGCGCCCCTGGCCGCAGCGGGAAGGGGAAAGCCCTAGCCCCCGGGATGCTGAGCCGCCAGGGCCCCGCCGCTACCTGGGGAGGAGCGGGCGAGTCCTGCCGGGGAGCCGGGGCTGTGCCGCCTTGTGCCACCCCTGATCTGGGGGCTTCTCTGCGCGGCCGGGCGGGGATGGGGGGGAAGCCCCTGCAGGCGCTGGGAGAAGGTGACATCGCTCGTCCACTTCCAGCACCGCCTGCGAGCCCCAGCCCCGCCCTGCACGCACCCCTCCACCCCCTCCTCCCAGCCCACAACACAACGCACACACCCGCTCCAGCCCCAGTTAACGGCTGCCGACTCTAATTGCACAAACCGGAACACCCTTGCCCCGCCCCTTCCCAGAGGCTCCCCCTGCCCCACCCCTTTCTTCGAGGCCCCGCCCCCGGTCACTCTGTGTCCCCCCCCTCCCTCTGGCACTTGCTCTCCGCCACCCTCACTCACTTTCACTGGGCTGGGGCAGGGAACTGGGGTGCGGGAGGGACTGAGGGCTTTGGCTGGGGGGGTACAGGTTCTGGGGTGGGGCCAGGGATGAGGAGTTTGGCAGGAGGCGGCTCCAGGCTGGGGCCAAGGGGTTCGGAGTGTGAGATGGGGTGCAGGCTCTGTGAGCGACTTGGGGGGCGGGAGAGGGCTCAGGGCTGGGGCAAGGCATTGGGGTGAGGGAGAGGGTGACAGGGGTAGGCTCCAGCTGGGCAGTGCTTACCTAGGACGACTCCCGGAAGCAGCCAGCATGTCCGGCTCCTAGGCTCAGGGGCAGCCAGGCGGCTCTGCGCACTGCCTCGCCTGTGGGCGCCACCCCTGCAGCTCCCTGCGCCTCGGAGCCGGACGTGCCAGCTGCTTCCGGGAGCTGCGTGGAGCCAGGGCAAGCCATTAAAATCTCCCAAACAGCCTTTAATAGTCAGCGGGAGATTGAGGCCAATTCCAGCGAACAGCCGGCCAATCTGGGAGGGTTAGCAACCCTAGCCTGGACCCCAGCCCACGACACAACACACACACACCCCTCCAGTCCCTGATCCCAGCCCACGACAACGCACATACCCTCCAGCCCCCAACAAAACACACATCCCTCCAGCCCCCAATCCAAGCCCATGACACAACATACAGTCCCTCCCACACCCAATCCCAGCTCTCGACAACACCCCTGCCCCTCCAACCCTTGATCCCACCCACGACACAATGCACACACCCCTCTAGCCCTGATCCCAGCTCACTACACAACGCACACACCCCTATGGCCCCCAATCCCAGCCCATGACACAATGCACACACCCCTCCAGCCCCCGATCCCAGGCCACGATAATGAACACAACCCGCCAGCCCCCAACAGAAAACACACACCCTCCAGCCCCTAATCCCAGCCCGCGACACAACGCACATATCCCTTCAGCCCCCGATCCCAGCCAACGACACAACACACACCCTCCAGCCCCTAATCCCAGCCCGCAACACAACGCGCACCCCTTCCAGCCCCAAGCCCAGCCCTCAACAGAACACCCCATGCCTTTGGCCCCAATCCCAGCCCACGACACAATGCACACACCCTCCTGCCCCAGATCTGAGCCCACAACACAACACACACATCCTTCAGCCCTAGGGTTGCCAACCCTCCCAGTTTGGCTAGGAGTCTCCCAGAATCAGGCTCGATCTCCTGGAGGCTATTGAACCCAATCCAGGAGAATTTAGGCCGGTAAGAGTCTGGCGTCGCAGTGGGGCTAAGGCAGGCCCCCTGACAGCCCTGGCTCCGTGCCAGTCCTGGAAGCGGCCGTCATATTCATCAGCAACTCCTAGCCGGAGGCATGGCCGGGGGGGTCTCCATGCACTGCCCCTGCCTTGACCACTGCAGGGGAAGTGCGCACAGCCACCTGGCCGCCTCTGAGTTGAGGAGCTGCTGCCAGACATGCCATCGCTTCTGGGAGCCACCCGAGATAAGAGCCACCCGGCCGGAGCCAGCACCCCTCACCCCCTCCTGCACCAGCCCTGAGCCCCCTCCTGCACCCAAACTCCCTCCCAGAGCCCACACTGCTCACCCCCTCCCACCCCCCAACCCCCTGCCACAGGCTCCGCAAGGAGCACCTTCCCACACCCTGAACCCCTTGGCCCCATCCCCAGCCCACACCCCAGCCCCTTGCCCCAGCTCGGTGAAAGGGAGTGAGAGTGGGGGAGAGTGAGCAACGGAGGGGGAGGGGTGGAGTGAGCGGGGGGCAGAGCCTCGGAGAAGGGGCAGGGCAGGGGGTGGGGTAAGGGTGTCTGGGTTTGTGCGATTAGACAGTTGGCAACTCTATCCAGCCCCAATCCCGACCCACAAGACAACACACACACACCCGTGAGCCCCTGATTCCAGCCCAGAAAACACCACAGACCCCCCTTGAGTCCCGATCCCAGCCCACAACACAACGCTCACCCCCTTCAGCCCTAGAGTTGCCAACCCCCTCGGTTTGGCTGGGAGTCTCCCAGAATTGGGCTGGTTCTCCCAGAGGCTACTGAAGCCAAACCGGGAAATTTTAGGCTGGTAAAAGTCTGGCAGCGCAGCGGGGCTAAGGCAGGCTCCCTGCCTGCCCTGGCTCTGCACTGCTCCCGGAAGTGGCCAGCATGCCCAGCAGCAGCTCCAAGGCAGAGGCACGGCCAGGGGGTCTCCGCATGCTGCCACCGCCCCAAGCGCCGCCTCCGCAGCTCCCATTGGCCGGGAACGGGGAGCCCCCCCCAAATTTCACACAGGAGGTGTGCAAGCTCCCAGGTGGAGGTCTTAAACGACAGCCCAGCATTCCTGTGAAATGTAAGTTCTGCAGAGGAGAGGTGCCCCTGGGGCGGGGAGTCAGTATTTTGTTTACAGAGGCAGGGTGATTAAGATAAGAAAGAAAAGGAGTACTTGTGGCACCTTAGAGACTAACCAATTTATTTGAGCATGAGCTTTCGTGAGCTCACGAAAGCTCATGCTCAAATAAATTGGTTAGTCTCTAAGGTGCCACAAGTACTCCTTTTCTCTTTGCAAAGACAGACTAACACGGCTGTTACTCTGAAACCTGTCATTAAGATAAGAAAGGGCTGGTGATTAAATAAAAGATCTGGAAGTTTAGCCTGTAAAACAGGAATCCCTCTGTGGAGAGGGGGGAGGGATTGTTTTAGAGAGAACGCAGGGGGATTCAGAAAAAATACAGCCAAGCCCTCTGAGCCAAGGTTACATTCAGAAAAGGGGGGAGATTTGGGGGCACAGGTGAAAAGAAGGGAAGGGCGAGCAGTGCATAGAGAAGTTCCCACTCTCCCCGTGGTACTTCTGTGGCCCCATCACCGCAGTATCTGAGCGCCTCACACGGTCTAACCGATTTCTCCTCCCAGCCCCTCAGCGAGGCCGAGCCGTGCTGTTATCCCCATTGTACAGATGGGGCACTGAGGCACACACAGACTAAAGGCCAGATTTTCAAAGGCATTTAGGCAGCTCGTGGGATTTTCAGAAGTGCCGAGGGTAGGTGCTTGGTAAACCCCACTAGATGCCTAGCTGCATCTTTGGGCGCACAGGCGCCGACTTTACAAAGTGGCAGGGGGTGCTCGAACCCCCCCCCCTCCAGCTCTGCCTCCACTCCATCCCTTCCCCCCCAAGACCCCACCCCCACTCCGCTTCTTCCTGCCCAGTCCCGCCCCCTCCCCCCCCAGCATCCTCCCCTCCCAGCCTCCCGCATGCCACAAAACAGCTGTTTGCGGTGGGCGGGAGGCGCGGATCTGCGGGGCCTGCCGTTGGGCAGGAAGAGGTGCCGAGAGGGAGGCTTGCCAGTGGGTGCTAAGCACCCATCAGGCTTCCCCCAGGGGTGCTCCAGCCCCGGGGCAGTAGAACCCAGGTCTTCCAGAGCTAGCTCCCCATCCAGTAGCCCAGCCTAGCTCTGCTGCATGCTGCAGGAAAGGAGGACTCGGCTTGATGGGAGCAAAACCAAGGGTCCCAGTTCTCTGAGACGCCAGCGAACGGTCCCGGGAGGTCGGGATGGATCGTCGTGCTCGACAGCCTGAAAAGCAGCCCAGAGGTCAGGAAGGCTGGAGAAGGCGCGTCTGGTGGAAAGAGATTGCTCAGCTCCCAAGAGGCGGCCGGTTCTGACCCAGGCTGGGATGCAGAGCATCGGCTGCCGTGCAATTGTGCAGTTTAGTTTGTTTGGTCATTTTCTGTTCGGTGTTGGAGAAAAGGAAGGAATCGGAAAGTGTCGTATCAGGATCGGAGGGGTTTATGCCTCAAATTCTTAGGGTTTCAGCCAGGGTTCCCTCGAACTTTTCCCCACCCATGTGCAGGGTGAATTTTGTTAGGTGCACCAATATGGAGGTAAGGTGTGACACGGCCCTGTGTGCCGCATCACCTCCATATTGGTGCACCTAACAAAATTCATGGGGCAGGGGTGGGGCCGAGGGGTTCGGAGTGTGGGAGGGGGCCCAGGGCTGGGGTGCAGGGGTGTGAGGGCTCCACCTGGGAGTGCGGGCTCAGGGGTGGGGCAGAGGGTTGGGGGGCGGGGTGAGGGCTCCGGCTGGGGGTGCAGGCTCTGGGGTGGGGCTGGGGATGAGGGGCTCAGGGCTGAGACAGAGGATTTGGGGTGGGGGCTCCGACTGGGGGTGCAGGCTCTGGGGTGGGGCCGGGGATGAGGAACTCAGGGCTGGGGCAGAGGGTTGGGATGTGGGGGGCTGAGGGCTTCAGCTAGGGGTGAGGGCTCTGGAGTGGGGATGAGGGGCTCAGGGCTGGGGCACAGGGTTGGGGTGCAGGGGTGTGAGGGCTCCACCTGGGAGTGCAGGCTCTGGGGTGGGGCCGGGGATGAGGAACTCAGGGCTGGGGCAGAGGGTTGGGATGTGGGGGGCTGAGGGCTCCAGCTAGGGGTGCGGGCTCTGGAGTGGGTGTGGGGATGAGGGGTTCAGGGCTGGGGCAGAGGGTTGGGATGTGGGGAAGTGAGGGCTCCAGCTGGGGGTGCGGGCTCTGGGGTGGGAATGAGGGGCTCAGGCAAAGGGGCGGGGTAGAGGGGTGAGGACTCCGGCTGGGGGTGCAGGCTCTGGGGTAGGGCCAGGGATGAGCAGTTTGGGGTGCAGCAGGGTGCTCTGGGGCTACAGCAGGGAGAGAGGACTCCCCCCTAGTTCTTTCTCCCCGCAGCAGCACCTGGGCTGGGCTGGGGGGAGTCACCTCTCCCCGTCACCGCAGCTCCGGGGCTGGGTTTGGGCCGGGATGGGGTAGCCGCGGCAGGTCCAGGGCTGAGTTGGGGCCAGGGCACCCCAGCCATGGCAGGTCTCCGGGGGCAGGGGGTGGGGCGGGGTTGAGTTCGGGCTGCCTTCCCCTGACCCGGCGGGTTCCCTGAGCACCTGTGCAGCTCTAAATAGGCTGCTTCACGGCCGCCTGGCTTACAGGAAACTTCGGTTTCACCTGTATCCAGGCCAATTCCAGCACAAAGAACAACTACATCCACCGAGTCCATAAAGTCGACGATTATGGTCATGCTTTGTATTATTCACTGGGCACCACCTGTGTGCTCAGCCCTGTTCAGAATATGCCAGAAAATGTCATCCCTGAGCCAATGCGTGTAAAATATGTAGCCCTGGAGGAGAGATGGCTCCGATATTTAACTGTGAAGTGGATAGTTCTTGAGCTCACGTTAATCTCTGTGGGTGGAGGTGCCCATGGCCCTAGAAGTTTTACTGGCATAAGGACTAGAAGATTTGACCCTCCAACTTTCTTTCAAGTGGAAGAGCTGCCCAGAGCTCCTTTGCCTGTTTATTTTCCTTTCCTGCCTACAGTGGCCCTGACGTACATCAGAAGCCTCCCTTTTTTTCCCTCAACTTTAAAATGTGGGATTTTCTTGGTGTTTGGTTTTAAATATTCTCCTGGGAGAACGGCAATTCGGTCACTGGTGTGCTGTGGTTAAGAGCCTTCTGGAAAGCAACGAGCCTTAAAACAAAAGTGAAAGGAGTGGTGCCAACTCTCGTGATTTTGTCATGAGTCTCCTTAAAGCCCCAGCTCCTGGAGTCCAGGGGAGACGTGATGATTGCAGCCTTCATTCTTAAAGAAAAATGAAGTTTCTAGCCCTCGTGGCTGCGGAGAAAGCTTCAAAATGCGACCCCAGGGCACCCTACAGGGTCGAACAGCAGGAGGCCAATAAAAAGAACCCCAAAGCCCTTATTTTTACATCATCTCATGATTTTAAAGCCAATCTCGTGATTTTTGGTGCGCCTGATTCATAAGTTTTGCACATTTGGGATGGGCAACACTGTGAAAGTGACTTGAAAGCGTCCCTACGTAAAAGGATAAATGGACACAAGTCAGACATTAGGAATGGCAATATACAAAAACCTGTAGGACACCACTTCAACCTCCCTGCACACACACTAGCAGATGTAAAGGTCGCCATCGTGCAGCAAAAAAACTTCAGGGCCAGACTTCAAAGAGAAACTGCCGAGCTTCAGTTCATCTGCAAATTTGACACCATCAGCTGAGGATTAAACAAAGACAGTGACTGGCTGGCCAACTACACAAGCAGTTTCTCCTCCCTTAGTGTTCGCACCTCAACTGCTAGAAAAGGACCTCGTCTTCCCTGATTGAATTAACCTCGTTAGCCTGAGCCTGATTCTTGCTTGCATATTTGTACCTGCCTCTGGAAATTTCCACTACATGCATCTGACGAAGTGGGTATTCACCCACGAAAGCTTATGCTTCAATACGGTCTATTAGTCTATAAGGTGCCACAGGACTCTCTGCCGCTTTTACAGATCCAGACTAACACGGCCACCCCTCTGATAGTTGAAAGTGTCATTTTCACTCCTGTTTAAGGTCAGTTGCTAGTCTTATTATTTGTAGTGAGGTAACAGCCCTAGAGCCCCAAGCAGGTGCCGTATAAACCCCACGGGGCCTTGCCCGAGGAGGATGTTTCAAAAGTTAAACTATCTGTTCCAAGCTTGGTGAACTGCAAAAAAGCGATAGAAAGTCATCAAGATTTTTCTGCAATTGTTTCAATGGTTGTATTCAAGAGTTAGTAGCAAAGTAAGAATATAGACTCAAATTTTAAACCTAACCAGTGTCCCTTAAGTGACTTGACACAAGACGTGAGAACATGTTAGTGTTAGAGCTGAGTGGGTCTAATATTTGTTGAATTCTCTTTTTTTATATATAAGAATTAGATACAGTACTCCTATCAGCTAATTTCTAAATTATCTGAAAAAACCCCCTAGAGTTTTCAGGTGCCTAAGTAGCCCCTGGTATCGCAGTTAAAGTTGCCGCCCTTCCCCCCAAAAAAATCTGAAATGGCGCCCCTGAACAGGGAACCGCAGCCAATGGGAGCTGCGGGGGTGGTGCCTGCAGGCAGGGGCAGCGTGCATAGCCACCTGGCCGCCCCTGAGCCAAGGAGCTGCTGCCAGACCAGTCGCCGCTTCCAGGAGCTAACCAGCATAAGCACTGCCTGGCCGGAGCCCGCACCCCTCATCACCTCTTGCACCCAAACCCCCTGCCCCATCCCTGAGCCCCTCCACACACCCAAACTCCCTCCCAGAGCCTGTCTCCCAAGCCCCTTCCCGCACCCCAAACCCCCTGCACCAGCCCTGAGCACCCTCCTGCACCCAAACTCCCTCACATGCCTCTCACCCACTCCCGCACCCCTCACCCCCTCCCACAACCCAACTCCATGCCCCAGGCTCAGCTAGGAGCGCCCGGCACTTTCTGAACCTCTCAACCCTACCCTCCAGCACAGATCCCGCACCCCCTCCGGCACCCAAACCCCTTCCCCAGCCTGGGGAAAGTGAGGGTGGGGGAGAGTGAGCGACGGAGGAGGGGGCTGGAGTGAGTGGGGGTGGGGCCTTGGGGAAGGGCTGGGGCAGGGGGCGGGACAAGTGTATTTGGGTTGGTGCGATTAGGCAGTTGGCAACCCTATCCAGCCCTGATCCTGGCCCGCAACACAACACAAACCCTCCAGCTCCCAATCCCAGCCCACTACACAACACAGATCTCCTCCAGCCCCTTATCCCAGCCCACAACACAATGCCCATCCACTCCAACCCCAATCCCGGTCCATAACACGACAGCCCCCCCCCACCCCTTCAGCCCCCAATCCCAGCCCGCAATGCAAGACACACACCCTCCAGCCCCGATCCTGGCCACAGCTAAGGTGGCCAACCCTCCAGGATTGCCCTGGAGTCTCCAGCAATTAGAAATGAATCTTTTAATTAAAGATGTCATGTGATGAAACCTCCAGGAATATGTCCAACCAAAATTGACAACCCTAATCCTCTGGGGTGGATACATGCCTAATAATTCACCAGAGGGTGGCGTGTGAGTCTCTGCCAATAGCCAGTAACCTATTGGCATCGAAGTCATTGCCAGATATACGCAAGGATAATATTTATGGCATTATGTAGCTATACTGGAAATTACGCTCTTAATGTCTTGGAGTGAAGGGAGGGCGCCGGGGGGTGATGTACCTCGGAGATGTTCCTTTCAGGGAGGAGGTAATCGGTTCCTATGTCCCTGTCCGGCCATGTGTCTTGTGCGTCGTACACAGACTGGACACAAGGCTTACACTTTTGGCGGTGAGAGTAATTAACCCAAGGGGCAGGGTGGATTCGCCGCCACCGGCGGTGTTTAAATCAAATCGGGATGTTTTTCTAAACGCTCTGCTCTCGGAATTATTGTGGGGCATTTCTCTGGCCCATCCGATACAGGAGGCCAGCCCAGATGACCACGGTGGCCTTGGAATCTAGGTCTCACCATGGGGGCCAGTTTGCCTACTAAGGCTAATCAAGAGATTGCGAAATCGACAAGAGAGGAAATCTACAGGAAGGAACGATTAGCACGGGGTATGGGGGTGGGGGCTCTGTTCCCAAATAAGGACGAAGGATGGGTCTATATATCTAGGGGTGGCAGGGGGACCCCCTGAATCCTTCACCAAGGAGGCCAACTGGCCACACGGTTCTCTCACAAGCACTAGTGAGTCCAATGTTATTAGCCAGGAGAGTAGCTTGGTAATTACGTCTAGGCTACAGACTGCACCTTGTGATTTTATTTGAAGCGTAGCGGTTTTGTTTCCGATTCTTCCACTTGCTGCTCCTTGAGTCTCTAGGTTTGCTAAATAAACGTATACTCGGTTTCACAGAACATCGCCCCAGGGGACGGGTGGGGTAGAGTTGCCAACTTTCCCAAACCGGACGCCCCCGCTCTGCCCCCAAGGCCCTTCCCCCTCCTCCGCCCCCTCCCCTGAGGACCCGCCCCTGCTCACTTCTCTCCCCTCCAATCAATCAAACCACCACCACCTAAGCCCCAAAGCAGGTATTACTGAGGAAAATGACACGTTCCCTCCTACCCCTCTTTCAATCTTAACCATTATCACAACACGGTCTGAGGAAAGGAGGGAGGTGAAGATTTGCTGCAATACTGGGGCGACCAGACGGCAAGTGTGAAAAATCAGAACAGGAGAGGGAGGTTTAATAAGTGCCTATAGAAGACAAAGCCCCAAATATCAGGGCTATCCCTATAAAATCAGAGCAGCTGGTCACCCTATGCAATATTTGTCTGGGAACTGTCAAGAAGTTGCTCACAACTGTTGTAGTAAGTACCATTACCTACATCCCTAACACTGCACCGAACCAGAAATGCTAGAGCAAAGAAGAGGGAAGAGACTGCTCTCACAACAACCCTTCAACAGAGAACTGCTGGGATACTGATAGTTACTACACAGGGTACTGGCCCCATACTTCGTACTGGACACAAATCAGACATCAAGAATTGTAACATTCAAAAACCAGTAGGAGAGCACTTCACTCTCCCTGGACACTCAATAACAGACTTAAAAGTGGCAATTCTTCAACAAAAAAACTTCAAAAACAGACTTCAACGAGAAACTGCGGAACTGGAATTAATTTGCAAACTGGACACCATCAAATTAGGCCTGAATAAAGACTGAGAGTGGATGGGTCACTACAAAAAGTAATTTTTCCTCTGCTGATACTCATACCTTCTTGTCAACTGTTGGAAATGGGCGACGACCACCTTGATTGCGTTGGCCTTGTTAGCACTACAAAAGTAATTTTCCCTCTCTTGATATTCACCCTTCTTGTCAACTGTTGGGAATGGGCCACATCCACCCTAACTGAATTGGCCTCGTTAGCACTGACCCTCCACTTGGTAAGGCAACTCCCATCTTTTTATATATATATATATATACACACACACACACACACACACACACACACACACACACTGCTTACTGTATTTTTCACTCCATGCATCTGATGAAGTGGTAAGTGATAAGCCCACGAAAGCTTATGCCCAAATAAATGTGTTCGTCTCTAAGGTGCCCCAAGGACTCCTCGTTTTTGCTGATACAGACTAACACGCGACCCCTCTGAAACCTACACAAGGCACTGTGCAGCATGAAATATCCAAGCAGAAAATGCATTTCAACCACAGAAGCCTGCTCTGATTCCCCCTCTCCCCTCCGTACAACGAAAGCAAAACATGAACTTTGGCAGGCTGCATTTTCATTTTGGCTGAAAAGTCCAGTCTTGCCCCCTCCTCTATTCAAAGAGCCAGTGCCCGAGCCTCACCTTCACCAAAACCGCACTTCGATCCAGTGAACCGTTCCTCTCAACCGAGATCGCGGTGCTGGACAGAGAAAAGGTCCATGGCTCAAGGAGGCAAGTCCCGTAAATAACCCCAATCAGGCAGCGGGTATTTAGGACCCTCTTTAAGATGCATCAGGGAGGGAGGAGGGACGAATGCAGGGAGAAGGAGAGATACTGACTCTACTGAGCTAAATCTCCAGTGTCCCCCCCCTCCCCCCCCGCAAAAAAGGGTCCTCAAAAAGTTAGAGCTTTAAATAAGATCCAATACTGACGCCCACAGACACATATACACACCAGAGGCCAAGATGCAGCACATAGTAATTCCAGGCTGTTGGGATTTTTGGGGGCGGGGGGTGGGGAGAGATTGTGGTCTTCGTGTTTCTCCTGGAGAAATGAGAGGGAGGGGAGCTGGCTCTAGGTCCTACGGCGGGAGGGGGAGGGTTGCTCGGGCAGGGTGCATGCCTGGCAAGGAGGGGTGAGGCTTAGAGCCAAGCTGGCCCCATTGAGTGCGTGGGGTTTTGCAGCCGCAGGGGATGGCTGGGGACACAGCGGCTCCAGGCTGCGCGCGCAGGGTCGAAAGCGAGGTGAAACACTGCTTGCAGCCTGCTCTCCCTGCCAGGGGGCCAGTGGAGCCCCTGCACCTGGGGGAGCAGGGATCCTCCTGCCAGGGCTGAGTGGGAACCCCCTTCCCCGCAAGCTGGCCCGGGCACTGGGCACAGCAGGTGCGCAGGGAGAGCGCGCCCTGACCCAGCTACTCACCCAGGCATGGTGGGAGCTGGCAGTGGGAACCCCCTTCCCCGCGGGCTGGCCCGGGCTCCAGGCAGGGGGCACAGCAGGTGCGCGGGGGGGCGCGCCCTGACCCAGCTACTCACCCAGGCATGGTGGGAGCTGGCAGTGGGAGGGTGGGGGTGCTGCTCCTGGGCGCACTCTCGCTGTCCATCCCTGGGGTTGCTGCCACCGCCGAGGTGGCTGCCGCTGGAAGAGCCGGAGAGGGTGGCTCTGGCGGCGTGAGGGGGGAGCCGACGCACACTGGGGGGGAGGATTGTGGTGGCTTGGCCACTTGCTGCCCCCCACTGTTGGCTCTGTGCCATGATCCTCTCGCAGCACCTCCCTGCCTGTCATCCGCTTCCTCGACCCCAGTTGTTCCGGCGCCCCGGCAGGCAGTAACCGGACTTTGGGTGTCCGGTCGGTTGTTTCTGACTGGACACGGTCAGGTGCCCTTTTCGACTGGACTTTCCGGTCAAAAACCGGACACCTGGCAGCCCTAGTGTGTGGAGCGGCGCAGAGAACCGAGGCGGAACCAGCAAGCTGGGACGACCTGTTTCTTTGGGAGCAGAGGAGCTGTAAATACTGCAAGTGTCCAGCGGACTGGGGGCTGGACTCTCCAGGGGGGTGCGCGGAGGGCTCAGGGCTGAGCACAGGGACCTGCAGAGGGACGGCAAGCGCTTGAGTTGCCACTGGCCGGCGGAGTCGGGGACTTGAGCCCCGGCAGGCCCTGACAATGCTCCCTCGCACTAAGCATGAGTAGTAGCGAGGTGCCGCACAGCCCTGGGTACCCCAGGGAAGCCTGGTGGGGGGGCTCCTTAGGGGACGCTTCAACGGAAATAAAGCACCCCCGCTAAAACTCACTGTGTGCCCCGGACGCTCGGTCTTTGCAGCATGGCTGGAGGAGGAACGGAGCCGGCTCCGGGGGGAGATGAATTCTAGGCCTGCAGAGAATGCCGATCCCAGGCCGTCCCAACGAGCAAGCCCCAGCCCGGCTGCCTGCGTAGCCCCAGAGAGCCACGTAGCTCACACGCTGCTTAGAGACGCACAGGAACAAACCACGGGCCTCAGCTCAGCCCCCGGAGCCAGGTGCTGATGGAGAGATGCTGGCCCCCGTGGAGGGCTGGTCCAAAGCTGACAGGGAACCACCAGGGGTGGCGGGGCTGGTGTCCCATCAGGCCCCTAGCAAGACGCTGCTTTGGGGGCTGGCTCGAGGCCAGCTCCAGGCGCCTCACCAATGCTCTCTAGGCACCCGGTCACAAACGCCCTTTGAGCACCCCCTGGCCCCACTGTACAGACAGGAAACTGGGACATGCGAAGAACGTGACTTGAACACCATCAACCGGGGACTCAGAGGCAGAAGAGAACCCAGGAGTTCTGATTCCCAGCCCCCCTGCTCCAACCACTAGACCCCACTCCCCACCCAGAGCTGGGGATAGAACCCCAGGGTCCCACTGCACAATGCTCCCTTTCTTAAACATCCCTGCTCCGTGCTTCGGCAAACAAAGCTGCTCAAACATCTGATGGTGTTGCGCCTTCTGGGGCTCAGCCGTCCAGCATCCATCATCTCCGCCCTGCATCCCGGGGGACCCCCTGCCTTATACTTTCTGCTAGCAGAGGGCAGAATCCCGTCATGGAGGCTGGGCACACAAACTGCCCCCTGGCCACCCATCTGGTGCCTGCTGCCAATACGGGGGAGCAGCCGGGTAACCCCCACTGGCACAGCCAAGCTGCCCCACTCCTCCCGCGGCTCCCGGCCCCAGCAATTCCCTCTGTCGCTGCATCGCACGTGGCTACGACCGCCAATGGCACAGGCCACAGGCTACTGCCAAGGAGATACAAGGAGATGCAGCCCAGCGGCAGTCTCTTCCCCCGCCCCCCCCCCCCGCACAATCAGGGCTACAAGGTGGAAGAGAAACCTTGGCTGGGACAAACCCAAAGCGTTTGGCTTTGAACATACCCTTCCCAGAGGAGCAAAGCCCCAAACTGCTCAGCACACAAGCCCTCCTGCTGCTCAGGGCCCACAGAGAGGGGTTAAGGTATATGGGGGAGACACTCCAATGCTGCCACTTATTTTAGATCCAGTGCCCCTAAGCATCAGGATCAAGGATTCACATCTCTCTCAGTCCGATACAGCGGCCAACCTGCCAGCGTTGATGGATGGAGGGTCGCAGCGCCACCAGGAGGCAGGGGAGCATTGCTATCCCGCTGGTAAACCGAGGCCCACGGCGACTGCCACTGATTTGTCTGGAGCAACTCAGAGGCAGGAAATGAACCCAGGTCTCCCGTGTTCCAGGCCAGCCTGCCTTCCCCTTGCGGGTTGAATCGGGACTCTTAGACTAGCAGGAGCTGGGGTCATTCGGCCACAGCAGCTGGGAAAGGACCTGCCTCCTTGTCATTCCCAGGCAATACACAAGCACCCGTGCCGCTGTTCTTCTCGGCCGTGTAATTCCAGCAAGTCTGCCAAGTAAACCCCTATCTGGTTACAGCCTCGTGAGAGCATCAAAGCTTCACGCTTGGACCTTCACAGGCACGCAGCTCGGACCCTCCTGCTCCACAAGCCCAGCTCTGCCCCTGCCCCTCTGCGCTGCTCGGCCTAAAGGAGACACTCTGCATGCACTAGAGGGTTTATGACCCACGGCTGGGCAGCTCCGATTGCATCCAGTAGGGGGCAGGGCTGAAACACACTCAAGGAAGCAGATTGCGCAGATGCTGCCGCCTTCGACTGGCTGGAATCAGAACAGCTCTGCTGTGTGTCATAGACCCCTATACCACTACTAGGGATTCTCCTTGCGCTCAAGGAGTGATGGGGGGTGCTCTCAGAGCAACAATTGACTTGATGGGCTTCTAACATCTCTTAACTACTATGCCTGATATTTAAGCCCCATTCAATCCACATCCCTTAGCAAGTGCAGGGTCCCTCTATACCGCGCATTCTCCAAGCCTGTGTCCAGCGGGATTTTAATCCGCACTCGCACCCCGTCCATTATGAAGCCCATTCCCGGCCCAGCGGATCTCAGATTCAAGCAGCTCGTCCTGAGCGCCAGCTTGTCATTTTGCTTTCCCCCGTCTCATCCCGTCAATACTGCTGCCCAGGACAGAGCTGCGGTGAGGCCATTCAGACGCACTCCTTCACCAGAGGGAAAACCCCCACGCCTTGCTCTAAATGTCAATTATAATTTGTATACATAGACCAACTCTTTTTACATGGCCTGAGACCTTCCACGGCTGCTAGAACCGATAGGCAAAATTCCCCCATCTTCATTACAAACGTCTCATCTGCCCGGAGAGCCCTCAGCCCCAGTTGCAAACTCTGCAGGTGATTCCCCATGCACCAGACGGCCCCGCAATGTGCAGAGTTGCAACAGGGGGAGGACTTCGCTGCTGCGTGCCGATTTCAGCCCCCGCGGGGCAGAGATCCGAATGGCAAGGGACTGAATTCACGGGCCAGTCAATCAATAGGGCACTGCAGTCAGTATGCCAGTGCAGATCTCAAATGCAGTGGAGTGATTCCACTGAGTGCAGTGCCATGCTGATTGCACAAGGCAGTGAAATCAGCGCACTGCAGTCAAGATCTGCACTGGCCTGCAGTGCAAATACTGAATCACCACCCTACACTGCAGAGAACACCCCACGGAGATCTGCAGTGCCCGATTCCCTGCCCCGATTCCAGCTGAGCACGCCATAGGGACATAGTGCAAGATTCTGTCCTGGTGCAACTCTCATTGACATCAGCAGAAGCTGAGCCCTCTTACACCAGGGCTGGATTTGACCCAGGCCGCTAGATCCTGATTAACAGAAGTGCTGACCACCTGGACCGCCCCTTTATTTCAGCTCGAGTTGGGAGCACCCAGCCATTCTGAGCGCCAGGCTTTGGAGCATGGTGAATGACCGATGTCTGTGAAGATATCTGGAAATCCACCCCAAATGGCCAGCGACTGCAGCATGGCCACTGAATTGCACTGAGTTGCCAAAAGAAAAGGAGGACTTGTGGCACCTTAGAGACTAACCAATTTATTTGAGCATGAGCTTTCGTGAGCTTCAGCTCACTTCATCGGATGCATGCAGTGGAAAACACAGTGGGGAGATTTTATAGACACAGAGAACATGAAACAATGGGTGTTACCATACACACCATAACGAGAGTGATCAGGTAAGGTGAGCTATTACCAGCAGGAGAGCGGGGTGGGGGGGAGGGGGAAACCTTTCGTAGTGATAATCAAGGTGGGCCATTTCCAGCAGTTGACAAGAACGCCTGAGGAACAGCAGGGGAGGGGGAAATAAACATGGGGAAATAGTTTTACTTTGTGTAATGACCCATCCACTCCCAGGCTTTATTCAAGCCTAAGTTAACTGTATCCAGTTTGCAAATTAATTCCAATTCAAATCTCCCCACTGTATTTTCCACTACATGCATCCGATGAAGTGGGTTGTAGCTCACGAAAGCTTATGCTCAAATAAATGGGTTCGTCTCTAAGGTGCCCCAAGTCCTCCTGCTCTTTTTGCGGATACAGACGAACACGGCGGCTGCTCTGAAACCAGCCATTGGGTGGCCAGCGATTGCAACGCAGGTGCCGAAGCACGCCGGCTTCCGAAACCACGCACTGCATCACCAGGGACTGCAGCACCTCCGCGGCTTTCAGAAATTCATGCGCCGAATGGCTGGCTGATTTCAGAAATCACGCACCCGGTTGGCAAGGATTGCCGCCGCCCGCCCCACTGGTTTCAGACATCACGCCTTGACTTGCCAACAACCGCACCGCACCCCTTGATTTGCACCGATTCGCCGACGCCTGCCCCGCACCAATCCGGAGTCGCCGCGCCGATTCCAGCGAACGCAGAACCCGCAAGCGCCAACCGGGGGAAGGGGAGCTGGGCCCAGACCCGCCGGGAGATGCAAGGGAAAGGAGCTCCCAGGTCACTTACTTCTCCGGCTTCTTCTTGCAGGTGGCGTCCCCGCTGAGATCCAGCAGCTTCCGCTTGCAGTTGAACTTGTCCCGGAGGCCGTCACTGCCAAACTTGGGCTCTTTGTTGGGCACCTTGAACCGCCCGGGTGCAACGAGGAACCCTTCCCTCTCCTTCAGGTTGTTGATGGTGTCCAGGTCATTCCGCACGGTGCCCTTCACCGCCTTGCGGCCCTGCCTCATCTGCCGCAGCACCGCCAGGGCTGCGCACACCCCCAGGGCCAGGGTCACCAGCCCCAGGGCGAAGGAGACGGCCAGGGCCATCGGGAAGGGGTCGTCGGCCGCCAGCCGCCGGCTGCTGGCCGGGGTGGGGCTCTGCACCTTGAACTCGCAGCTGGGGCCCATGTAGCCGGCGGAGCACTCGCAGACGTGGCCGGAGAAGTGGGTGTAGCAGGTGCCGCTGTTGAGACAGGGGCTGGAGCCGCAGGCGTCCACACGCACGCTGCAGTCCTTGCCGCCGTAGCCCAGGGTGCAGGAGCAGGTGTAGCTGTCGGCCCCGTCCAGGCAGGTGCCGCCGTTGACGCAGGGGTTGCAAGCGCAGTCGTCAATGTTGCGCTCGCAGCGGGTGCCGGCGAAGCCCGGCCGGCACTTGCAGAGCACCCGGCGGCCCACGTCCAGGCAGAGGCCACCTAGGAGGAAGCGACGGAGCGAGTCAGGGGGGTGGGGGGGTGCCCGGCCCCGGCTGAGCCTGGGATAGATTTGGCGGGCACGGGCACAGGCATGGGGCCAAAGGCAGGGGACAGGACCGTGGATGCCCCAGGGTCAGACTCTTCTAGCTCCAATCCGGGATCAGGGCCCCGTTGCGCTTGGAACATGGAGTAACGCCACCCACCCAGGGCACCTCCCACCCAGACCATTCCCCGCCCCGGCAGGGACCCGGGCACTGTGGGCACCTCGGACTCTCCTGGGCTCTGCCTTCGGCCTCCCGAGGACTGAAATGAATCAGTCTCACTAGAGCTATTGGGGTCAACTCCGGGGGTCCAAAGGGCCCGTGCTCCACGGGAGGCCAGACTAGGTGAGCTAGTGCTCCCATCTAGGGTCTGGGCCTGGTACACAGACATTAGACCCAGATCTCAGGCGAGCTGCTTTCCCCGATCAGAGGGAGGGAACAGGAAGAACTGTTAGCGACTCACCCAAGTCCCGCAGGCGCCGGGGCTGGGAATAGAACCCAGGAGTCCTGAGTTCCAGTCCACTGCCTGAGCCGAAATTTCCCCCACAAAATGTATGAGCTTCCCCCCCCTTCCCCTGCCCCCCCCACAGCCTGCCCCATCTGCCCTCTCTGGCGGGGAGCTCTGGCTCAGGAGTCGTGTTGCCCACAAGGGAGCCCAGTTCATGCCAAGTGGATTCCCGTGTCCTGCGCACTGAGCACACTGCCAAACGGCCGCCCCATCTGAGCCAGCTGGAGGGGAAGGATCCCACTTCACCCACCAACACCCCTCCAGCCAACCAGCCCGCTGCTTCCCTGGCTTTGAGGGGAGGGTTTGTTCCTTCCCAAAGGAGTGGGAAGCTGCAGTGTAAGGACCCAGGAAGTGCTGTCCCGCCCCGTTCCTTCCTGTAACCGAGGGCAGATGCTGCACAGAAAGGTCTAACCCCTGCCCCGATTCACCCCATTGCCACCTAATTAGGCCGTAACATCCCACTGGGAGAAGAGGAATCTTCGCCTCTCCCTTGGCAGCCCACCCCTGGGAAAGTGACCTGATTGCACCCTAAAGCACAAAAACCTTCAGAGTCATCCGCCACCAAACATGCCCCTGCCTCTCGCTGAACTGTCCAGGCCGGAGCCTCGGCTGATGTAAACCGGCACAGCTCCACCGAGCAATGCCGATTTACACCAAGAGGGGATCTGGCCCCATTGTCTCCAATGGAGCGACACTGTTTCGTACCACCTGCGGATCTGGCCCCAGCATCCTGCAGCAATGAGTATCACTGGTTAATGAGGCACCACGGATGTAATACAAGCACTTCTATTTTTAAAGGACTGGCGTGGAGTGCTGCCTTGGGTGGAATACAGTCAGACAACCCCCCCCCCCCAGGGACTTGCAGGCAACACCCAGACAGTGCCAGGATCCGCAAGCCACAGCCAGACAACCCCCTGGGATCCACAGGTCACAGCCGGACGGCACCCCCAGGAGCAACAAGAAAAATCTCTCCTGGCATTGGCTCCCCCAGCCACACAAGTGACAGGGAGCTGGAGACACAAAGGTAATTGTTACTGTGATCCCAGCTCACCGCAGGGCAGGATGTGATTAAGGGCAGAGACTGTGTTTTGTTCCATGTCTGTAAAGCGCCTGGCACAATGGGGTCCTGGGACACCTAGCCATTACCGTAATACACCCAACAGCAGCAAAAATATACAGCACCTGGCACAATGGTGCCCTGGGCTATGACCGGGAGGGGGCGGCCCTAGGCATTCCAGTAATATACCTAATAGCAATCAAAATGTACAGTGCTTAGCACAATAGGGGCCAGGATCATGACTGGGGCTCCTCGGTGCTACTGCAAGGCTAATTATAATGTTAAATGGTCGTGTGGCCTAGGGACTCTAGAGACTTGTGTTCTGGTTCCAGCTCTGCTTGCTGGGTGACAGGCAAATCAGTTCCTTTTGCAATTGCTCTGTGCCTCAGTTTCCCCATCTGTAAAATGAGGATAATGATACCAACCTTCTTTATAAAGTGCTTTGAGATCAGCTGACGGAAAGAGCTAAGGGGAATGATTATTAGTAGAGCCTGATACGGTGCCTGATCCTGCTTTGGGCTATAAATCCAGCGCATTTCACACTGGGTCCTTATTGGCACTGGTGTAACTGCTTGGGTCCCAGATCAGTCCCTTCTGAGCCCCCAGAGCAACCTCTCTGGTTTTGCTACTTCTCATTCCTGGTTGCTGGATTAGCCGGATTCTAGTCCAGCTCCTGAATCGGCGTCTCATCACCACCATCAAAGGAAGGGTTAGCTCTGTTCCCAGCACTGGAGCAAATGCTGTTCCTGGTTACCCCTGTGCAATGCCTGGGTGTACGTGAGAGCAGAATTTGAAGGCACTGAGCCCTAACACAGGGCTGAATCTGAGCACAGTGCAGGAGGAAAAAGAGAAGAATGGCTGGATGCTGCTCTATTTACAACCCCCACTCCCAGCTCCAGATCCTGGGGCTGGCTGATCCCCAGCAGAAGTTAGAGCAGCTCCAAGGCTGCGGTAACTTACAGTCATTGGCCACGCCCCCCCCCAGGGAGAATCCCCAGCCAGCTGTGCTTCTCCCCAGCCATGCCCCTTATGCCAGGGGATAGAATTCTGTCGCAGTGCTTCTCATTCATAGGGCCTCAGATGCCAAGGCCAAAAGGGCCCATTGTGATCATCTTGCTCCCCTGTGTAGCACAGGCCATAGGACGTCACTGAATTAATTCCTGTTTGAACTCGAGCCCGTCTTTTAAAACAAAAATCCAGCCTTGATTCAAAAATTGCCAGCAAGGAAGACCCCGCCGTCTCCCTCAGCAAGTTGTTCCCATGGTTAATCACTCTCTCAGTTAAAAATTGACACTTCATTTCCAGCCTGAATTGGTCTAGCTTCAGCTTCCAACCACTGGATCATGTTTGACCTTCCTCTGCCAGACTGAAGAGCCCAGGATCAAATTCTTATTCGCCATGTGGTTACGGCTAGGCTGAGGTCAAGTCACCTTCTCTTTGTTAAGCTAAAGAGATTGAGTTCTTTTAAGTCTCTCACTAGAAGGCTTCCCAATCCCTTGATCATTCTTGGCAAAGAGTCCTGTGGCACCTGACACATGTCATGCATCTGACGAAGTGGGTGTTTACCCACAAAAGCTTCTGCTCCAATACGTCTGTTAATCTATAAGGTGCCACAGGGACTCTTTGCCGCTTTTACAGATCCAGACTAACATGGCTACCCCTCTGATACCTGATCATTCTCATGGCTTTTCTCTGACCCATTTGCCATTTACCACCATCCTTCTGTGCCACACCTCCAGAGAGATCCTGGACTGAGTAAACAAGCGAGGGCACAATTTGGCTTGCTGGATCCTTACCTCCCAGTCACGCCAGAGTCAGGAAGAGCCCAGAGTGGGCTCTCAGCTCCCGGGGAGGGGGGGGTCTCTTTCACGTATAGCTTGTTTGCCCCTTGGGACTCTCCTCCGTATGTATAAGCAGCTTCCCGTCTAAGCATTTGCCACATTAGACTTCAGGGCCTTTTTGACGAGCTTCCTCGCCCTCTTTGAGATCCCCCTTTCGGAAGGTTAGTGCTAACTTTTGGAATGATTCTTGCCAACTGGGGCTGTTCAACTTCAACCTACCAGCAGAATTCCAGCACCAGCTACAGGCTGCATTGTGCCGGGCGCTGCCCAGACAGAGAGACAGCCCCTGCCCCAAAGAGCTGACGATCGAATACACCAATCAAGACTGGATTTTTCTTTTCCCCTAGAAGATCTGCTCTAGTTCAAAACCAGAAATCTGATGAGGTTCAGCAAGAAACAAGCGCAGAGTCCTGCACTTAGGACGGAAGAATCCCATGCCCCGCTACAGACTAGGGACCGAATGGCTCGGCAGCAGTTCTGCAGAAAAGGACCTGGGCATTACAGTGGACGAGAAGCTGGATATGAGTCAGCAGTGTGCCCTTGTTGCCAAGAAGGCTAACGGCATTTTGGGCTGCATTAGTAGGAGCATTGCCAGCCGATCGAGGGAAGTGATTATTTCCCTCTGTTTGGCACTGCTGAGGCCACATCTGGAGTATTGCATTCAGTTTGGGCGCCCCCCCCGCTACAGAAAGGATGTGGACAAACTGGAGAGAGTCCAGCGGAGGGCAACGTAAAGCATCAGGGGCCTGGAACACATGACTTATGAGGAGAGGCTGAGGGAAATGGGCTTGTTTAGTCTGCAGAAGAGAAGAGTGAGGGGGGATTTGATAGCAGCCTTCAGCTACCTGAAGGGGGTCCAAAGAGGATGGAGCTCGACTGTTCTCAGCGTTGGCAGAGACAGAACAAGGAGCCATGGTCTCAAGTTGCAGTGGGGGAGGTCTAGGTTGGATATTAGGGAAAACTATTTCACCTGGGGGACGGGGGTGAAGCACTGGAATGGTTCCTAGGGAGGCAGTGGAATCTCCATCCTTAGAGGTTTTAAGCCCTGGCTTGACAAAGCCCTGGCGGGGATGATTTAGTTGGGGTGGTCCTGCTTTGAGCAGGGGGATGGACGAGGTAACCTCCTGAGGTCCTCTTCCAATCCTGATCGTCTATGATTCTAAGAACTAATTCAGGGCAGTCCTAGGGCCTGGGTTATACAGGAGGTCAGTGAAAGATGATCACAATGGTGCCTTCCGGCCTTGGAGTCTCTGAAGTGTGGGAGGGGAAACTGAGGCACAGAGTGAGGACAGGCACTTGCCCAAGGACACGCAGCAAGGCAACAGCAGAAGTGGGACTAGAACCTAGGTCTCCAGAGGCCCAGTCCCAGTGCTCTGTCCACTAGACCACATTACCTACTGAGCGACTCCTCTCCAACGTGCGGCATAGGACTGCTGCTTCTATGATGGGAGCACTTAGGAGCCCCAGCCAAGGAGGTCCCTATTGTGCCAAGGGCTGTAAATTTTTATGGCTATTAGGCGTATTACGGTAGCACCTAGGAGCCTGTCATGGCCCATTGTGTTGGGTGCTGTATGTTTCTATTGTAATTACACGTATTACAGTAGCAGCTTGGAGCTTCAGTCATGGACCAGGACTCAATGCTGCCAGATATAGAACATTTTTATTGCTATTAGGTGTATTATGTAGCTCCTAGGCATCCCAGTCATTGACCAGGACCCAATTGTGCCAGGTGCTGTACATTTTTATTGTGATTTAAGTGTATTACGGGAGCTGCTAGGAGACTCAGTCCTTAGACCACGGTGCATTTTTTTGTTGCTATTAGGTGTATTAGAGTAGTGTTGAGGCAGGCCCACCCCCAGCCCTGGACCAGGCCCCAGTTGTGTCAGGTGCTGTACAGACACGCAAAATACAGTCCTCTCTCCAGAGAGCTCTTAATGTAGGTGTCAGGAAAGACATCAGGTGGGCGGGAAGGAGGGGGTGGACCAGGAGAAACTGGTTGTAATTTTTCATCAACAGATCTTTCAATTTATCAAGGTGTGAGATATTCTGGGGGGGGGTGGGGCTTCAGAGCTCCCTCCAAAGAAAAAGGGGAGATAACAATGAAACACCCCCCAAAACGGTCCTTTTTGGGGGCTTCTTTTCTGAATTTTTGCAGAAAGTATTTCCCTCCCTTTTCCAGGGGCACTCTCAGGAAAACCCCAGCCACCTTGGTGCACCGCACTCCACCTTTCCAGACTACTGCATCCCTTTTAGGAGTCTGCCTGGTTTTGCACACCCCCAAATTACACCTCACTTAAAAACGACTTGCTTGCAAAAATCAGACATCAAATTACCAAAAAGTGTCCCAGCCCACGCTTCTGAACAACTGCTGGCTCTCTCATGTGGTCGGAATGAAATTGCCGTTTGTACTGACTTCACCAACGCTTTTTACGTGGCCTGTTGTAAAACTGGGCCAATCTCTAGATGAGTTGACGTACCCCGGAAGACCACTGCAGACCCCCAGGTGTACCCTGGGGGAGATCCACTGAACTCTGCCCACTCTGCCCACTGAGGGAGGATGGCCCTTGCTCTGGGTGTGCCTGAGAGATGGCTAACCCCCACCCCCATCCCAATCCTTTGGGGTGCCAAGAAACTGCTGCCCTAAACCTTGCCCCAGTCTCCTTAATTGCGAGCAGCCACATGGGAAGCTATTTCAGAACAGTGCTAACATTTCAAATCCAAAGCCTGGCTTGTCCCAGCATAGTTCTCTACATAGAGAAGGCCATGCCCTAAGAGTTTACAATCTAGATAGACAATGGAAGGATTATTATCCTGTTTTGCAGATGGGGAAACTGAGGCACAGTCTAAGGGACATTCTCAGCGTCACACAGGAGATCAATGGCAAAGCAGGGAATTGAACCCCAATCCCCGATCAATGGCAAAGCAGGGAATTGATCCCCCGATCTGCTTTGGGCAGAGGCATATTCTAGTGTCTTGGGGATCTGCATACAGGGGATCTATTCCCCTCCATTCAGGGATTTGGGAAACATCAGGGGATGGCGTAGAGATTCCAGCCCACTTCCCATTCAGAGCAGGGCTGCCGGGGAAGCCATGCTGCAGTGAAGCCTTGGGCCCTGGCTAAGTGGGGTGAGACCCCACCCTGGGCCCTGGCTAAGTGGGGTGAGACCCACCCAATGGCTTTCTGTCACCGCCAGCCCAGAAGCTCAGGAGAAGAGAGCAGGACAGCGCAGCAAACACAGGTTCCCCCCAGTCATGCCCAGGCCTGCGTGCGGCCTTCACCCGCCCCCCCCAGAGAAGAAAGCAGCGTGGCCCTTACTGTTCAGACAGGGGTTATTGGTGCACCGGTCAATCTTCTTCTCGCAGTTGGAGCCGTGGTAGCCCAGAGGGCAGTGGCAGGTGTAGCCGCCTGTGGGCTTCTCGGCGCAGGTGCCTCCGTTGAAGCAGGGCCCGTCGGCACAGGTCATGGCGCTGATCTCGCAGTTCTTCCCGTAGAAGCCCTGGGGGCAGGTGCACTTGTAGTCATTCTCCAGATCCTGGGGGCAGGGGGAGGGAGAGAGAAAGAAGCGGCAGGTTACAGATTTAAATGTGTAACCAGCGGGGGAGGCCGGGGGGGGGACGGGGACCAAATGGATCCAGAGAGCTCATGCGGACAGGTGCTATGAACATTACACCACTGAAGATCCCGGCTCCTCGGCAGGAGAAGGAAGCTGGCCTTCTGGGGGAGACGCAGTGCTGGGGCTCGGGGCTTGTCGACGCTATGGGGGCTGTCCTGGAAGAGCTTCGGAGCAGCCGCAGCTGAAAGCGACGGGAAGGGGATAGGAAAACCACCTCCCCGAGCGGCCGTCGCTAGCCTGACGGAAGCATTCTTCCAGCGCAGGGGGGTGAGGTGGGCAGAGCGGTGGATTTCACACGCCCCTGAGCACCGTCATGACATCAACCTAATTTCTATGTCTTCGGGTGGTCACCGCGCTATTCCCAGCTCGGCTGCAGACCCCCTGGGCAACTCCTTGAGGCCCACGTCCTCAGAGGTACGCAGACTCCTAACCCTCATAGGAATTAGGCACCTCAGTATCTTTGAGGACCTGAGTCTTAAAGCTTTGTGAATGCACAAAAAATTGTCCTGCTCCAAGTACTTCGCTTGGCAGCAATTTGGGGCAGTGGCTGGCTTCTTGCTCTGCCTTTATACAGCCCCCGGCACAGTGAGGGCTTGGTACATGACTGGGGCTCCTAGGGGCTACCGTAATACACCTAATAGCAATACATAAGTACAGCACCTGACACAGTGGGGTCCTGCTCCATGCCTGGGGTACCTAGGCGCTACCATAATACACTTAATAGCAATAAAATGTACAGTGCCTGGCATAATGGGGTGAGGCTTTTGGTCCATGATTGAGGCTCTTAGGTGCTATCATAATACACCTAATAGATAACTTAGTCTTGTTAAAGCTGTACAACCCCCAGAGCGGATGCAGTTATAGTGGGATAAAGGTGCTCGTACCCAAACAGGAAGGGAATAAGCTACACTGGTATAAGGCACATTTATCCCACTATAAATACTCCACACTATGGGTTGATGCAGAATAACTACATCAGGTTAAAAAAACAAAACCATACCCCTAACTGGCATTGTCCACACTGGGACAAAATCTGTGTGTAGATCTAGCCTCAGTCCTCAGTGGCCAGCGTTGATGCAGGAGGCTAAACCAGACGACCAAAGAGGTCCCTTACCAATCAATAACTCCTCTGTGCCTCAGTTTCCCTTCTGTAAAATCAGGAGAATAATTCTAACTCTCTCTGTCCTGTCTATTTCAACTGTGCTCTTCAGGACAGGGATTGGCTCTCACTCTGTCTGGGCAGCACCTGGCGCGACGGGGCCCCGATCTCGGTCACTCCGTGTCTGGGCAGTGCCCAGCGCAACAGGGCCCTCATCTTGATTGCGGCTTCTAATTCCCCCATAATACACCTAATAGTAAATGTGCAGCAGTGGCCAGAAAAAGCAAAAGGTTAAGGTGATGAAAGGAATGAGATGGGAAACAGCAGAAAATATTTGAGTGTGTATTATATAAGGACATTCTGGCTTGGGCTAACTGTGTTCCATTCAGGTCACACCATGGAACACAGCGATGACACACAGAGGGTTTTCAGAGATAGGCAGGGAGAGCATTAGAGGTCTATATCTTTACTTAATATTTATTAGGTGTGTTACGGTAATCCTCATTCCACGCTCCTGGCCACAGTCTTTTTGGAGGGGTGTTTCCTAGTTGCAGCGACACCCCCGGACCCAGTCCTGGCCCAGAGCCCATTGTGCCATATGCTGTACAATAGTATTGCTATTAGGTGTCCTATGGGAGCATCTGTCGTTGCTCAGGACCCCATTGGGATGGGCACTGCACGGACCCAAGAACAAGAGAGATTGAGAAGGCTGACGGGGGGGGGGGGGTGTACTTTAGAATGGAGACTTACTCAGAGAGAGGATGGAGATGGTAGATCGGGGGGCTGCTCTTCACCCTGGCTCCTAACACAAGAGCTGCAAGGCAGCATGTTTAAAGCTGATGACTAGATCATTACACAAAGCATCACTGGCCTGCGGAACTCACTGCCTCATGATTATTGTCATCACTGAAGCCAAGAGCTGGGCAGGATTCAGACTCAAGGGTTGGATATTGGTGCAGAAAATGGGCCTATCCAGAATGATGTGACAGAAGTGTTTTGGAAAGGAGCTAAACCCGCACACTCCAGTCTCTACCTAACCCAGATCAGGAAGCAACTTCCCCTCTGGGCAGGTTATCCCATCATTGCCCAGTAGGGGGTGTGTCTTGCACCTTCGTCTGATACAGTTGGGACTGGCTGCTGTTCAAGATGGGATATCGGAGTAGATGGGGATCCGGTCTGATCCGGTCCGGCAGTTCCTATGGGCCTAATAATCGAGCCTCCAGCCTCTGTCTGGTGAGGCTGCCTCTGAGAGGCTCAGAGAGGCAGCCATGATCTCAAACAACACGTGGGGTTGGAGAAACTGGGCACAGCAGGAAGCTGGGCTGGTAGTTCAATAGGGGGAACGCTCCCCTCGTGGTCAGTGCTGACCCCAATGCCCCAGCGCAGTGCTAGGGGACGCTGTGATGCAGGGAACATGGGTCAGTAGGGGGCAATCTCCAAGACAGGGCCTCAGAATTGAGGCCCTAATAATAGGTGCTTGCTAGGAGACTTCCCTGGCACACACCCCTCCACATCCACCCTTGGGTCTGCACTACCAGGCGTACCACCTGCCAGTGGGCAGAGGGCCCAGGGGTGCACATAGGTTCTAGGGGTGCCTTAGGCCTGGTATTTACAGACTAGATTACCAAAGAGAGTCCCGTGAGGTCTCCAACTGAAGCCTGCATCCGTCACACAGCCCGTGATCAGCTTTGTGAAATGTACGTGGGGATACTATGTAAGGAGATCCGTATATCGATTGGAAATCCTGGTCTCAAAGCCTTGTCATTACAGGTAGGAGACCCAGAAACTGGCTCCACCAGACAGGAGATAGAGACCTCTCTCTTGGGCTGAACTTGGGGTATCTTACAACGAGGGTGTATTTGCTCATGAAGAGCTTGCAGGGACTTCAGGAGAAAATTAACAGGAAGAGATGAACAGCGCGGGGGGAGAGGGGGCTGTTTTACAGATGAAACAACATCGGGGGAGACAAGCTGCCTCCAGGCTTGATCTCACAAAAGGAGGGGCTCAGCCATCCTGGTTGAAAAACATGGGGAGAAGGACTTTGGGGGGAGCAGGACTTATTAGACAAGAGGGCATCTTGTATCAAGGGCAGGCTCTAGTATACGAGTTCGGACTTGATTTTATAGGTAACCCTGGGATCCACGCGTAGATTCCCTTGGTTTCCTCTGTTTCGGCTCACGGCCATTCGAATCTCTGTTTGATGGACGGATCCTGGCTTTCTCTACCGACAAAGCGAAGTGCTGGGCGTTAAGCGGTGCTGTGGGAGTGTGGACCCAGTAAGCCAGCGTGTTCTTCTGGGAGCAGCGGCTCTGGGAATTCTGCGAGCACAGGGGGGCGCAGAACAAGGAGCAGTGGTCTCAAGTTGCAGTGGGGGAGGTCTAGGTTGGATATTCGGAAACACTATTTCACTAGGAGGGTGGGGAAGCCCTGGAACGGGTTACCTAGGGAGGTGGGGGAATCTCCTTCCTTAGAGGTTTTTACGGCCCGGCTTGACAAAGCTCTGGCTGAGATGATTTAGTTGGGGTCGGTCCTGATTTGAGCAGGGGGTTGGACTCGATGACCTCCTGAGGTCCCTTCCAACCCTGATATGCTATGATACTATGCTAGGACGCTCGGGGGGCACAGGGGGTTGGTGCGTGTCTGGCTCTAGTTTGCACGAGGGACAGCGGACCCCGTGCAGGTGTAGGAGTTGGGGGACTGCCTCCCCGGCAGGCACTGACTCGGTATTTTTAGTTCCCCGCCGAGGATCAGCACCGGGAGAGGGGAAGGAAAGGGAATCCCTGACTCTGCCTCTGCCCAGCACCTGCCTTCACTCTGCAGGCGTGAGAGCCTTCTGCTGTGCAGCTGGGCCAGCTGCCACCTTGACCCCCCCCTCCACCCTGCTTCAGATCTCAGGCTGTGATGGCCAGGGTGCAGACTGGAACTCGCCCTTGTCCCCCCCTCCCCTGCCTCTCCCAGGCCAGCGCTCTGATCACTGGGCCACCCTGCCTCTGTGTTAACTCTGCACCCACTGGAGACAGCTGCATTGCGGGGGGGCCCAGTTATGGGAAGGCCCTGCTCCTCTGGGGGCACAGACGGCCTACAGGACAGCTGAGGCATTTTGCAGGGCACGAAGGGGGCATTTTCACAGCCGCCAACCCCTCCCCAGCCCACCCTCCCGGCCCCGGATCTTTCCGGAGGGGTGTTTCCCAGATGCAGTGATACCCCCTCACCCAGCTCCCTGCACATGGAAAGGAGACATCGATGGCTTCGCCCACCACCATAGCATCCAGGCTGCAAAGACCCCGGGGCTGGGGGAAGGAGCACTGACCCCCACTGGGGGGGATCTAGCCCCCTAGACGGATGTGGCCGCTGCCTCCCAGATTGCAGGGGCGGGGGGTTAAGGCTCATCATCCCCACCACCCCTCCCAGCAGCCAGCGCCCAGGTCCTCTGCTGTGCACGGCCATGGACACCCCCTCCCCCCCGCCGCTGCTGGTAATGGGTGGGGGAGATAAGGGGGAGGCTGATGTTGCAGCTGCTGCCGATCTAGTGGGGGAGGGGCAAGTTGGGGGTACGTTGGGGTGGGGGAGGTGATAATGGGGGGGTGCAGAGGCGCTGGTTGTGGGGGTGATACTGACATTGTGGCTGCCTCCATTTTAGCCGGGGGGGGGGGTTAATGGAGGTTGCAGTGGGGGGATGCCGTGGGGCAAGGGAGGGGAGATATCGATGTCACAGCCGCCTCATTCTTGAAGGGGTTGGGGGCCCTGTGGAGTCTAGGGGGGGTTACAGTAGGGTGGGGGGGGTAGGGTAGGGGTCCCGGGGGGTTACGGTGGGGTGCAGAGGCTACAGAGCGATGAGGGTGGGGTGCCATGGAGCGGAGCGGGGCGGGGGGATACGGACGTCACAGCTTCCTCTGCTCTTGCAGGGCTTGGGGGAAGGGGGTTGCTATGGGGTTGGGGTTGCTGTGGGGTGGGGCTGCAGTGGGGTGTGAGGGTGGGGGGATAGTGATGGTGGGGCTGCCGCCGCTCTTGCAGGGCTTGGGGGGTCACGATGGGGTTGGGGTGCTGTCGGGCAAGGGGCATCGCAGTGGGGTGCAAGGGCAGGGGGATACTGACGTCACAGCTGCCGCCGCTCTTGCAGGGCTTGGGGGGGTCGCGATGGGGTGGGGGGGTGCTGCGGGGCTGGGGGGGGTCGCAGTGGGGGGGCGGGGGGATACTGACGTCACAGCTGCCGCCGCTCTTGCAGGGGTTTGGGGGGGGTCGCGATGGGGTGGGGGGTGCTGCGGGTCTGGGGGGGTCGCAGTGGGGGGGTGGGGGGATACTGACGTCACAGCTGCCGCCGCTCTTGCAGAGGTTGGGGGGTCGCGATGGGGTGGGGGGTGCTGCGGGGCGGGGTTGGGGGGTCGCAGTGGGGTGCAAGGGCGGGGGGATACTGACGTCACAGCTGCCGCCGCTCTTGCAGGGGGTGGGGGGGTCGTGATGGGGTGGAGGGTGCTGCGGGGCGGGGCGGGGCGGGGCTGGGGGGGTCACAGTGGGGGGGCGGGGGGATACTGACGTCACAGCTGCCGCCGCTCTTGCAGGGGTTGTGGGGGTCGCGATGGGGGGGGGTGCTGCGGGGCGGGGCTGGGGGGGTCACAGTGGGGGGGCGGGGGGATACTGACGTCACAGCTGCCGCCGCTCTTGCAGGGGTTGGGGGGGGTCACGATGGGGTGGGGGGTGCTGCGGGGCGGGGCTGGGGGGGGTCGCAGTGGGGGGGCGGGGGGATACTGACGTCACAGCTGCCGCCGCTCTTGCAGGGGTTGGGGGGGTCGCGATGGGGTAGGGGGTGCTGCGGGGCGGGGCTGGGGGGGTCACAGTGGGGGGGCGGGGGGATACTGACGTCACAGCTGCCGCCGCTCTTGCAGGGGTTGGGGGGGTCACGATGGGGTGGGGGGTGCTGCGGGGCGGGGCTGGGGGGGGTCGCAGTGGGGGGGCGGGGGGATACTGACGTCACAGCTGCCGCCGCTCTTGCAGGGGTTGGGGGGGTCGCGATGGGGTAGGGGGTGCTGCGGGGCGGGGTTGGGGGGTCGCAGTGGGGTGCAAGGGCGGGGGGATACTGACGTCACAGCTGCCGCCGCTCTTGCAGGGGTTGGGGGGGGGTCGCGATGGGGTAGGGGGTGCTGCGGGGCGGGGTTGGGGGGTCGCAGTGGGGTGCAAGGGCGGGGGGATACTGACGTCACAGCTGCCGCCGCTCTTGCAGGGGTTGGGGGGGTCGCGATGGGGTAGGGGGTGCTGCGGGGCGGGGTTGGGGGGTCGCAGTGGGGTGCAAGGGCGGGGGGATACTGACGTCACAGCTGCCGCCGCTCTTGCAGGGGTTGGGGGGGGGTCGCGATGGGGTAGGGGGTGCTGCGGGGCGGGGTTGGGGGGTCGCAGTGGGGTGCAAGGGCGGGGGGATACTGACGTCACAGCTGCCGCCGCTCTTGCAGGGGTTGGGGGGGGTCGCGATGGGGTGGGGGGTGCTGCGGGGCGGGGCTGGGGGGGTCGCGATGGGGTGCAAGGGCGGGGGGATACTGACGTCACAGCTGCCGCCGCTCTTGCAGGGGTTGCTGTCGCACTCGTTGGTCTCGATCTCGCAGCCGGCGCCCGTGAAGCCGGCCCGGCAGCTGCAGGTGTAGCTGCCCTGGCCCGTGTTGGTGCAGGTGGCCCCGTTCCGGCAGGGCCGGTGGTTGGTGCAGTAGTTGAGGTCCTGGTTGCAGAAGAGGCCGCCCCAGCCCTCCCGGCAGTTGCACTGCCAGGGCTGGCTGCAGGTGCCGTGCAGGCAGCCCGGGTAGCGGACGCACTCGTCGCACAGGCCCCCCTGCCAGCCGATCCGGCATTTGCACTCCCCGGGCCGCTCGCAGTAGCCGTGCCCCTCGCTGCAGCCCGCCAGGCAGACGGCTGGAGAGTTGAACAGAGGGGAGAGAGGGAAGGGGCGGGGGGAGAGAGAGAGAGAGGGAGGGGGTGGGGAGGCGGAAGGGAAGGATGTGGGGGGTGGGGGGAACAAGGTTTGCTGTACAGATTTAATGTCTTTAACCACGGGTGGCACCTGCCCCCCATCCCACCTGCCCCAAAAGGCCCCACGGTGCTGGATATTTTCGCGCGGGGGGGGGGGGGGGGAGGGTTCCTGTCTCCATCCCCCTCCCCTGACCCTGGGACAAAAGGAGGGGGCTGGGAAGAGGAGGCAGCCCTGACCCACTCCCGGATTCAGCCTCCCCCCTTTCCCCGTAGAGCTGGGTGTGGGGGCAGCTAAGTGGGGAGGGGGCTCGGGGGTAGGGCAGCTTAGCGGGGGGGGGGGGGGGGTTGGCCATTTCCTTGGGGCAGGTGGGGGGGGTGCCTTTTGAGGATGACCCCCATGCTCAACAGGGCTGATCGGGGCAGGGCGGGGGCAGCTAAGCCAGGGGGCAGGCACCCGTGGCGAGCGACTTCGGTTCCCAATGGGGCACGGCGGAGGCGGGGGTTTTGGTCACTTATGGCGGGTGATCTCCATGCCTGAAAGGGCCGGCGAGGGGTGGGGGTAGCGAGGTGTGCGAGGTGCGGGTGGAACAAGGTGTAACTGGAGGGGGAGCGAGGTGTATTTGGGGGGGCGTGAGGAGAACAAGGTGCGTTGGGGGCCTTGAGGCTAGCGCGGCTTGTCGGGGGATGAGGCGCATGAGGGGGCAAGGCACATCGGGGGAGCCAGGTGTGTGAGGGGGACGTGAGGGGCACATGGCACATGGGGGGGGGGGCAAGGCATGTCAGGGGGCGTGAAGGGGGCAGCGAGGTGTGTGAAGGGGGCATGAGGGAGGCGAGGCGCGAATGGCACATGAGGGGGGGTATAAGGGAGACGAGGTGGGTGAGGGGGACGCGAGGGGGCGAGGGGCGCATGGCACGGGGGGGTGCAAGGGGGTGAGATATGTCGGTGGCGTGAGGGGGCAGCGAGGTGTGTGAGGGGGGCAGCAAGGTGTGTGAGGGGGGCGTGAGGGAGGCGCGGGGCGCATGGCACGTGAGGGGGGCGTAAGGGAGACAAGATGTGTGAGGGGGGCACGAGGGGGATGTGATGGGAGCAAGGCGTGAGGAGGGGCGTGAGGGAGGCAAGGCACACGGGGGGGCACAAAGGGGACGTGATGGGAGCAAGGCGTGAGGAGGGGCGTGAGGGAGGCAAGGCACACGGGGGGCACAAAGGGGACGTGATGGGAGTGAGGCCCATTGGGGGGGCGTGAGGGAGGCAAGGTGCACGGGGGGGCACAAAGGGGACGTGATGGGAGTGAGACCCATTGGGGGGGCTGAGGGGCGCGCAGAGCGAGGTGTGTGAGGGGGACGCGAGGGGGCCGCGAGGGGCGCATGGCATGTGGGGGGGTGTGAGGGGGTAGCGAGGTATGTCGGGGGGCGTGAGGGAGGCAAGGCACGTGAGGGGGGCACGAGGGGGACGTGATGGGAGCGAGGCGTGAGGAGGGGCATGAGGGAGGCAAGGCGCGTGGGGGGGGCACGAGGGGGACGTGACGGGAGCGAGGCGTGAGGAGGGGTATGAGGGAGGCAAGGCGCGTGGGGGGGGCGCGAGGGGGACGTGATGGGAGCGAGGCGCATGGGGGGGTGTGAGGGGCGCACGGTGCGGCGAGCGAGGTGTGTGAGGGGGGCATCAGGGAAACGAGGCCCATTGGAGGGCATGGAGAGAGCCAGGGACAGCGGAAGGAGTGAGGAGCGCATGTGGCGGGGAGGGGCACAAAGTGCGTGAGGGGGCCATGAAGGGGCATGAAGGGAGTGCGGCGTGTGGGGGCGCGTGGTGGGGGCACGAGGGGAGTGCAATGCGTGGGGGGGGCGCAGCGCAACGGGGGTACTGCCAGGAGTAAGGCCCTTAGCTGCACCTGCTCGGTACTTCTGACGCCCCAGCAAGGCTGCTGGACAGACCCCCTGCTGGACTGGGCTCCTCGGCTCTCCAAGCCCTGCCTCTGTTCTGCTCCTCCACTGTTCCAGGCCAGATCCCGCCCTGCCCCAGCCTTGGTCCCATCCTGTCCCAGCCTCAGAACCAGCCCTGGTCCCGCCTTTCCTGACAATCCGGGTCCGACCCTCGGCTCAGCCCTCGACTCTGGCATTGAAACTGCAACCACTAGGCCTGATGGCCTACCACCCACTCCGCTGATGGTTTGAGCGGCCCAAAGTAAACAGAGGGGAACTGGGCTGACTAAAGGTCCAGACCAGTGGCTCATATGGATCCTTTCCCAGCCAATATTCCCTTGCTGGAGACATGGGGTGCCTTGCTGACCCCACACTGCCAGTCCAGGTCGCTGTCCTATGGACACAAGCAGGCAGCACTGCCCCCAACTCTGCCCCTTGGTCCATGTGAGCCAAAGATTTCCCTGCCTCATAAGTTTAATGGTGTTCAGGGAACATTTCGGGGGTTGGGAGGGGGGGAAAAATCAATACTGGCTCCTACTTCTTCTGTGCCCATAGTTGTTCCCCACTGACCAATGCAGGGTGGGGCTGAGTATCAACCCGCTGACTGGGGAGGCTCTGACCTGGGCATCCCCACTGCTGCAGAAAGCAAGCCCACTCCTGGCCGTGATCTTCAATGACCCTAGTCACGAGCATACACGTGAGGCCGCCCTTTGGCGGTCGCGGCAGGGACGCTGGCCAGTTGCTAAATATGCCGTGGTGTCCCGCCGCTTGGTAGTGGCTACTGCATGGAACGAGGCCACGCTGCATTATCATCATTTCCACTTTGGCCAAAAGGGTGACATCAAAGACAAGCTGGTGTGAGTGGACTCCCCACCCACTCCGGACACCTTGATTGACCTCAGTATCCAGGTTGATAACTGCCTGATGGACCACCACCAAGAGAAAAATGTCAGCTTGCCAATGCCTGCCTGTCCTGGCATCTCCAGCCCAACCTTGGGCACCTTCCCATGCAGCCGGACCAAGTCCAGCCCCATCTCACCAACACAGAGAAAAGGCGACATCGGGCACCGGGGCTATGCCTATACTGTGGAAGAGCAGGAACTTTGTGTTGGGCTGCCCTCCTAAGCTCCAATCTGCACCCTGGTCAGGAAAGGCCAAACCCCAGTACCTGATGTGTGGGTCCAGGCTGGGGTGGCACTCCCTGCCTCTCATCAGTCACCAGCACCAGTATCTGTCTGATGGTGATTCGGGTGCCTCAGGCAACTTCATGGATCAGGACCGTTGCATGAATATATCACATCCCCCCCTCAACCCAAGGATGCTTCAGACTTGTTGAAGTCTATCAACGACTCACTCCTCTCATCAGGCCTGGTTCCCCACCAGACCGAACCCCTTGACAGTTGTGACTCACCAAGAGACCCTTCAGTTTGAACTTATCCAAACACCGCACTTTCCAGTAGTTTTCGGCATGCCCTGGCTCACTACCCATGGCCCATGTGTTTGTTGGAGGACAGGCAGGATACAATGCTGCTGCCCACCTTGACAACAATTCTGTCTCCGGCAACGTGACCAGAGACTGGGAACCCTTCAGGGTTCAGCCTGCCTTTCTCGAGATTCCAAGTCTGAACAGGAAGTCTCGTTAACCTCTGAAGTCCAGTCCACTGCCCCTGCGTTACCGCTTAAATACAAGGACACTCTGCCACCCGATTGCAGCTATGGACTATCCCATCGATCTCCCGCCTGGAGCAGAAGTCCCTTTTGGCTGCATCTACGCCCTTTCGGAGCTAGAATTTCAGGCTCTCCATAACTGCCTCCAGAAAAAGAAAGAAAAAAAATCTACAAAAGGGGTTAATCCATCCTACCACATCTCCAGCTGGGGCTCCAATTTTCTTTGTAAAGAAAAAAAAGACAGATCACTAAGGCTCTATATTGACTATTGGGCAGTAAACAGAGTCACGATTCAAAAATCAATACCCTGACCCTATCTTTAATGAGCTTTTCAAAAGACTCCACTCCACAAAGGTTTTCACTTAGCTGGAGCTTCACACAGCCTATAGCTTGGTGATTAGCAAGGGAGTTGAGTGGAAGACTGCCTTCCATACATAGTGTGGACACTTTGAGTACCGGGTTATGCCGTTTAGTCTGTGCAATGCCCCAGCAGCATTCCAGCACTTCATAAATGACATCTTCAGAGAGGTGTTAAACCGCTATGTAGTCGTTGTCTTCTTCACCTCGTGTGCTTGCCACACACTAGATCTTTTTCTAGAACTGTGCACAAGTGATGGGTCTTTCCATCACTACAGAGAGGTCCTCCTTCTTACAGGTCTCCCCAAAGAATTGGCAAACAAGCAGGTGCTCCACTGTCTGCTCCTCACTGCACTCACATATATTTGTGTCATTAGAGTAGACCCATTTGATCATATTAGTCTTTGATCTGCCAGTTTGCATACACAGGTGGTTCAGGCATCACGACGTTGACTGGTCTATATTGGCCCCTCTGAGAAGGTCCTCCTGGGGTTCCAGATCTATTTCAGTGCATCCAACTGCACGTATTCCATAACCTCAGTTGTGCCTTGCCAGCTGTCATATCCAAAGGTACAACACTGGTTATAAAACGCTTTTGCGATTTAAGGCATTTGATTACTCCTGTGTGACCATATAATGGATGCCTTGGATCTTCCATGATCTTTTCCTCTGGCTTGCTGCCTTCCTCTTGAGATCAGGTGGTACAAAGGCAGCCAGTAAGTACAGGTTGTCCTTTGGTGTTGGCTTTCTCCTGTTATTCCAGGACAATTGTTGTTTAGAACAGAGTCTAATTCCTTAGCATGGACAGATTGTTCCCACGCTGTACATGCATACTCTGCTATGAAGTAGCACAAGGGGATAGCATTAGTTCGCAAAATAACTGTATTGGCTCCCCACTTAGAGGCAACCAACTTTTGGAGGAAGTTGTTAAGGTGCTAACTTTCCCTTTCAACTCCTTGGAAGGAAAAAGTGTCCGGTCCAATGTCACCCCAAGGCAGACAGGGTGTGGATGATTAACCTGTGGGATTCCACCCCAGGTGATGTTTAGTTGCCACTTGCCTTCTTGGTGGCGTAGGTGAAAGGCCATCACCTGTGTCTTGGTCAGGTTGGCACGAAGCTGGTTCTTACTGTAATAAATTGTGAGGTTGCTCAGTCCAAATGTTAGTTCATTCTTGACAGCGGAAAAGTCCTCCTGTGATGTGATACATAGATCATTGGAGTATATAAAGCTCCTCCTATTGCTGTGCATGGGCTGGTCACTGGTATATACATTGAAGAAGGTTGGGGCTAGATACACTGTCTTGTGGGAGGCCATTTCATTGTTGTCTCTAGCGGCTCCGTTTCTTGCACAGTTCTACATAAAAACATCTGCTCTCCAGAAGAGACTGTGTTTGGTTGCAGTCGTGTTATTTTGTAGACTTTGGAAAGCAAGTTTTGGTGGTTGACTGTGCTGTGTAATCATAGGTAGTATCTGGACAACATCCTCATCTTTTCTACCGATCAGGCTTCTCATGATCAGCAAGTCTGCAGCATCCTAGCACTTTGCCAGCACCATCTATACGCGAAGCCCAAAAAATGCAAGTTTGATCAGGATCCGATATCTCCCCCAAGAGATTAACCATGCACCCATGCAAGGAGGCGGCCGTTGCCAACGGGGTCACACCGAAGGATACCTGTGGGGTCCAACAGTTCCCAAGCTTCGGTAACTTCTACCAGTGGTTCATGGAGGGATTTTCCAGCCTAGTTGCTCCTCTGACTGCCCTTCAGCCAAAAGGAGTCCAGTTCACCAGGGTTTTTGGAAGCCCAAACTGCCTTTGATCAGCTAAAAGAGTAGCTCACTACAGCACTCATCTTGGTTCACCCAGATCCTGCTAAACCATTCGGGGTGAAGGCTGATGCAGCCAATTTCGCCCTGGGTGCAGTACTGCCCCAACTGGTGGGTCCTGTCAGTTGACTTCACCATGTGCCAATTACTCTCGCAGGATAGCCCCACAAGAGAAGAATTATGATAACTGGCATAAGGAACTCTTAGCTATCAAGGCAGCACTTGAGGAATGGCAGCACCTTTTAGAGGGGGCCAGGGTCCCTGTCAAATGCTCACAGATCACAAGAACCTGGAATATCTTCCAACAGCCAGACAGCTCAACCAACAACAGATCCACTAGTCCCTCTTCTTCACCTGGTTTGACTTCATAGTCACCTACCACCCAGGAGCAAGAAATGGGAAGGCTGGCGCCCTGTCTCATAAGGCCAAGTGCCTGCAAAGAGCACTTTACGATTCTAAAGGCATCCAACTTCAACAGCCCAAAGGAGTCCATTCGTACCTTGTTACCCAACGACCCCGTCACTGCTCAGATCCTCCAAACTCTGGAGAATGGTGACACCCCATTCTGACAGCCCCCAGGTTCAGGTTCCAAGACACGGAAGAGGACCCCAAGGACCATAGCTATGTCTGGAAATGGCATGTCATGACGCACCGCTTGCGGGGCACTTCTGCCACCTCAAAACCTGGAGCCTAATCACAAGGAGTTTCTCGTGCCCAGGCTTACGCAGCTTAAACAAGAGCTACCTAAGATCAAGTGCCCATGCTAAAAACACTTGGCCTTTTCCAGTCCATGCCTATTCCACCTCAACCATAGGCTGCCATTTCCACTGGCTTTATTGTGGAGCTGCCGCCTTCCCAGGGACATACAACGATCTTAGCCATGGTTGACCTCTTAACCAAAAGGGCACATTTTGCCCCCGGTCGCGCCATCCCCCTACCTCTGCCTAGAATACATTTTTCAGCTCTGTGGATGGCCATCAAGTATCGTGTCAGACTGTGGTTCTCAGTTAATTTCCCAGTTCTGGCGGGCGTTTCTAAAACTTCTGGAGATTGAGCCTCTCCTCTCAACTGCCCACCCACCCACTGATGGACAAACGGAGCAGGTCAACCAGATTTTTTTTTACCAATACCTGCTCTGCATCTTCAACTATGATCATGACAACTCCCATGTGCCGAGTTTGCTTACAATAATGCCACACATGCCTCTACCCAGCAAAGCCCGTTTTTTGCCAACCATGGTGTTCACCCTCTGCTGTCTTCCGGACGTCCCCATGAACTCTCCAGTACCAGCTGTCACAGATCTAGCTACCCATCTCCACCAGGTACACCAGGAATTTAAATAGCACTTACAAGGAAGCCTATAAACATCATTTTGATTGGGACCGCCCAGCTGTCCCTGACCTTTCCATGGGAGACAAAGTCTGGCTGTCCACCCACAATCTTAAATCTGCTCACACTGCAGCCAAACTGGACCACCAGTATCTGGGCCCTTTCAAGATTGAGGCACGAATCATCCCAGTAACATTCAGATGGCAATTACCCAAGTCCCCGAAGATCTGCCCTGTATTTCATGTCTCCCCTCTGAAGCCATACAGGGAGAACCCCTCCCCACATCACTCCAGCCCTCGGTCTCCCCCTGCCCTCATAACAGTCCAAGGGCATGATGAGTATATAGTTCGGCAAATTCTTGACTCCTGACTAGTCAGAGGGAAGCTCCAGTAGTTGGTGGGCCAGGCGGATAACAGCCCAGATGAGCAGTCCTGGGAACTGGCAAATCACATCCATGCCCCAGATCTATTGTGGGCATTTCACAGAGACCACCCTGAGAAACCAGTCCTGCTGGTACCTAGAGGGCACCCTCGATGGGGGTGGTACTGCCAGGAGTAAGGCCCTCCTCTGCTCCTGCTCAGTACTTCTGATGCCCTAACGAGTCAACTAGGCTGCTGGACAGACCATCCTGCCTGATTGGCTAAGGAATTCAGCAGTCCGGTTCTTAAATGTAGCAGCAGCCGCTCCTCACTGGCTACTCAACACACGTGCCCATGGTCTCTCTGCCTCCCTGTGCTCCTCTCTCCAAACCCTGCTCATGCTCTGCTCCTCCACCACTCCAGCCCAGACCCTGCCCTGCATCCAGCCTTGTTCCCATCCTGTCCCAGCCCTGCTCCTGCCTTCCCTGACTCCTGGTAATCCCGTTCCGACCCTCGGCTCAGACTCCAACTCTGCCTTGACCCTTGGCTCTGGCATTCAGACTCCAACCATTAGGCCTGACCGCCTAAGACCTGGATCGCTGACAGCATGTGGGGAACGAGGTGTGTTTGGAGGGGTGGGGGGCGCGTGAAGGGAGTGCGGGGTCTCAGGGGAACAAGGTGCATTGTGGGGCATAAGGGGAGCGAGGTTTGTTTCGGAGGTGGGGATGGAGGGAGATGGAGGCATTGGGTGGTAGCGAGGTGCATTGGGAGGCGAGGGGAGTGAGGTGTGGAGCCCTGAGGGGAGGAAGGTGTGTCAGGGGGCCTGAGGGGGAAGAGGTGTGACAGGGTGGTCTGGGGGGAGCGAGGTGCGGCAGGAGGCCTTGGGGTGGGGTCAGGTGAGGGCCTGCGGGGAGCGAGGTGCGTTAGGGAACATGAGGGGAGCGAGGTATGATTGCAGGGGAGTGAGGTTGGGGCCCGAGGGGAGTAAGATACATTAGGAAGCATTTGTGGGGCACGAGGGGGAAGTGAGGTGTGTTTGCGGGGAGGTGTGGAGTGAGGGGAGCGAAGTGTATTCGGGGTGTGGTGACATTTATTGGGGGTAGATAGTTGAATGAGATGTATTGGGGGACTGGGGCAAGGCACATTCCGGTTGGGGGAAGTGAGCTATAATTGGGCTAGGGTGTGGGTTAAGGTGTATTGGGGAGTGGGGTGAGGTGGGTTCGGGGGAACAAGGTGTGTGTGACACACACATGCAGGCAGACACATTACACACCTATGTCCGACCCTCCTCTCAATACTGCACCAACAGGGGGCAGGGGTCACGGGGGGTCTCTGCCAAAAGCCAAGAACTAGCTGATCATCGTGGTTCTTGCAGGATGTTTATAAACTATTTCCTGTAAAGGTGGAAAATGTCGAGTAGCATGTTCCAAAATTGCTGGAAATGGGGCACCGCACCTGCGGCAGGGTGGGTCGCAGCCACCTCAAATCATGAGTGCAAACAATCAGCATCTTTCAACCCAGCCCAGCCCTGTGTTTCCAGTCCGGACCAGACGTAGACCTGAGCCTCGACAAAGACAAAAGAACCCTGAGGAAAGACTCTGAACAGGGGGCCCTCGGGGCTGAGCTGAAGTTAACTTAACACCTTGGTTATGAGAAGAGACCAAAAGTCTGGGACTGTATAGGAGAAAAAGACAGGGCACAAGATGGCATCCATTACAGAAGAAGCAACACTCGGTCAGCACGAGTGTCTCTTACAAAGTGGACCCCAGCTCTCTGGATGGACAGACCATTGGGTGAGAGACTGGAGGGAACTTGGTAATAAATATAGACTCTAGATTGGGTTTTATATTTTTCCTTTATCTGTAACCGGAGGTTCTTGGAGACGCGTGGTCCCCAATCTGTATTCTGTATCTGGGTGCCTGTGGGCTCCACGCTCCTGAAACTGGAGATTTGTTCCCAGCAGAGTCCACACCCGTGCAGCTGCTCGTCTTGCTCCGATCCGAAGGTATAAAGGGCAGTGCTGACCGATGTCCCCCCAGTTCGTTCCTCACTGCAAAATCAGATGAGATCCACAGCAGAGGGCAAGTGGAATACAGACAAGGACCACATTCTTGAACAACCCCTAGTTACAGGTAAGTAACATCCATTTCTTCTTCGAGTGCTGGTCCCAATGTGTATTCCACACTTGTGTAACAAGGGTGCAAAGATGAGTTGGTCCTGATGTCTGTAACACCCCTGTCCCACCAGCTGCATCTGCAGAAGAGGCTGCCTTTCAGAAGCATAGATAGGTACATCTCGAAGTGATGACGCTGAATTTGCCCCATCTGGGGAAGGGCGATGTGCCAACTGGTAGTGAAGGAGGAAGTAGCCAGCAATTCACTTTGAGAGTTTCTGAGCAGATGTTTGTCCCCAGGTTCGTTCTGCTTTACCAACAAACACCCAAAGCAGTTTTCTAATTGGTGTTGTTGTTCCCTGCAGGTGGAATGCCAAAGCTCGTCTGATGTCAAGAGTGGAGTCTCCCATCTTCCTCGGAAGCATAAGGTTTAGGAAAGAAAACTGGTGAACGAACAGGTTGATTCACCAGGTGGAACTCATGTTAGGGATGAATTTCAGATGGAGGCGAAGGGAAACCCTCTTCTTATGAAATTTGGAGAACGGCGGGTCTGCCGTAAGAGCTCCTAGTTTGCTCACCCTTCTGGGACAGAGACTCAGAAGGTGACCTTCATGGAGAGGTAGGACATGGAACAAGTGGCCAGTGGTTCAAAGGGAAGTCTGGTAAGCCTGGAAAGCACAGGACTGTGGTCCCAATGCGGTGTGGGTTTCATAACCAGCGGGAAGGCTCTAATGAGTCCTCTTGGAAATCTGACTGTTGTTCCATTTTTATACACCAAATAGCAGGAGAATGGAAGGCACTAATTGCTGCAGGTGGACTCACAGCGAGCTGAAGGATAGGCCCGACATCTTGAGATGAAGGATGTAGTCAAGAATAGAAGGAAAACCCACCAACCCGGAGGTCAAATGGTTCCATTGAAGAAATGTCTCCATTTAGCCAGGCAGCATTTTCTAGTGGACTCTTTTCTGCTTCAATTAAGAAGAGATTGGATGTTTTCCGAACATGAACATTCTAGGTCTGAGGCCCATCCAAATACCAGGCCGTAAAGTGGAAGGGGTCTGGGTTGCGGGACATCTTGCTGTTCCGCTGGGTCAACAGGTTGGGGAAGGGGTGGATGCTGATGGGACGACAGGCTGCCATTTGCAGAAGGAAGCTGTCTGGGGTCCACTGGGTGCAATGAGAATGATTTGAGCTTTGTCGTGACATATCTCTCTCAGTGCCTCTGGTAATAGCGGGAGGGGAGGAAAGGTGCATCTCAGGTGGGAGAAGGGTGTTGCTCTTGCAGCCCTTGCCCAGAGCAGCCCTGGAGCGATATAGGATGAATTCCTTGTTCGTCTGGGATGCCCACAGGTCCCAGGATGGTATTATCCACTGGGTGACTCTCTCATTCAGGCTGGAATCGTGTAAGTCCCATTCATGGTCTGTGGAGACGTGTCTGCTGAGATTGTCCTCCAAAGAATTCTGTGCCCCGGTAGGTATGTCACCAAGACCATTGTGCAGCTCCTGACACACCAGTTCCATTAGTTGATGGCCTCTACACACAGAAGAAGGGATCTTTCTCCACCTTGTTTGTTTACATAGGAGATAGTCATCATGTTGTCTGATGTTATTGGGACATGGCTGGATTGAATCAGTGGGAGGAATGGATGGCAGGCTAGGCAGACTGCTCTCAGCTATAGGCAACCGATATGCACTCTGGCTTCTCAAGGGGTCCATGTGCCCTGTGTGGTGTGATTGCCCATGTGCGCTCCGCATCGGGTGTGAATGCAACAAAAGGGACTCCCTCACGCACTGGCTCTGGGCTTGTCCACCAGGCCAGAGAAGCCTTGAGCTTGGCTGGAACTTAGGCCAATAAGTTTAGGCTTGAAATTAAAGGCAGGCTTCTAGGCATCAGAGCAGTGAAGTTTTGGAACAGCATCCCAAAGGGCAAAAACCCTAACTTGTTACAAGACTGAGCTTGATAAGTTCATGGAGGGGGGGAAGAGATTGCCTACAATGGCATATGGCCCTGCTCTAAGTGCTATTAGCAAATATCCCCAATGGCTAGAGATGGGACACCAGATGGGGAGGGCTCTGAGTTACTACAGAGAATTCTTTCCCAGGTGTCTGGCTTGCGGGTCTTGCCCACACATTCAGGGTCTAACTGATCGCCATATCTGGGTTTGGGAAGGAATTTCCCCCCAGGTCAGATTGGCAGAGATCCTGCAGGTTTTTCCACCTTCCTCTTTAGCATGGGGCATGGGTCACTTCCTGGTTTGACCTAGAGTCAAGGGTGGGCTCTCTGTAACTTGAAGTCTTTACATCAAGATTTGAGGACTTACAGTAATTCAGCCAGAGATTATGGATCTGTTACAGGAGTGGGTGGGTGAGGTTCTGTGGCCTGTGAGGTGCACGAGGTCAGCCTAGATGACCATAATGGTTCCTTCCGGCCTTAAAGTCTATGAATCTATGAGAACTGTTACCCTGACGTTCATGTTGTCAGATCAGAGACAGGACTGCAGACAACAAGTGGAGCCTGGCAAAATGGCATGACCCAAGTACATGAAGCCTTGTGGCCTAATAGAGAAAGACAGCCTTTGACTGCAGTTCATGGTTTAAACATGACTTTTCTTATCAAGTTGAGTTTCTCTCCACTGGCAGGCAGGCCCTTGGTGAGCTCCAAACTAGGGTAGCCCCCATCAAGTCTATTGTTCTTGTGGGAGGCGAAATGGACTTTTCTTTGTTTACATGCTCTCCTGGCATCCTCCTGGGAGTCTAAGAATATGATTGGGGACTGACCTCCTGACTGGATTTGCCTGTTAGTAGCCACTCATCCCGGTATGGGAAGGCTGTGTAACTGTTTTGTCTCATCTGGGCCGCCATCACTGAGAAGACCTTCGTGAAGACACGCGGTGCTCTGGTTAGTCCTGAAGTACTCTGAACTGGCAGCGTTCTTGCCCTACCAGAAACCCGAGTGACCTTATGTCGTGCTGATACGTGTCCACAAGAAAGTAAGCATCTTTCATGCTGAGAGCAACAAACTACGCACCCTCTTCTAAGGGAAGGATTATTGATGCCAGCGTAACCATTCGGAGTCTTGACTTGCTGTCGAAGATTGAGAATGGGCCTTCAACATCCATTTTTCTTGGGAGCAACGAAGACTGGGGAGTAGAACCCCTTTGCCTCAAGGCTCCATGAGCAGCACCTGGTGGAGAGAACTCAGCTGCTGGTGGAGAATCTCCTTGTGACAGGGAAGCGGGGCAAGAAACTCAATACCGTAGCCCAAGTGGATTATCTCTAGCACCCACTCATCTCTGTTGTTCCTGCCCTCCAGTGGTGTGCAAAGAGGGCGAGACAACCACCAAAAGTTTGAGGGAGGGGAGGGACTCGATAGAGCTACCCAACGATAGAGTTATCTCAAGCCTTCCATCAAAAGAAACCCTAGTTGGTGGGTGGGCTTCAGCAGTGGCAGCTGAGGTGGAAGAAGCCGGCGAGCTCTGTCTGTGAACCCTCTGTTGTTTACATGGCAGTTCGTAAAGGTGCTGGGGCAGGGGGGGGACATGGCTTGGCCTGGAGCTGTGTTTGGGGTGTTCCCTCTTTGGGGCTAAGGTCCAGGGAGCGGAGGATTATCCTAGAGTCCTGAAGGGAGTGAAGTGACTCATTCATCTTCTCATTGACAAGATGGCTTATCTTTGAACCCCACCAATGTAGCGCAGTTTGTGAGATCGTGTTTTGCCAACAGGGGCTGGTAGTTAGCGCTTCAAACTTGGAGGCTGGTTGATGAAAATAGCTTCCGCCCTAAGAGGCTAAGGCGTTTATCACCCTGGTCAGATGGAGCTGGCCTGGGGAACGGCCATCCGGACGGCTCTCTGGCTGTCTGTACCACCAAGGAGTTCGGCGCTGGGTGGGTGAACAGGAACTCGGCCTCTTTCAGTGGAACCAAGTTCTGCTTTTCTGCCCTGTTCAGGGGATGGACGCAGGAGGGCCTCGCGGGCTCCAAAATGGCTTCCTTCCAGGAGCCTACACTGTGCGTCATGGACCTCCTAGAGAGGGATCTGGAGCTCGGTCACAGGCCTCTGTAAAAGCTCCTGGTACTGCCTGTAGTCATCAGTCAGGAAAGGGGATGATGGTGCATTTGCCTCATTGTGGGAGGAGGAGGACACACCCGTTAGAACCGTCGCAGCCAGTTTGATTTCCTCCTCCGCACGCCCCGACGGAGCCTGTGGTACCATATAGGGGGAGGTGATAAGTGCAATTCCTGCACGGATCCAGAACAATTCCTGCATGGATCTCAAGAGCCCCAGTGAGGTCAATATGACAGGTCAACTGGCTGGGGGAAGGGGAGTCTCCCAAGGCATTGGACACCATCGGTCCCTTTGGTAGTGTTGTCTGAGAGGAGGATGGCTCCTAGAGGCTCTGCCTGGGCTGATCTCTCTCTCCGAGGGGTTGAAGTCTTGTCCACAAGGTCAGAGTCCTCTGATGAAAAAAAGTCATCTCATGTTTTACCAGCGGTACCGGAGGAGGAATGCTCCGGCCTGTAGCTGTAGTAGGGTTTTCAAAGTGATTTCTTCTGTTGTAGAGATGTCTCTGAGGAGAACTGGACTGATAACAGAGGAGACCGCAGGTATATAAAGGCAAAAATACTTTCCGGAGTAGTAAAGGTCTCAGTTTAAACTGGAGTACGGGGAGTACTGGAGGTTGGTGTTGAAAGATCTGGTGTGCCTGAGGACGGATCCATCCTAGACTGAGGCAGTCCTGTGGAAGGGAAGTCCAGGGTGGAACTCCCAGATGAAGCCGTGGGATGCCGGTCCGTCAGTCCAGGAGTTGGAGCTGGTACCGATACCGATGGATCCTTCCCCTTTCACGCCGTCCCTTCTTGCATGGAAGATTTAGGCAGCTCTAAGTACTTAGGACCCGCACGCAAGGACTCTCCCGACATGGACCGAGTAAGGGAGGGATCTTTTCTTTTAGAGGCTGTTCTGGAAGGGAATCCGCCGTTGTGTCTACTGCAGTCCTGAGTTTCTGAAGTACTGCTACCCTGCCCTGCCAGCGTGACCTCTCAGCGAGGTCGCACTGTGTGGAGGACACCCAGTGTACTTTACAAAATGGCTTCCTCCATGTGACCACATGGAGGAAACCATTTTGTTTTTGTACAAGTGGCTCCATGACACCACTGATGGCCAAGCCCCTTACCCTCATGAGAGGGTTTCTTGGGCTTCACAGACCCTGCCTCAATCGCGGAGCTCAGGTGGCCTCTCACACATTCCTGGAATACCAGGCATGCCGGTACTTCTGGGAACGGCGTGGGCCCGCCACCACCGGTGTGACCTTGCACGCAGTGGTTCCACACGGTGGGGTGCCATTTTGAGGTGTGCACAGCCCCACTCCTGCTGGTGTGACCTCACACACACACAGTGTGTACACAAGATCAGGCCGCGTGAGGGGTGCCATTTTGAGGAGCTCATTGCCCCGTCCCCGCAGGCGTGAGCTCCCATGCACCGTGCTCCTTAAAATGGCATCCGCCATCCAATACTGACTTTTCTCAGTGTCGGATGGGGGGCAAACCCCAAAAAGAGGTTCAAAACCAGGTGGCCGGCCTCCCTACTAGGAGCTTGTACTCAGAGGGGCATTTCCCAGAGTCTGAGGCTGCTGCATGTGGGCCTGGGTCCGATTGCAGTCTCCTGGCCTTCAAACATTGTCGCTCCTTCCCTCCCCGAAGAAGGGAGCTAACGCTGCACTTGCTGAGTGTCTCCGAGGCCACGAAGGCAGCCCTGGTGTTCATCGCTGCTGGAGAAGGAACGGGGGCAGGCAACCCGGTTCTTAAATCCCAAGACTCTGGGCATAGTCCCGCTCTGCGGGGAGAACTAGACTATGAACCAGTTAACTAGTACGGCTACGAAACGATGGACGCAATCTATACCTGCAGGTTCTGAAAGAACAAGGATCGCTACGGACACGGAGACCACCACATGGCCTGAGTCGGAGTCAAGGAGAAAGTGGAGGGGCACCGGTCCACGCCGCCCTTTGTGCCCTGGGGTCCGAGCGCAAGGAGGACAACGGCGCGGGCGTCAACCAACGGACACCGCTTGCTGCCAGCCTCCGATGTCAGCCACATGCGGAATACACATCGGGGACGTCAACACAGCGACACAAGATCCGTGACACGGCCGTGGCTGGGTTTGGGCTGCAGGGCTATAAAACTTCAGTGGAGACACTGAGGCTCGGGATGGAGCCCGGGCTCTGAAATCCCACGACGAGGCGTCTACACAGCAATGTTAGCCCGAGCCCCGCAAGTCTGAGTCAGCTGACCGGGCTCTGCCACGGGTTTGTTATTGCAGTGTAGACGTACCCATAGGGACCAACCTGGCATTGCCAGTCTTGTTCCTTGCACCTATTCCGGATCTTTATCGTAAGCGGCGTTCAACAAGTTTATATGTGGTTTGGTTTTAGTCTGGACACAGCCAGGCGCTTTGCACTCAGGACACTGTAGAGCTGAGGGGAGGCTGGCAACCTGGGTCGCCCTCCGTTTCCACACAGACAGCTGGTTGGTGACTGGGCTAAAACAAGGGGCGGGTTGGTGGGGGTGCAAATTGCTAGCCTGCATTGGGGGAGTGCAGGGCTCGCGGAGCCCAGAGCAGCTTGCCATGCTGCCAGCGGGCGGCAGAGCTGGGAGGGTTCGCCCTGGTGGGCGCGGATAGGCTGTCATGCTGTGAGCAGGTGGTTGAGCGGGGGTGGGCAAACTACAGCCCATGAGCCGCTCCACGTGGCTTGGCCCTGCTCTGGTGCTCCGGCTGGGGTGCTGGGTTGGGGGCCGCAGCATGGCCCCGCTCCACCTCCTACGCTCTCCAATGGGAGCTGCAGGGGGTGGTGCCTGTAGATGGGGCAGCATGCAGAGCCGCCGGGCCACGCCTCTGCCTAGGAGGTGGAGAAGGGACATGCCACTGCTTCCGGGAGCCGCTTGAGGTAAGCGCCGCTTGGAGCCTGCGCCCCGAACCTCTCCCCATGCCCCAACCCCCGCCTCAGCCTGGAGCACCCTCCTGCACCCCAAACCTCTCATCCCCAGCCCCACCCCAGAGCCTGCTGGAAACTGCACCCCTGCCTCAGCCCTGATCTCCTTCCTGCCCTCTGAACCCCTCGATCTCAGCCCAGAGCACCCTCCTACACCCCAAATTCCTCATCCCCAGCCCCACCCCAGAGCCCACACCCCAAACCCAATTCTGTGAGTGTTCATGGCCCGCCATACAATTTCTATTCCCTGATGTGGCCCTCGGGCCAAAACGTTTGCCCACCCCTCTGATAGAAAGTCACCTGGGCAGCTCGGGTAGCCCTGAAAAGTGTCCCAGTGAGGTACATGGGGGTGGGGTGCGGGGGGAGAAGAGGTCATGGCTGGATTGAAGTGTGTTGGGGGAGCGAGGTGTGTTGGGAGACAGGAAGAGCGAGGTGTCTTTGGGGGAAAGAAGTGTATTTGGGGAAGGTTTGGAGGCGTGGGGGAGAGAGGCGTGTTGGGGGGGGACAGGGGAGCGAGGTGTGTTGGGGAGGTCAAGGTATGTTGGGTGAGCAAGGTGTATTCAGTGGGAGCGAGGTTTATTCAGGAGGGTTTGTGGGGAGAGAGAGGTGCATTTTGGGGGGGGACCTAGGGCAACATGTATTCTGGGGGGGTTGGGGCAGAGCAAGATGCATTCTGGGGGGCTAGCGAGGTGTATTTAGAGGGGTCCGGGGCGGGGGGAAGTGTGGTATATTCAGAGGTCGGGGGGGGGGGGGGGGGAGAGCATAGTATAATCAGGAGTCGGGGGTGGGGGGGTTTGAACAAGATGTAATTGGAGAGGTCGGGGGGTGATATATTCCAAGGTCTGGGGGGGGTCGTGGTATATCCTGGGCGTGTGGTGTATTCAGAGGTCCCGGTGGGGGGGGCATGGTATATTCAGAGGTCTGAGGGGGGCGTAGTGTATCTGGGGGGTGTGGTATATTCAGAGGTCTGCGGGGGGGGGGCATAGTATAGTCAGAGGTCCCGGGGGAGGGTGTGGTATATCTGGGGGGTGTGGTGTATTCAGAGGTCTGCGGGAGGGGCGTAGTGTATTCAGAGGTCCACGTGGGGGGAGGGGGAAGTGGTATAGTCAGAGGTCCACCGGGGGAGGGCGGCATGGTATATCCAGGTGCGTGGTATATAGTCAGAGGTCTGCCAAGGGGCATGGTATATCTGGGGGGCATGGTGTATTCAGAGGTCCGCTGGGGGCAGGGGGTGTGGTATAGTCAGAGGTCTGCTGGGGAGGCGGGGGGGCGGCGTGGTATATTCAGAGGTCCGCAGAGGGGGCAAGGTATAGTCAGAGGTCCGCTGGTGGGGGGGTGGTATATCCGGGGGGCGTGGTGTATTCAGAGGTCCGCCGCTGGATGGGGCATGGTATATCTGGGGGGCATAGTGTATTCAGAGGTCTGCTGGGGGCAGCGTGGTATATCCGGGGGCGTGGTATATTCAGAGGTCCGCGGGGGGGGCGAGGTATAGTCAGAGGTCCGCTGGGGACGGGGTGGTATATCGGGGGGCGTGGTGTATTCAGAGGTCCGCCGCTGGATGGGGCATGGTATATCCAGGGGCATGGTGTAGTCAGAGGTCCACCGGGGGCGGGGTGTATCCCGGGGGCCGTCACTCACTCACCCTCGGAGCAGTACTCCCCCCTCCAGCCGGGCAGGCAGATGCGGGCGCCCAGCTCGTCGCAGGCGTAGTGCCCGAAGGCGTCGTCGCGGGGGCGGCAGTAGTCGGAGCAGCCCTCGCCGTAGTAGTGCTCGTCGCACAGCACATGGTAGGAATAGCGCAGCTCGCTCTGCTCGCCCAGCTGCACGTCCTGGGACCAGTCCTCACCCACCGCCAGCCGGCGCCGCGTGGCCAGGCGGCTGATCAGGTTCTGGGCGTCCTCTGATGGGGGGTCAGGGGGGAGAAGAGGAGAAACGGGCTGTCAATGAAGAGCCTGGGAAAAGCACAATCCTTCCCCTCCCCCATGGGCAGGGCCAAAAACCGGGACCTTCAGCACAAAGGGCCTGAGCCAGACACCACTGAAGTCAAAGGGCCTCGGGACGAGGCATAGACATTGCTCACTTCAGCTGAAGGAGGAGCTCCGTTAGAGGATAAAGGCCTTACTACTGCTGCTGGCTATGTGGACCAGCCACTAGAGGGAAACACATAATACTGACCCAACAGGTGACATCCCCGCCCTGTCATGCAGCAGGAATGCATTGAATGCCTCTCTCCTCCTGCCCAGTCCTGCCCTGGGTAATGCCCTTTGCTCCCTACCCAGAGGAGGGGTCACTCTTAAAAGGGTGTGGGCCAGGTCCAAGGACAGGAGGGACCTCTGTGATCATCCAGCACGACCCCCCGGTGTAACACAGGCCAGAGAACGTCCCATCAGAGCTAGAGCAGATGGTTTAGTAAGACATCCACAGTCTTAAGTTTAAAATCATCAGGGATGGAGCCTGTGGGGAGCTGTCCCAAGGGGCAGTGCCCCTCACTGTTGAAATTGTGCATCTGATATCTCCATCCGAATATTTCCAGCTGCAACTTCCAGCCACTGGATCGTGTTTTAACCTTTTTCCACTAGACTGACGAGCCCTTAATTAAATATTTGTACCCCCTGTAGGTGCTGATAGATGGGGATCAAGCCACCCCTGAACCTTCTCTTTGTTAAGCTAAACAGATCGAGCTCTGTGAGTCTCTCACTACCAGGCAGGTTTTCTAACCCTTTGATCATTCTCTTGACTCTTCTCCGACCCCTCTCAATTTACCAACTTCCTTCATGAAGAACCAGACCCAGGATCCCAGCAGCGGTCGCACCAATGCCGAACACAGAGGGGAAAGAACCTCTCCGCTCCTACGTGAGATTCCCCTGTTTATACAGCCCAGGATGGCCATGACTCTTTTGGCCCCAGGGTCGCACTGGGAGCTCATAGTCAGCCAGTTATTCAGTTCCCCCTCCCCCCAAAAGTCTTTCAGTCACTGCTTCCCAGGGGAGAGTCCCCTAACCTGCATTCTTTCCTTTCTAATCCCCATAATGAACTTGTTGTACCAGGTCCCCCTCACTCCCCTGGTTTAAATCCCAGCCCCCAGCCCACCTGGGATCCCTTCTCCATCCGCCACCCCACTCAGTGCCCCCCGCCTGCCATGAATCTGCCCAGTTAGCAGCTGCTTGCCCTCTGCCCAGGCAGACAGAATCATCACAATGTGGGGCCAGAAGGAACCTCAAGAGACCATCTAGTCCAGCCCCCCTGTACTGAGTCTGGACCAAGTAACCCTAGACCAGCCCGGCCAGGTGATTGTCCAGTGACGGGATTCCCTAACCTCCCTTGCAAGTCTACCCCAAATCTTCCCTTCCCTGAGAGCTCCGAATATCTACCTTCAGTCTCCCTCGCTGTAGATTACGCCCATTACGTCTTGTCCTGCCTTCAGCGGACATGGAGAACAGCTGACCCCCGTCCTCTCTCGAACAGCCCTTAACATCTTTGACGACTGTTCTCAGGTCCCCCCCCAGTCTGCTTTGCTCCAGCCTAAACCTACCCTCTTCTTTTAACCTCTCCTAGGGCAGGTTTGCTAAACCTTGGATCCTTTTTGTGGCTCTCCTCTGGACTCTCTCCAATTTGCCCACATCTCTCCTAAAGAATGGCACCCAGAACTGGACACCGCGCTCCAGCTGAAGCCTCCCCAGTGCTGCACAGAGCAGGGCAATTACCTCCCGTTTCGGACATACGGCACTCCTGTTAATACACCCCAGATATTAGATTAAACCTGCGTCACATTGCTGACTACTATTCGGTTTCATATCCGCTAGATCCCCTAGTTTATTTTTCAACAATATTATCCCCTGGCCAGTTATTCTCCAGGCATTTGATTTTTCCTTCCCAAGTGAAGTATTTCACACTGCTCTCCACTGATTTTCCTCTTGTTGATTTCAGACCAATTCTCCAATTTGTCCAGGTCGTTTTCAATTCCCCTCCAAAGTGTTGGCGACCCCTCCCAGCTCGGTGTCATCTGCAGATTTTATAAGCATCCTCTCCACTCCGTGGTCCAAGTCGTTCGTGAAAATATTGAATGGGAACCAGCCCCAGGACTGACCCCTGCGGGACCCCACCAGTTACGCCCTCCCAACTGACAGCAAACCATAGATAACTCCTCTTCGAGCGCACCCACCTGGTCGTCATTCCATCTAGACCCCCACTTCCCTAGGCTGCTTAGGAGAATGTCAAGTGGGAAGGTGTCAAAAGCCTTCCTAAAAATCAAGATACATCATGTCTAGTTTTCCCACACACACCCCCCGACCCCAACTGAGTAGGCCAGCGACCTTGCACACGCCCCACAGATGGGGCCAAGTAGGTGTGCCCACAGCACATGCCCCACACCCAATTACACCTTCTCCCCCCAAAGCACCCCCCCTCCATCCACCTGGGACCCCACCTTGTCCCCGCTCGGTGACACTAGCGCCAACCTGTAAGGGAAAAGAACAATACCCCCTTCTTGCCCCACATGTGTCAGGGAGGGTCCAACCCAGTCGAGGCAGGAAGGGGGTCAGGCGCTGCCTTTGGGGGAGGGCCTGTGTCCATTTGCTGTTCCCCCCCGTGCCCGAGTTCCCACTGCACCCCCTTCTCCAGCACTTGCGCTCCTGCCTCCAGCGCCCCCACAACCCACACCCAGCACCCCTCCTCCCCACCCAATCCCTAACCTCTACCCTGTCCTCCCCACCCCACCCAATTCCCACACCCCTCTCTGCTCCTGCACCTCCACCCCCACACCCAGCACCCTGGGGATAATGTGGAAATGTCTTGTAACATTTTAAGGAACAGTGAGAGACTCTGTTTACCCACTGCCTGGGAAGGGGTCAGTGCCTCCTCTGGGGATAGGGAGTGAGGCACATGTGTATAACAGCTCTTCCTGAGGCCAGATCTACCCTGCAGAACCTAAACCGGCATAGCTCCCTAGTGTAGACGCAGCATATGCGACAGAAGGAGTGCTGACCTGTATGGTAACAGCAGCTCCCCGACCGACAGTAGCCAAACCACCAGAAGCACTCTGGTCTCCCCGCTGACGGCTGTGTTGGCATAACTAAGTTGGCTAGGGGGGCAGTGGCTTTTGCACTCCCCCAACTGACAGAGCTATGCCAGGCTACGTTTTACGACTCTAATGGGGCCCAAATGTGCTGTCAAGAACTGAAGGGAACCCACGCAGATGAATAGCAGATCCAAGGACTGGCACAGGAACCCTTCACCCCCAGTCGCCCAAGAAAGAGAAGAGCAAGGTTGCAAGGGTGCAGACAGAGACGTAGGAGATACCAGGCCTAGGTACAGAGACACAAGATAGATGCCAGGAGAGCATGGGATATCAGGGCACCTGCTTCTGCCCCGATAGACTCGGTCTTAAGCTTGGCTTTTCCATGCAGACCTCAGCACTCTCCGAGGCTAGATTCCTGATGACTAATCAATGCTCCATTGTCCTGAAAAGGCTGCCTCGTCTCACAGACCTCAGCACTCTCCGAGGCTAGATTCCTGATGACTAATCAATGCTCCATTGTCCTGAAAAGGCTGCCTCGTCTCACCAGGCGTACGCCTGGGTGCCTGGCTCCCTGGAGGGGTACAAGGGTCTATAGGAGTCTGAACTCGGCTGGTCTCTCAGTAGAGCATCAGGACAGAAACAAGGTACCAGAGTTTTGGGAAAGGCTATGCTCAGGGCAAGGCAAGACCTAGTGGTCCTTTTAAGACGGTTTTCAACCAGGGGTATGTATACTCCTAAGGGTACACAGACATCTTCCAGGGGGGACATCAACTCATTTAGATACAGTATTTGCCTAATTTTACAACAGGCTCCATAAAAAAGCACTAGCGAAGTCAGTACAAACTAAAATCTAATACGAGGACTTGTTTATACTGCGCTATATGCTATACACTGAAAAGTATGTTTATATTCCAATGGGTTTATTTTATAATTATATGGTAAAAATGAGAGAGTCAGCCATTTTTCAGTAATACTGAGCTGTGACACTTTTGGGTTTTTTAGGTCTGATTTTGTAAGCAAGTCGTTTTTAAGTGAGGTGAAACTTGGGGGTATGCAAGACAAATCAGACTCCTGAAAGGGTTACAGTAGTCTGGAAAGATTGAGAGCCACTGTTCTAAGGGACTGGATGAAGGCTGGAGCAGTGAACCCATGTTGATCCATGACAGCTGGTGGCAGCAGTGGGATTTTGGATGCACCAGTAGTATTTTGCATCCAGTGACCACACCAGAGGAAAAAACAACCAACCAAGGTTAGTGAAAGGAAACATTAAGGCAAATGGCATGGAAGACTGTAGAGCTGTACAGAGCGGGAAGGCTAAATGCTGAACAGTTAAACGAGGCACAGATGGCTGCATGGCTAGAGAAGGACAATTGGGCAAGAACCATGGTCCAGACCCAGAAGGGGTTCCAGGCGATCGACTCAGCTTGAGAGCAGAGAAGAGGGGAGAATTGGAGAATGCCCCAAGGGAGCCACAGAGACTGGGGCTGAAAGCAAAGGAGCGCCAAATGGAGGCACCGAAGCTGGAGACAGCCAGGTCCAGCACACTGAGCAAGAACAAGATGCGCAAGCATGTTGCAACCAAAACGCGAGTCACGGCAGAGGGACGCAGGAACTAGAAATCAAGGTACCAAGGAGCAAGAGGCCACATGGAGCCCCAGCTGGGGAGATCTACTCCACAGATACCACCTTACTGCCCCACTTGGAGGACGATGGGGACAGAGAGGCCTTCCTCCCTGCCTTGGAGTAGGCTAGTAATTTGAATCCAATCCCCCCTGCAAATGGGCTCCGATGTCTCACTCCCATACCGGGGCCTAAAGCCATCAGGCGTCTAGTCAAACTGATGGGGCTGATACTGGGGACTAGGTGCAGTGCAAAGGGGCCTTACTGCTTATGTCTGAATTGACCCCTGTGGCTTCTAGGACAAGGTTTCGGAGTGTAGGGGTGCAGAAGACCATGGGAGGGACATATACGGAAGTTGCCACCCTGGTGGGAGAATAGCTCCACCAACGGGGTACTGAAGGAGGAGTCACTTCTCTGGATGCTTTGTTGGGTTAGAACAATTCCACCCAATGTGGAATTTAAAAGATTGGATGGTTTACAAGAAGGTGGGAGGCTTTTTTGGAAAGACCCTGCTCCAGGGAGTCTTTTGGGGCCATCTTCTGGCCTGCGTTGTACAGGAGATCAGACCAGATGATCACAACGGTCCCTTCTGGTCTTGAGATCCGTGAAAATATGATTAGTGGATCAGAAGTCTAAGGATGTCAGTCACAGGCTGATCGACACGTGAGTTTGTGGACAGTATGTCCAGTTATTAAACAAGACCCAAAGGGGATTGGCCTAGGCATGGGGGGAGGAAGTGCCCCAGATGGGGGATTTGGGTAAACCTAAACTGGGAGGGGGCAGCTGACCTGGGTAGCCCCCGGATCCCAAAGATCTAAGCTGCAATATCTGCAGAAGGATGGGGCATAATGGAGTGTTCTGCCTGAATCTCCGTTTCCTGGGGCCTGCTCAGAACCGAAGGGTTAATCCATCATCTGCCCAGCCAAGAAGGCAGCCGGTACATTAGCTGTGTGAGTGACCATGTGGGAGAAAGATGTTACCCAGCCAGCGCCTCTCGTGGATACGATCTTCTGGTAGAGAAGTCCCCACTCCGCACACTGGTGCACATGCCCTGTTGGACTCACCTGGCCCCAGATCCAGCTGATCCCCAAAGGGAGCAAAAGGTGGGAGCTTACAGGAAGATTTTCTGGGACACTGGAGCCAATCCCCACGTAGTAAAGCCGTGTCGAACACTGCAATCTGGGGCAGGTTCCGAGTACGAAACCCATGGTACACCTGGCAGCAGAGTTCTGGGCAGACTCCGGCAGCGCTGTAGGTGGGGATCCTGGTTGAGACCCCCTTTTGCATTACTTCTTGGAAGGGACCCTGTAGCGGTGAACGGTTGCAGCATTCTTGGAGCCATGTCAGTCCCAGGATACAAGACCATCTAGGTGAGGTAAATGGAGCTTTAAGGCACAGTCCAGCCCTTCTCTCGGTACAAGCCAAAGGCCTGGGGCTAGCACTGAGGGGAGCCACACGGACAGGCCTGGAGGTGTCAAGCAGGTCACCCAAGGGAAACGCTGGTAAGCTCACGACACCTCCCCGTCTGTAGACGGATACCTGACCTGGAGTGGGGCAGAGGAAGGACCGCCACCCAGCTCCACCCAGGAGGCAAGGAGTCTCACCAGCTCTAGGGTGAACTCCCTGAAGCCTGCATCTGTGACCAAGGCAGTTACTTCCCTGCCTGCCTGCACTGGGTAAACTGAGGCACAGCTGAGCCTTGTCGCAGCTGAGTTCCTGGCTGAGCGTGCACAGGGAGAGGGACTGCCAGAAGCGTGAACCCTGTCAGGGGGTGGGAAAAGCCCCAGAGAAGGGTAAAGCAGCCGAGAGGCCACAGATGATGGCAGAGACATCTTTTCACAGGGTGGCCACGGCCATGGTACGCTCTCTTAACCAAGAGGCACTGAATAACATCGGGGAGCGGGAAAAGAGACAATGACTTCTCTGCAAGAGAGGAAATGGGGTCCTGGCATACGCACAGCCCTGGGGTGGAGACAACTCCAGAGAGAGCCTGCCAACGCTGCACCCGGGACACCCAGAGCCCCAGAGTTACAGCTGGGTTATGTCCCCCTGCTGAGCTGGGCTAACCTGCCCTGCTCCCACCCACAAACTATTCAAAGAGGCACTTCCTAGCCCACCCTAGTGGGAAGGACACCCCAGGCTGCAGCCCAGACAGCTGACACCCGGAGGAATGGGAGGAGGTAGAGGCAGGGCCTGATTATAGCCTCAAACCCGAAGGCTTTAGGATGGCAAAGGGGTGTAGAGGGGAGGGCATGAAAGCTCCCCATGTGGCCCTTGCTAGCGTGACCCTAAAGGAGAAAACCTGTGGGATGGATTTGAAACGGCTCTATCCTGCTATATGACAACTGCATGTTGTTGAATGAGTAGCAGCTCTTCTGTAAGACCCTAGAGATTATCTGGAAGAAAAGTTCTCCAGGGAATTGGGGACGTTTGCCCCGGCAGGTTCTGATCACTGTTGGGGTTTCACTGAAGTAGGAGAACGCTAAGCTGGGGGGAGAGGTAGATACGCTGGAGGGTAGGGATAGGGTCCAGAGTGACCGAGACAAATTGGAGGATTGGGCCAAAAGAAATCTGATGGGGTTCAACAAGTGCAGAGTCCTGCACTTAGGACGGAAGAATCCCATGCACCGCTACAGACTAGGGACCGAATGGCTGAGCTGCAGTTCTGCAGAAAAGGACTTGGAGATTACAGCGGATGAGAAGCTGGATATGAGTCAGCAGTGTGCCCTTGCTGCCAAGAAGGCCAACGACATATTGGGCTGCATTAGTAGGAGCATTGCCAGCAGATCAAGGGAAGTGATTATTCCCCTCTATTCGGCACTGGTGGGGCCTCATCTGGAGTATTGCATCCAGTTTTGGGCCCCCCGCTACAGAAACAATGTGGACAAATTGGAGAGAGAGTCCAGCGGAGGGCAACGAAAATTATTAGGGGGCTAGGGCACATGACTTACGAGGAGAGGCTGAGGGAACTGGGGTTATTTAATCTGCAGAAGAGAAAAGAGTGAGGGGGGATTTGATAGCAGCCTTCAACTACCTGAAGGGGGTGTCCAAAGAGGATGCAGCTTGGCTGTTCTCAGTGGTGGCAGATGACCGAACAAGGAGCAATGGTCTCAAGTTGCAGTGCGGGAGGTTTAGGTTGGATATTAGGAAACACTATTTCACTAGGAGGGTGGTGAAGCACTGGAATGGGTTACCTAGGGAGGTGGTGGAATCTCCTTCCTTAGAGGTTTTTAAGGTCAGGCTTGACAAAGCCCTGGCTGGGATGATTTAGTTGGGGTTGGTCCTGCTTTAAGCAGGGGGTTGGACTAGGTGACCTCCTGAGGTTTCTTCCAACCCTGATCTTCTATAATTCTATGAACGTGGAGTCCCAACTTCAGAGGGGGTTCAAACGTCCTTAGATCTCTGCCGGGGGGGGGGGGAGGGGGGAGGGCAGCGATCTCACTCTGTTCTGGAAGCGAGGTGAAGAACGGGGGAATTGCTTGTGATCTTTTTATGAACGATGCGTGACTCAGTTTACCGACTGAGTGGAAAGGGGCCAGTTCCTACTCTGGGGAGTGTGGCAGGGCTGGATGTCAGGCAGACAATGGTGGTCTCTGGGATGGACCTAAAAGAACCAAACGGATCTTCCATTCATCTGTGTGGATTCCATTCATAAGCACTTCGCCCCAGCCGCTCAGGAAATAGAAGAGCTGGGACTCAGAGGAGTTGCAGGGGTGAGGACAGAGACCCCGGTGCCTCCTACCTCTTATGTTAAGAACTAGGACAAAGACACAAGGTGGACCCAAGGAGAGCATGGGATATCAGAGCATCTGCTTCTGCCCATATAGACTGTCTTAAACTTGGCTAAAGACTCTCCAGTGCTGGATTTCTAGTACTGATCAATGCTCTGTTGTTCTGAAAAGGCTCCTGGTCTCACCCCACGCATGCCCCGGGTGCATGGCTCCTTGAATGGGTACAAGTCTCTACAAGCATCTTATCTCAGCTGCACTCTCAGTAGAGCGCCAGGACAAAAACAGGGGGTGCCAGAGATAAAGGTCCAGTCTGGGAGTCGGAGAGCTGCAGAATTCACCCTTGGGAAAGGCTATGTGCAGGCTTGGCAAGAAATAGGGGACTTCTTAGGAGACCGTATGAAGGCTGGAGCAATGATAGCTGTAGATCCATGACAGCTGGTGTCAGCGGTAGGACACAGAATGCACCACCCACCCAACCCCCACGCCTCCCAGCAAACAGCTCTCATAGGAATCGCCAGAGGACTCTGGATCACAGCCGAGGCCCACCCAGCTTGGTATCCTAGTTCTGACAGCACCCAGCACTGGATGCAACACAGAAAGGTGTAAAGACTCTGCAGTAGCTGAGGGGAATAATCTGCTCCCCACACAGATCTCACCCTGATCTTTACTAACTACAGATCTTAAGCCTTGGAGCGGGAGGTTTAGCTCCCTCCTGTATACACTCTAACCCTGCATATTCTTGTTCTCTACATGAATGTCCAAGACCTTTTTCTCTTCTGCTACCAATGTGGTACCCATGGGTGGGTCAGCAGCAGTAGGGATAGAACTGGGGACCTCTGGATTTAAAGGCAGGAGCTTTTCCTGCCCAAGCTATGAGACCCAGCTCCCCGATCAAGGCTACAGCAGGCTCTTCCACCACTAGGGGTATGTCTACACTGCAAAAAAGGTGTGTTTTTAACTCACGTTCTTAATTTGCGTTAGCTAACCTGGGTTAAAACAGCAATGAAGACCCAACCAATCGGCTGTAAACTCCAGGCTTCTCTAACTCCAGCTGCGAACCCGAGTTAAGAGGAGAATGAGAAATCGCTAACCTTGTACAGTGACTGGAGTTCAAGCTGTGTGGTCCAGGTGCACATTCGAGTGGGTGGGGTGCACGCACAGTGGTGGAGTTCGGAGTCTTGTGGCCAGGAGCGTCCACATGGCACGTCCGCATCCTGGTAGCTCTTCGCCTTTAGACACCCTTGCGGAAAACCATGGAGCGTGTCAGCACGCTCCATTCCTCTTCACCACAGAATCAGAGTTAAAGGGCTCCTGGCACGTGCTTATGGACGACATCTCAGCGGCTCAAAGGAGAAGTTACAGCGGTTCATTGTCTATACGCACATTATATTGATGCTGACTCCAGTGCATCGAGTCTAAGAGACTCAAGTATGGGCCTGCTGAACACAGCTTCCAAGCTGGAGACTTCAGTGAGTACCTAGTGCTTAGTGAATGAATGGATAGCACCCCAAGTGGCTGCCCTGCATGTGTGCACATTCTTTAAGGAGGCTGCGATGGAACGAGTCTCAAAAAGGATGGGGGAGTCCTTTGCCACCTCATAGCAAGTCCTCATATCGTCAGAAATCCACATGGACAAAGGCTTTGCCTCTCATCCTTCCTACGACAGCCACAAAGGGGCTAAGTGAAGATCTGCATGGCTTCTTTCTTTGTAGATAGGAAGCCGGGACTTGTTTGACGTCTCAGGTGCGAAGAGCTGGAAGCACGAGGCTTAAGATAGAACACAAGTAGGTGGATTTGCTGGTTCAGATGGAATTCTGTGACTACCTTTCGGCAAGAACTTTGGATGGGTTCTTAAAGACACTGGAGAGCCAACTACAGAATGAAGGAGTAATGGTCTCAAGTTGCAGTGGGGGAGGTTTAGGTTGGATATTAGGAAAAACTTTTTCACTCGGAGGGTGGTGAAACACTGGACTGCGTTACCTAGGGAGGTGGTGGAATCTCCTTCCTTAGAAGTTTTTAAGGTCAGGCTTGACAAAGCCCTGGTTGGGATGATTTAGTTGGGGATTGGTCCTGCTTTGAGCAGGGGGTTGGACTAGATGATCTCCTGAAGTCCCCTCCAACCCTGATATTCTATGATTCTATGAAGGAGGGCCAGCCAGCCATGCTTGACTCTCTCCTACCCTCCTCACCAAGGTGATAGATACCCTGAATGACATTTTCAGAGACAATTGCAAGAGAGCACAAATCGCCATTAGCTTGAATGGAGGGTCCATCAGCACTGAAACAATCAGGTTGAGGTCCAATGGGGAAACCAGAATAGGCAGAAACTCACTGATCAGGCCTTTTAAAAATGTCAAGACCACTGGGCGTGAGAAGGTAGATTGGCCCTCTATAGGGGGAGGAGGTTTAGAGATCAGTGAGAGCTCAGTGACAAGTTAAGCCATTTGAGTTCCAGTTGATAATCCAGGACCACGGGCATGGATGCCTTCTAAGCGTTCAGAGATTTTTTGACACCACCAGTGAGAAAATCTCGGCCATTTTGCAAGGTAAGTCTGTCTTGTAGAGTCTGTCCAGCTGCCAACCGGGATATCCCAAACGGCCGAGAAGCAGGACTCTCAACAACCATCCAGCAGCCCAGCTGTGAGATGAGGAGACTTCAGATCCAGATGAAGGACTTTCCCCTTGTCCTGAGACATTAGGTCTGCTACCAGAGGTAAGGTCTTGAGCCAAGTCTCGGAAAATGTCAGGATGTCAGAAACCAAGACTATCTCAGCCATGCCGGGTGCTCTCAGGCCGAGACTGTGGCCAAGACCATCTTGGTTTCTGGACATCCTGAAGGTGTTTCATCTTGCAAATGGCTGCGTCCCTGGGTAGCGCCAGTCTGAGAAGACGGCTTGGAAAATGGAGTCCTTGAGTTCCCACTTGTGGTTCAAGGAGATGTACCTGCTCCAACAGTCTGCTATGGTGATCTTCAGACTGGGTAGATGGACAGCCGAGAGGGCGATCCAACATCTGATGCCTCAGTTCCACAGCCAAATGGTTTCTTGGCCAAGCGGGTTGGATCTGCCACCTCCCTGGCTTGTTGAGGTAGAACATGGAGGTGGTATTGTCCGTCATTTATCTGGCTGTGCTGTCGTGCAATATGACTCAAGGAGGACTCTCTGGGCTTGAGCAGCACCCTGAGCTCTCAGAGGTCGATGTGCATCTCTGTCCCTCAGGGCACCCACAGGCCCTGTGTCTGCAGGTTGTCCATATATGTTGCCCATCCCGAGAGCAATGTGTCCATCACCCTCATCCTGGATAGTTGGGGAGGTGCAATGGGGCATTCACTGGGTCTTTCCACCAAGTCAGAGATGATCGACCCAACGGGGGCATGAAGAGGGCCATATCCAGATGCTATTTGCCTGGGGTGCAGATAGGCCTCGGCCAGCCCTCCATGCATGGGAGGTGGTCCTCCTAGCCTCATGTCAGACTACAAGAGCAGCAAGGAAAGTTCTCTCAACTAGAGAGTCTCACTCCTCCACCACCACGAGATCAGGAACAAGAGATTCTTGAACCTGTCCCAAGGTAGGAAGTCCATGGGTTTGAGCAGTGCACCCATGAACTCCAGGTTCGGCACCAGGCTGCGGGTATATTGAGCCGCCTTTGAGACCCAGCAAGGCGACTTTCCCTGAACCAGCCAACCATCCCGATGAGGGAATACTAACATGCCTTTCTTGCTTCGGTGTTTTGCTGCAATCTCCGGAGCTTTAGTGAATACCCTCATGGTCTGGATCTCCCGGCCAACCCATCAACACAGGTGTTTCTAAGGAGGAGGGTGGGACGGCTGGGTCAATGAGGCAGGCTGCCTTTCTCCTGCAGAAGCACTGTTTCTTCCTGGAGGGGTTCTATGAACCTGTGGTGAAAGAAGGGTGCTCAGGATTGTTCTTTGAGGAGCAATGGTGAAGTTCACCACTCCGGGGTGACATCACAATCCTTCGGTGTTTACACACCAGCTCCTAGAAGGAAGCATTTCAGAAAGCAACGACCAGAGCACGCCCACCACCATGGCCATGGAGCGAGAGGCAGCATCGTCTGCTGCAGCCAGCGCAGCTTGCAGACTGCTTTTCATTACCGACTGCCCCTCAGCGATCCCAGGATTGATCCATCCCGCCACCGTGGCTACACTGCTCTTTTTAGCACCCTGGCTCGATCAGGGCAACACAGGTATGTCTACCTCAGCCGGAAACTACACCTCCAGCTTAGACACATTGTTCCATTGTCCTACTGCTCGTACAGCGAGGGAGTTTTTCCTGAGATTTAATCTACATCTGCTGGGCTGTCGTTTGAACCAACTGCCCCTTATCCTGCCCTCTGTGGGAAGGGAGAACAACTTTTCTTCAGGCAGCTTTCCAAGTATCTGAAGACCGCTATCGTGTCCCCCTTTCATCTCCTCTTTTCCCAACTAACCATACCCAGCTCCTTCAGCCTTTGCTCATATGGCTTGCATTCCCATCCCTCTGAACATCTTTGTCACTCGCCTCTGGATCCTTTCCAGTTTCTCTACTTCCTTCCTATACGGCGGTGACCAAAACTGGACACCGTACTCCAGCTGAGGCCCATCCAGCACTGAGTAGAGCGGTACTGTCACCTCCCTTGACTTCCTCCATGGGTAGGAGGAGCACCATTGCTCTTCTCGTCAAGAGGTCTTGGAACCCGTTAGCCTCCAAGCGGTCCCCGCGCAGCTGATGAGAGAACTTCGGGAGCAGTGTCCGTTGTGCCACGCCACGAGGTGAACCCCATCCAATTGTGGGGCTGGGGCGAGGGGCACCGCTGCTTCATCTGGAGAGAATGAGGATGACAACGATGGCAAAGCACCTGGTCCTGCTGGATCTACAAAACCATACTCTGAAGAGTCGCTGGCCTCTGTTTGCTAGAAGCTGGGAATGGGCAACAGGGGGTGGGTCACTTGATAATGACCTGTTCTGTTCATTCCCTCTGGGGCACCTGGCATTGGCCACTGTCGGAAGACAGGACACTGGGCTAGATGGACCTTTGGTCTGACCCAGGATGGCCGTTCTTATGTCTATTAGAGGAAGGAAAGTTGTCCTTGCTCCTCCACTCAGCTAGAAGAAGGCTGAGCTGGTGCCAATGGAGTTGCTGCAGACGTGGTTGAAGGAGCCCTTGGCGCACAACTCCTGTCCGGGTAGTCCTGTCTTCCCATGAGATGGACACGGCCCCCCCCATCCCCGCCAATAGGGCCACATGGGCACAGAGGGGAGCAGACCATGGAATGCTGGGGTCCCAGTATCCATCCCTGGAGTGGTCCATAGAGCCCCGGTGGGAGGTAGAGGATGGTGGTGGCCCTTGGGGAGTAGCTGTGCGGTTATCACCCAGGGTCACCAAGGAGAACGAATGCGCCAGGTTCACAGTGATTCCGAGCATCACGGGCGGCTTGGTGCCATCTCGGGACTGTCTGGGTGAAGTCAGGAGAAGCAGCACGTCAGGTTCCTGTAGGACTGAGAGGTCGCTCCACGCCATGAATCTACCCAGTGCTGGTAGATGTTGCGGGCGGCCCAAGTTTCTCCCCCGGGAGGAGGCTGCTCCCGGTGCTGCTGACACAGTCTGCAGCAGTCGAAGTCTGTAACCCAAGCCAAGGGTCAGGGCTGGAATGAGTCAGAGACCAGGGGCAGGGATTAGGAACAAGGAAGGAACCAGGAGCACGGCAGGGCAGGGAAGCAGGAACCAGGAGTCGGGGGGAGACGACCATCGGTAACGAGCCTGAGCTCTGAGAAGCAGAGTGGCACAGAGTGGGGCGTGGGTGCTCAGGCCTAGTGGTCGGAGCCAGAGTCAAAGCCGGAGTCGGGAACTGAGCAGAACTGGAGACATAAGAGCACGTCTCTTGATTCCTCCAGCCAACCTGGCGGGCCTGGAACAGATGCTGGCCCAACGGATTTGTGTTGCAGAAGGATCTGCCGTCCGGCCTCGCCATCCTTTACGGGTCTGGGACATCAAGGAGTTGCATATTTTCTAATCACACAATAATGAGCCGAGCCGTCGTGCTGCCATACGGGCACCAACCATTCTGTCGCGATGCTGGGAGGCGGTGGAGAGGAGGCGATGGTGGTTGGCTTTTCCCTTGGCGGAGGAGGCCCAGTGGGCAGGCCCACCACATGAACATTGCTTGGTAAAAGACCCTGAGCTGGAGGATGGGGGCGAGCGGCCCCATTAATGAAACGTGCGTGTGGGCAAACACTCAAAGGAGACACATTTTGCAGTGTAGACATACCCAGACACTACTAGAGGAGGACAGAGTGCCGCACTGAGCTGGTGTCGGTGACACTAGGTTCCCTTGTGGCAGGGGGTTCCACTGGTTAATGACACAGCAGGGAGAAAGCATTTCCGGGTATTGGGTTTGAATTTCCCACAATTCAGTCTCATTGACTGTCCCCTTGTCCTTGTGTGAGGAGACAGGGGGAGCAGGCCCTCCTGATCGCCCTCCTGTCCCGGGGACCAGGGTGTTAGAGACATTTATCACATTCCCTCACTCACCAACAATCGAGATGTTCCAGGTCCCTGATCATTCTCCACCCAACCAAGACCCAGTCCCCCCCATTCCCTCTCCATCCCCTTTGACCCACCACCCATCCCCTCCATCCCTCCTGCACCCTCTGCTGCCCCTCTCCAACCCCCCAGCCTCCCCCCTCCATCCCTCCGGCACCCCCCTCAACTCCCCTGTACTCCCTCTCCATCCCCACCCACTCCATCCCTCCGAGACCCCCCTCACCTCCCCTGCCCACCGCTCTCCAGCCTTCCAAGACCCCACGCTCCCTCCCTTCGAGACCCTTGCTCCTCCCTTGCACTCCCCCCTCTGTCCCTACGGGAGCCCTGCGCCCACTCCGCACCCCACTCACTACCTCAGAACTGATGTTACCTGTTACCAAGTCACTGAGAACATGGAGGGAAAGGATCTCGAACGCTTGTGGGTCCACGTGCGATCAGCTAAATCACAAGTTGGGCTAGTCGGAGGCATATGCTACAGACCCTCAAATCACACGTGGGAACAGGCTGAGGGGCTCCTTACACAACTCTCTACGACGTGGAGGTGAGCGGGGGAAAGAGAGGGCCATTTCAGCCGAGCGCCATATGCGGGAGGTCTCAGGTTACCGGTCCCAAACCATCCTCGGAATGGCTACAGACCGCCGAGAACAAAATTTCCTACCTCAAAAAATGGTTGCATCCGAACCAGGGGGAATTCGATGTTAGACCTCGTCTCGGCCGATAAGGAGGAACTGCTCACAGAAGAAGTGACTCACCCTGGGCTCTTGGAGACGCGTGTCCCTAGGGATGCCCCATCGGAGGTGGTCCCCGCATGGCTGATGAGAAGACTTCGGGAGCCATGTCCGTTGTGCCACGCCACGAGGCTAACCCCCACCCCAGTTCCTTCTCTACCGCAGAGGCATAGCCAGACGCCGAAGTAGAGGGGAGGAGGGCGGGTCACGGAGCACCCCACAGGGACACGCATCTCGAAGAGCCACACAGGGCGAGCCGCTGCTTCTTCGAGTCACGTCCCCATGGGGGCTGCATTGTAGGCGAGTCCCAGGCAGTATCCCCCGCGGAGGGCTGGGACTTCCGACTCAGACGGGCCACGGATGAAAGTACCGGGGAGCCAAATAGGGCAGCAGAGACAGCGTCCTTGGTGATCCCGTAACGTTCTGCCCAGGTATGGCTCGTCGGCACAGCTCCGAGACGGGGCCAGGCTTTAAGAAGGCAAGAGCAGAGGAGACCGAGATGGTCTGGAGGGGCCATGTCGTGAATCTGGCTGCACTTCAAAAGTCATTGGGCTGACCGCACTGAGCCATTAGACCTTCCTGCCATAGAGAGAGACAATCCAGGGGACCTCCTGGAGGCCTTTGTCCTAGCGAGGTAGAACGCGAGGGCTCTTCTACCACCTAGGGTGTGGAATATGGCCTCCCTATTGTCCTGGTGAGGCGAGAAGGTGGATAGACTGGTTCCTGTGGCACGAGGAGGCCACTTTAGGGATAAGCCCCAGACGCTGCCTTAGCGTGACCTTGTCGGGGAAGAATACCGTGTACGGGGGGGATCTCTCCTATCCTTAAAAGACAGTTTGCGTCGACAGAGGAGATAGTGAACAGGTGGCCAGGGGCTCAAAGTGGGGCCGAGGCCACCCTTTTAATACTAAAATTACAGTCCCAAAAGGTGGAGGGGGGGACGGGGACGGAAGACGTTCGTTATTCCTTTGAGGAACCTTTCTGTGGCGGGGTGCGACAGTATGGAGGACCCCGTATTTAGAGTGGTGAAAAGCTGTAATAGCTGCAAGGTAGACTCTGAGACAGCTCAAGGATAACCCCGATTTCTTAAGGGTCAGAGCAGATTCCAGAATCTGGAAAAGAGGTGGGGGCTCCAGACAGATTTGCTGGGACGTGCACCAACTCTGGAACCTGGACCATCTCTGTCGGTAAGTGCGCCAGGTGGGAGGACATCATGCGTGTAGTACGAACTCCTGTATGTCCTTTGAGCATGAGCTCTCAAGAGGCTCAATCCACGTCGGAGACATGCTTTGAGTCGGAGGATCCCCAAGTTGGGATGTATGGGGTGCGTCCCTTGTCTTATGTGAGGAGAGGCGGGGCGGTTGGGAGGGAGATCAGCAGGTACACTGCAAGCTGCATCAGGTAAGGGTACCAGGTCTGTCTCGGCCAGATAGGGGTGATCAGAATTACATGATCCCCGTCCCTCTTTATCTTTAGCAGGACCTTCAGCAGAATAGGAAAAGGAAGGTGTAAAGAAGGTCCTTGTCCCACAGGAGGAGGAGAAGCAGCATCGCCCAGAGAGCGCCGTCCAATCCCTGCCCTGGAACAGAACCATGGACACTTCTTGGTTTGGTAAGTGGCAAATAAATCCGTGGATAATGTTCCCCATGGTGCGAACAAGTCCTGAAGTATTGACGGGTGCATCTCCCATTCTTGGTCTAGCGGGAAGGTGCGACTGGATTTGTCCGCTACCACGTTCTGCATGCCCGGAAGGTAGGCTGCGGATAAGGTGGTGTTTCGAGAGATGCAGCAGTTCTGGCCCCTCCTTGGCGACAGACATAATACATGCCGGCTATGTTGTCCAGCAGGACTTTGGAGCCTGCTATCAGCGGGAGGAAAGTGGCGCAGGCGTTCCTGACTGCCCTCATTTCGAGAGGACGGATAGGAAGGGAGATCTCCGCCAGAAACCATCTGCCTTGCGTTGTGACCCCATTTCAATGCGTGCCCCATCCTAGGAGGGATGCATCCGTGGTGAGAAGTAATGAAGGTGGTCCCTGGAGGAAAGGGATCTCTTTGCATGCATTGACCAGGTCTTTCCACTGGTCTAGGGAGTTTTTGACCCTGGTTGGCAGTGACAGGGGTTTGGCCAAACTGTCCCTGTTCGATCTGTACCACTGCTGTAGGCATCACATGTGAAGTTTGGCGTGCGGAGTCACCGCCGTGCCGGCTGCCATATGCCCCAGGAGCTGGAGACAGGTTCAGGCTGGCACTTGAGGGAGGGAGGATTGGATGGTTTTGCTTCATAGCGCATCTAGGTCGGCCCCTATAAATTCCAGGCATTGCACAGGTGCAAGGGTTGACTTCTGGGAGCTGATCTGTAGTCCCAACTCCGTGAACAAGAGCATCGTAACTTTGGGGGCTCGACAAGCTTCTTGGAGGAGACCATCGTCTAGGTCAGGGTAGATCCTGATCCCTGGAGATTTTAAATGGGTGGCCACCATGGAAAGAACTATGGAAAATCCTCTCTGGGCCGAGGAGAGACCGAAGGGAAGGACCCCGGATTGGTAATGATCATATCGCAGAGTGAACCTGAGGAAACGTCTGTCAGCCGGTAGTATGGAGATGTGAAATATAGGCATCATGTAGGTCGAGGGCCGAAAACCAGTCTCCCAGTTCCAGTGACAGAAGGACTGTCGATAGCATGACCAACTTGAACTTCTGAGCTTTGATGAAGTTGAGAGCTTGGAGGTCCAGGATGGGCCTCCAACCTCCCTTCCTTTGGGGTATCAGGAAGTAGCGAGTAGAACCCCTTGCTTCAGATGTTGAGGTACTAGTTCTATGGCTCCTAACTACAGGAGTGGATCTATCTCCGGCTGTAGAAGACTCATGTGAGAAGGGTCCCTGAAGAGGGACGGGGAAGGGTGTGGTGGAGGGGGGTAGTGATGCGAAGTGGATGGAATATCCAGATTGGACGATCTCTAGGACCCATCTGTCCGACGTTACGTGCTCCCGAGCACTGATAAACGCTGGCCAAATAGGTGCAAGGTTACAGGTGGTAGCATGGAGTGGTCTTGGCCTGTCAAAAGTGGGGTTTCGGGGCAGGCAGTTGGGTTGAGGCCTGGGGAGCTCAAGGGCTTCTGCTTCGAGAACCTCCCCCTCTTTCTTTGGGGCTGATAGAGCCGCTGCGCCAGGAATTCCGCCGAATACGGTCTGTGCTGGTACCGTGGGCTGACTTGTCTCCTTTGCCCTGGTATATCGATTCCCAAGGACCCGAGAGAGGCCCTGGAGTCCTTCAAGGAGTGGAAGGAGGCGTCGGTCTTCTCCCCACACAGCTTCACCCCTTCAAAGGCCAGGTCCTCCACCCTCGTCTGCACCTCCTTCGGGAAACCCATGAGGCACAGCTACGACACGCGTCTCATCCCCACCGCAGCGGAGTTGTGTCGAGAGCCGACTGCAGGGCTGTTTTTGCCACCAGTTGGCATTCCTGGAATCCCGGGAGCTGTCTGGCACCTTGTCAATAAAGTCCTGTAATTGGGGGAGTCATACTTTTCCAGAAGCGCCTGGTAGTTTCGTCTGCTCCCTTGCAAGGCGGAGCCACCGGGGCCGGGTTTTCCCACACCCCCTTAGCGGGATCTAGGTTGGCCTCACTGAGCAGGAGGGGGATTTTAGAGGTAGAAGAGGTGTGGAGGATATCAACAAAGTTGGTGACACATATCCTTCTCCTCCTCCAATGGTGCATAGAGGAGGTCAGCCACCATCTTCGCCAGCTCCTGGAATAGGCAGAAACCATCCGCAATGGAGGGCGGTGATGGCATGACCCCCTCGTTTGGAGAAGAGGGGGATGTGGCCTTGGGTGTGATCCTCTCCTCTGACTCCATCTCCTGCTCTGCCACTTCTAAGGGTTCTGAGGCTCACGGTGCGGCCTCTGGTGACACGTGGTGCCCTGGAAGGAAGGCTGGCAGTGCACTGCCCGGGGGTCCCAGTATAGCCACTGCGGTGGCATGAGCCCTGGTGGTGCCCATGGGTGAGCATACCAGGATGGCGGCAGTACCATCTGGTGGTATATTCCCGGACCCTGCGCTCGGAGAGCTGCCTCCCTAAAGATGATCTTCTGGTGAAGCTCTCAGTCTGTGCGGGATCTCGGTCGAAGTTGCTGGCAGAGGGAACGCTTTCATTGGATGTGGCCCTCACCGAGGCAGCAAACGCACTGAGCGTGCTTGTCCGCAACGGGGATTGCCTCGCTGCAAGTGCGACATTTCTTGAAGCCCAGAGAACCGGGCATAGCCTTGTCCGGGGGCCGATTTGAACAATGAACTCTTTTCTTTCTTGTTTTTTCTTCTTCTTCAGTCAAAATAAAGATAAAAGGCGGCTAAAGAGCTCTTGGAAGCTAAATATTAACAACTGAAAGAAGAGTTAAGGATCTGCAAATGGACAGGCAGTAGAGAAAGAATGGAGGACGGGTAGACTCATGGCGCAGCACGAAGAGAGACAGCGCATGTGTGAGCCCAGCGGACACGGCTGCCGAAGTTCTCCGACCAGCGGCGCAGGGCCGCAGACACACCTCAAGCAGAGCACTCATAGGGACACGACTCAAAGAAGAACTAAAAATGAATAGTAACTTTGGAACAAGTGCTCATGACTTGACCACATTTGAGCTGGGCAAACAGAATAAAGTGCAAACCAGTAATACAGGGCTTTAAAAGGACCAACTTCACAAAAAACTTTAAAACAATTATAAGCCAAATCAGCTGGGAGGAAGAATTTAATCAGAAACATGTGAATGATAATTGGGAATTATTCAAGAAAACTTTACTACATGCCTCAAAAGCCACAACTTGAGAAAGAAGACTGCATTGGTGGAAAAAACAATCTGGCATAGAGGGGAAGTGAAAGCAGCTACTATATATAAACAGACAGAATACAGGGGAAGTTCATAGTAATGAATATAAATCTGAAGCTAGGAATTGTAGAAAACAGATAAGGGAAGCAAAAGGAGAACTTTATGGCCAGCCAAGTTAAAGACAGTAAGAAGGATATTTTAAAAGTATATTAGGAAGAAAAAGAATCCTAGCAATAGTGTTGATCCATTACTACATGGAAATGGTAGAATTGTCAATATTAATTCAGAAAAGGCAAAAAATGTTCAGTAAATATTTATGTTCTGTATTTGTGAGGGTGGGAACAAATTATATAGTCAGATCATAGGATGATAACACTTCCCATTCCACTAGTATCTCTGGAGGATGTTTAAACAGCAGCTACTAAAGTATCAGCAAGTCCAGATAACTTGCACCCAAGAGTTTTAAAAGAGCTGGCCAAAAAGCTTGCTGATCCATTAATGTTGCTTTTCAATAAGTTGTGTAAGTCAAGAAGTTCCAGAAGACTGGAAGAAAGCTACTCTTGTGCCAATATTCAGAAAGGACAAACAGGGTGACCCAGGTAATTATAGGCAGTCAGACTCACATCAATCCCAGGCAAGATAATGGAGGGGCTGATATGGGACTTGATTAATAAAGAATCAAAGGAGGGTAATATAATTAATTTCAAGTAAAATGGGTTTATGGAAAATTAGTTTGGTTGATAAAGATAATGGTGCTGATGAGATATACTTAGATTTCTGTAAGGCATTTGACTGGATAGTACACAACATCTTTATTAAAAATTAGAAAGATACAAAATTAACACGGCCCACATTATATGGATTAATTGCTGGCTAAGTGACAGGTCTCAAAAGGTAACTGTAAATAGGGAATAGTCATCAAGCGGGTCTGTTTCTAGTGGGGTCCCGCAGGGATGAGTTCTTGGCCCTTCACTATTGGATATTTTTAACAATGACCTGGAAGGAAACATAAAATTATCACTGATGAAGTTGCAGATGACAAAGATCGAGGGAGTGGTAAATAAAGTAGAGAACAGGTCACCAATACAGAGCAATCTGGAGCACCTGGTAAACTGGGCGCAAGCAAACAAAATGTGTTTTAATACAGCTAAACGTAAGGTGATTTATTGTGGAACAAAGAATGCAGGGCATACTTACATGATGGGGAACTCCATCCTGGGAGGCTGTGACTCTGAGAAAGACCTGGGAGTTGTGTTGGATACAAAACACGAGTTCCCAGCGTGACGCTGTGGCCAAAAGGGCTAGTGTGACCCTGGGATGCATCAACAGGGGAATCTCAAGCAGGAGCAAAGAGTTTATTTCCCCTCTGTAGTTGGCCTTGGTGCGACCGCTGCTGGAATCTTGCGTCCAGTTCTGGAGCCCACAATCCAAGGAGGATGTTGGTAAATTGGAGAGGGGTCGGAGAAGAGTCACGAGAATGATCAGAGGGTTAGAACACCTGCCTTGTGTGCGAGATTCAAAGAGCTCAAGCTATTTAACTGAACAAAGAGAAGGTTCAGGGGTGACTGGATCCCAGGTGATCAGTACCTACCTGGGAACACGTTGATAAGGGGCACCTCAGTCCAGCGCAGGGAGGTCTAACAGGACCCAGTGGTTGGACATGGAAGCCGGGCAGATCCAGATGGGCGATAAGGCGTGCATTTTTAACAGCGAAGGCAGCCAACCTTTGGAACAACTCACCCAGAGTCATGGTGGATTCTCCGTTCCGGACAATTTTTAAACCCAGATGGGATGTTTCTTTTTTCCCCCCTATAGCGCCACCAGGAATTAACGCAGGGCAGTCCTGTGGCCGGCTTTTGACAGGAAAGCTGATGAAATTATCCAAGTGGCCCCTTGTGTCTTTAGAATCTATGAATCCCTTTGTGGCCCAGGGACCTCCTGATGGCCATTGGCAAAGGGCCCAAGGGAGGCAGAGGGGTTTACAGGAACCACTAGGTCTGAGGTCTACGTAATAGCGCACCAAAGGTGGGGCATGAGAGGTCTCTAACGACATCGTCCTACCCAGCCCATGACGTATGTACGGACGATATTTAAGGAGTTATGTATCTATACGTTCTAAGGTGTGTAGGTTAGACCAGGTCACCAGGTGATACACAGGTTCCGGGCAGGCAGGCAGGGTAGGAGACGCTTCTCTTGCCCCGACTGACCATTGTGTATTGCGCGTCTTACAACGGGAGTCTCTCTGCACACAGCGTGTCCAGCTAATCGAGACCACAAAGTCGCCAAGAGAGAACAAGATTTACAGGCACGCACGGCCTCGCGGTGGGGGGCGGGTCCTGTTTATGACTAAGATCAAAGAAGAAGCCTGGAGAGTGCGGAGAGACACCCAGGAACCAAGCTGCCAACAGGTTTGTCTTAGGAATGGAGGGTGTCAGCCGGCCTGGCTGTTAGAGGCTGGGGGGAAGGACATGGGGGGAGCTAGTCTCTGGAGAGAGGCGAGTGTCTGGTAACTGCAGTCTGGGCTCTAGTTCTGGTGTGGACGTAACTCATTGTGTCCAATCATTCTACCTCCCTGCTGTTACTTGAAGCTCTGGTCTCTGCGAGATACACCTGAATTCCCTCTGAACGTGGCTAAGGCCTGGGGGTTCAGGGTGCAGGGAGCTGAGGTGGATCCGGGAGGCCGGGCTGGGCTGTTCCTTTGGGAGCAGCAGGGCTGTGAATGTGGCGAGTGCCAGGTGGAGCAGGGGCCGGGTGCTCCAGGGGGATGCTCATGGTGTGGGGGGCTGCTGGTAACGTGCAGAGGGCCAGCAGGGCCTGCCTAGGCTAGGAGGGGAGCGCTTGTGTTCCCCAAGCCAAGGAAGCTGGGGAGCAGAGCCCCGCCAGGCCCAGACAGGGGTTCCTCATGCTAAGGGCAGGTGGTGGCAAGGTGCCTCACAGCCCTGGGTACCCCAGGAGCGTCAGACCCTTCCTCCATGTTGTCCTCCCCATTCAACCCACCCTAGAGTGCCCCTTCCTTCCCCCTGCACTCCCATGGCCTCCTGCACCCCATATTCCCTGCCTCATCCCCACCAGAACCCTCATTCCCTCCCCCCTTTATTCCCCCTACCCATCCCCTGGGACCTCCATTCCCTTCTCCTCCCCCCCCCATATTCCACCCTGGGACCCCATTCCCTTCCCCCCCATATTCCCCTCTCCATCCCTCTGGGACCCCCCCCCCAGCATTCTGCCACTCCCCACCCCCTCCCCTCAGCCGTTCTCCCCCCAAGTCAGAGCCCCCCTCCCCGCCCCACACACACCCTGTCCTGGAGCCTGCAGCTTTGGCCCCCCATCTCAGACCAGAGTCCTGCATCGGGGGAGGGGATGGGGGGGAATTAAGGGGGTTGCTCCTCCCCGCAAAGCGTCCAACCAGCCAGCACTTGCCCCGCCTGCGCCTTGGCTCCTCACACCCAGCCTGCTCCAGCCACACAGCATGACCACTGGGCCCCTGCCCCCCTGCAGCTGGGGACCCCACCCCTCCCCCAGCCAGCCACCCCCACCCAGTGCCAACCCACCCCCACCTTCTTCCCCCCTTCCAGACGGACTCCCCCATATGCACCATCCTAGCCCCACCCCGCTTCCAGCCAGACTCCCCCCCCACCCCACACACACCATCCCTTCCCACCTGTCACCCAGCCAACTACCCACCCCCAGACCTCACCACCACCCATTCCTCCCCCAACCAGCCTTCTCCCCCCCCCCCCACTACCCATCCCCACCCTGCCCCTGCCCAGTCGACCCCCCACCCATCCTCCCCTTGCTACAGGATCCGGTACAAAGAGGATCGAATGCTCCAGCCCCAGCAACAGGGTTTGTGTGGAAGGGCAGGGGATGGTTCCTCTCCCCAGCACCCAGCAGTGTGACCCCCTCACTGGGATCACCACTCCCCCGGCACCAGGATCCTCTGCCCCCACCCCCCGCTGGCATCCCCCACCCACCCCCGGCACCCGGCTCCTCTGCCCCCCACCCTGCACTGGGATCCACCCCCCTCCAGTACCCAGCTCCTCTGCCCCCCATCCTGCACTGGGATCCCCCCCGTCTCCTCTGTCCCCATCCCCAGCTGGGATCCCCCCCACCCCCAGCACCTCTGCCCCCCACCTCTGGAATTCTCCCCATGCCCCCAGGGGCTGACATGGTCCATCCCCCCCCCAACCCTCCCCTGATCACTAGCACCCAGTGTCTCCATCAGCTGCTTTCCCTCACCCCTGCTGGCTCTAGTACCCATCATGGATATCGGTGTCCCCACTTCCGCCTCCTGGAGCCAGGGACCCGGAGCTGAAGGCTGTAAGGGAATTGGGGTGGGGGATGTCCCAGGAATTTCCTCCCCATCCCTGCATCCTGGCTACAGCTGCTCAACCCCACCCAGGGAAGCGCCTGCTCCCTGCCCCCTCCCCAGGTTTGCTATTCCCCCCCCCCAAAAGAAATCCCACAATTCCCTAGGGCTGAGCCTTGCTCCGCTATTGTGTACTTCAGCTGGGAGTGGGTGGAGATGGGGGGTGACTGGGAATGGCATGGCCTGGTGCCCGAATCCCAAACCCTGCTGCCGGGCACCCTCAGGCTGAGGGGAAGTTTGGATCCAGGCCCCAGCCCTCTACGCCGGCGTCACAGGGATGCAGAGGAGGGTGGGGGCCACCCTGGGGGAAGTGGACGGTACAGGGTCGACATGTGGGTGGATGCCCGTCGACACGGGGGCAAAGGGCTAGTGGGTGCCCATCCCGGGGGAGGCCAGGGGCATGGAGCTGACATGCTGGTAGATATGGGCAGCATGGGAGAGATGGGCTGGTGGGTGCCCGTCCTGGGGGGCACGGGCAGTAAGGGGGCAAAGTGCCAGTGTAGGGCTGTTCCAGGGGTGCATGTGGGGACAAGGCAGGGGCATGGCCCGAGCACACTGCACCCTGCCCGTTCGGCCTGCCCACATGGGGCTGGGGCTGCCGCGCGTGAGCTCGAGCCGCCCAGGAGTGGGCGTGTCGGGCTGGGCTGCCCCGGGACAGTCCCAGAAGGCTTCAAGCTCCACATCTTTGGAGGAGGGGAGGAGCACAGGAGCTGGCTGGAGTGGAGGAGTTGGGGTGGGTTGCGGGGCCGGTTTAAGGCATGTGCACACAACAGGCCTGGTGGGTCCCAGTTCCAGCAGTCACATGATCCCAGCAAGATCCCCGGCTCCATGCTTCAAAGAAGAAATTCTCTAGCCCTTGTGATTGGGAAGAACGGGGTCTGGGGTAGCCAAAGCAGTGACACTGTCTGGGTCTGCAGAGAGCCTGAACCTGTTGCTCTGTGAGGGGACAGCTGCCTCAAGCAATCTGAGTGGGCTTTTTATTGCCAGCCCCATTACCTCACCCTGCGAGCCTCACCCCAGCAGGGAGCTCTGCCTGGGGCAGGAGGGGCACAGTGCATCAGGTCCAGCACCTCCCCCTACCCCACCAAGCAGACACATCCTGGTTGCAGAGGTAAGTACTGGGACCCCCCACTGCCACCCTGCTTCTCTGGCGGAGGGGGTCCCTGCTGTCCCTTAGGGAGTCAGACTCACGATGTGGGGGGGAGCCATAGGGGCTTATGATGTGATGTGCCAAGGGGCCAGTGTTGGCATCATCTGGCCCTAGTGAGTTGGGGGTGGGGAGGGCAGACCCAGGAGTCCAGGTGCAGGACCGGGGTGTCCCATCAATCAGGGTGTAGGTTCTGTGTGAGCCTGGGGTGGCCCCCCAAAACAAAGTTCTCCAAAAAGATGGGGCTGCCCACACACCCCACCCCCGCAGCACCCCCTGGTGGCGGCTGGGGTCTCTCTCACCTGTGGACGGCTCGCCCGCTTCGGCTCTCCACGTCTCGATGATGAGGGAGAAGGTGCCCTGGAGCGGAGAGAGAGCAGAGAGCGTGAGGGGGTGGGGTGGAGAGGGGAGGCCCGGGACAGAGATGGGATGGTGTGATGGATGTGGGGGGAGAAGGTGCACAATAGGAGGAGAACTGGGGTGGGAGAAACAGAAGGCTGCCCTGGGGGCGCCTAACTGGGGGCGTTGGGAGGAGAGGGACGCTGGGCATGTCTTACCTGGGGGAGGGGAACTTGAGGGGTGGGGGAGCGTAGGAATAAAGTTATAAACTCAGAAGGGCCCATTGTGATCATCTAATCTGACCCCCCTGGACAGCATGGGCCAGAGACTTGCCCCGGAATAATTCCCTGTTAGCAAAACATCCTGTCGGCACTTTAAAACGGCCAGTGCTGGAGAATCCACCGCACCCCTCGGTCAGTTGCTCCAGTGGTTAATTACCCTCCCTGTTAAAAACGAACGCCTTCTTTCAGTCTGAATGCGTCCTGCGTCAACTCCCAGCCGTTGGCTTATGTTGGGCCTTTCTCTGATAGATTGAAGGGACCTTGATTAAATATTTGTTCCCTGGGCAGGTGTCGATAGCCTGGGATCCAGTCACCAGCTCATCTTCTTTAGTTAAGCTAAAGAGATCGAGCTCCGTGAGTCTCACTACCAAGCAGGTTTTCTAACCCCCTGATCATTTTCGTGACTCTTCTCTGACCCCCCTCCAATTCATCAACATCCTCCTTGAATGGTGGGCACCAGAACCGGACACAGGATCCCAGCAGCGGTCGCACCAGGGCCAAACACAGAGGGGAAAGAACCTCTCTGCTCCTACGCGAGATTCCCCTGTTTATACAGCCCAGGATCGCATGAGCCCTTTCGGCCCGGGCGTCGCATGGGGAGCTCCTGTTCTGCTGATTATCCACCACGACCTCCGGATCTTTTTCAGAATCACGGAGCGAGAGCCCCCCAGCCTGTCAGTACGGCCAACAGGCTTAGTGCCGAGGTGTCTCCATTGACATTTAGGCATGTTTAAAAAAAAAAAAAAAAAAAACCCAAACACCCCCACACACTGTTGGCTTGTGCCCAGTTTACCAAGCAACCCAGAATGGCTCCGAGTCACTGTAGAATTGCAGGGGGTGGGCTGTATTATGGGGGAACGGTCCTGAGGGGAGACATTATAGGGGTGATGCTGGGGGAGAGGGATCCAAGGGATATATAATGGGACTGCAGTATAGTAATGGGGGGGGATAATGAGGATGTATTATTAGGGAGGGCGCTGGGGAAGGCCGTGTGTTTTTGGGGGAGGGGCTGGAGGAAGGGGGTGTATGAATAAAAGAGTATTATGGGGTCTGTTGAGTGGGGGGGTGGGGCGGGTTGTGCTGACCCAAGCAGCTGGCTAGGCTAGGCTGAGGGCTCCGTCACGAGGCTCGGGCCCACCATCTCTTGAGCCCTGATCCCTCTGGGGACCCTCGACGGCGGGGGCAGGGCGAACTCAGGCAGCCACCAACCCCGCTCCCCAGAGGAGCTGCGACCAGGGGAATTTGGTGAGAGAGCATGAGAGGCAGACACCTAACAAACAGGCTCAAGCTTGGCCAAGAACACTCCCCCTCCCCAAAATCTCTGCTAGAGTAAAAATACCGCAGGCAGGCATCAGAGCAGAGTGGGGGGCTCCCCAGTTCATAGCACTGAACACAGCTTGTGCCGTGACCTGCCGCGTGGGCCGGGGGCCTTACGTGGGCATTCGGTGCCAGCAGCTCTTGGCTCTCAGAGACCGAGTGCGGGCTCTGGAGACCGGAGGAGCTGAGGGAGACAGAGGGGTACAGAGAGAAGACTTTTGGGGACACAGGAGAGCGGGTTCCACCGCATCTGACAGCCCCTGTGCTGCTGAGGAGTGGGGAAGTCTCCGGGAAGGAGATCATCAGGCTGGGGCGGAGGGAAACAATCCCATCATAGAAGATCAGGGTTGGAAGAGACCTCAGGAGGTCACCTAGTTCAATCCCCTGCTCAAAGCAGGACCAACCCCCAACTAAATCATGCCAGCCAAGGCTTCGTCATCGTTGGGACCCTCCTTCCGGGGGGGGGGGGGGAGGGATAGCTCAGTGGTTTGAGCATTGGCCTGCTAAACCCATGGTTGTGAGTTCAATCCTTGAGGGGGCCATTTAGGGATCTAGGGCAAAAATTGGGGATTGGTCCTGCTTTGAGCAGGGGGTTGGACTAGATGGCCTCCTGAGGTCCCTTTCAACCCTGATAGTCTATGATATCATGGTCTCCTCTCACACTGAGGCCCTCCCCTCTGTGGCGGGGCCTCAGTTATTAGGAAGAGACAGGTCATAGCGATGGGGGAGTCAATCAGTAGAAATATGGATACAGTAACATAAGAACGGCCATACTGTGTCAGACCAAAGGTCCATCTAGCCCAGTATCCAGTCTTGCGATAATGGCCAAGATCAACTGCCCCAGAGGGAATGAACAGAACAGGTCATCATCAGTTACCCTGTTGCTCGTTCCCAGCTTCTGGCAAACAGAAGCTAGGGACACCTTCCCTGCCCATCCTGGCTCATAGCCCTTGACGGACCTATCCCCCATGAACTTATCTAGTTCTTTTCTGAACCCTGCTATGGTCTTGGCCTTCACAACATCCCCTGGCAAGGAGTTCCACAGGTTGTACATTGTATGAAAAAATGACTTCCTTTTGTTTGTTTTAATAGTTGGGTTTGTGATGACTGGGAGAACCGCACGGTGAATTGCCTGCCAAGTGTGAAGATTATGGAGCTCTCAAGGTATCTACACAGACTTGTGTGCAGTGCTGGGGAGGAGCCAGAGTACATGTAGGTACCAGTGACATAGGGAAGGACAGGAGAGAGGTCCTGGAGGCCAAATTTAGGCTGCTAGGTAAGAGATTGAAGTCCAGGACCTCCATGGTAGCATTCCCTGAAATGATCCCAGTTCCACACGCAGGACCAGACAGACAGGCAGGACTGCAGGGTCTCAAGGCATGGATGAGACTATGGTGTAGGGAGGAGGGACTTAGGTTTATTAGGAACTGGCAGCACTTAACTTGTGCCAGGGCTTGCCAGGGCTGAGCCCCGGCACCTGTGGGCTTGGCAGTTCACAGCCCCAGCATTTCTGGGCTTGGCACATCCGGTATGAATGTAAAAAAATTCCTTGAGTCCTGATGCCTCTTTCATTGCAAATTAAGCACTGGGAACTGGGGAACCTTTTGAGAAAGGAGACGCCTAGAGAGGAAGGATGGGCTCCACCCAAACCAAAACCGAACCCGATTGCTGGCATGTACAACGTAAAAGGTCGTAGGGAAGTTTTTACACTCAGGGCTGGGGGAAAGCCGACAGGTGCGGAGGATCACCCGGTTTGGGCAGAAACATCTCATAGGGGAGGATCTATTAAAAGGGAGCTATGTCCTAGTAAAGAAGTTACATCTGGTAATGTACAGATAGGAGCTAGGGAAGTGCAGTCAGCGGTAAAAGAGTCCAGTTTAAATATAGCACATGAAGGCGAGTTTCGGATATTGACAAAATGGACAAGTGCTTATCTACAAATGCTAGAAGTGTAAATGCGAAGAGGGGTGAACCAGAGTGCCTGGTATTAAGTGAGGATATTAATATAATAGACATCATGGAAACGGGGTGGAATGAGGATAGTCAATGGGACAATAATACCAGGGTACAAAATATATCAGAAGGACCGAGCAGGTGGTGCTGGTGGGGGAACGGCCCTAGAAAGCCCAAAGTCAAAGAAAGTAAAAATCTTAAATGAATCAAACTGTACCTCAGAAACTCTGTGGATAGAAATTCCAGGCTTGACTAATAAGCGTCTAGCAGTAGGAACATCCTCCCGATCACCTGGCCAGGATGGTGACAGAGAGATTAGAGAGGCTACAAAGGCAGAAAACTCAATGATAATGGGGGACTTCAGCGATCCCCATATTGACTGGGTACATGTCAGCTCAGAGCGGGATGCGGAGATAAGATTTCTAGACACCATTAATGTCGGCTTCTTGGAGCAGCTAGCCCTGGAATTCACAAGGGAGGAGGCAATTCTTGATTTAGTCCCAGGTGGCACACAGGATCTGGTCCAAAGGGTGAATATGGCTGAACCGCTCGGTAAGAGTGACCACAATGTAATTAAATTTAGCAGCCTGGTAGAGGGGAAAATACCAACAAAATCCGCCACTGGTAGCATTTAACTTCAAAAAAAAAAAAAAAAAAAAAAAGGAGAACACCACAAAATTGAGGAAATGAGTTAAACAGGAATTAAAAGGAACAGTCACAAGAGTGAAACGCCTGCAAGCTGCATGGAAACTATTTAAAAACACCATAATAGAGGCTCAAAACCTAATGTATACCTCCAAATAAAATAAAAAAGCAAGAGGACCAAAAAAATGCCCCCGTAGCTAAACGGCAGAGTAAAAGAGGCGGTTGGAGGCAAAGAGGCATCCTTTAAAAATTGGAAGTCAAATCCTAGTGAGGAAAATAGAAAGGGACAAACTGTGCAAGTCAAGTGTAAAAGTATAAGGCAGGCAGGCCAAGAGAGAACTTGAAGAGCAACTAGCTAAGGATACAAAAACAAACAGCAAACATTTTTAAGTAGATCAGAAGCAGGAAGCCTGCTAAAAAGTCATTGGGGCCACCGGACGATCAAGGTGATCAAGGAGCACTTAAAGACGACGAGGCCGTTGCAGAGAAACTAAATTAATTCTGTGCATCGGTCTTCACTGCAGAGGATGCGAGGGAGATTCCCACGCCTGAGCCATTATTGTTAGGTGACAAATCTGAGGAACGGTCCCAGATGGAGGTGGTGATAGAGGAGGTTTTGGAACAAATAGATAAATTAAATGGTAATAAGTCACCAGGACCAGGTGGCATTCAGCCAAGGGTTCTGCCGTTTCACATTTGAGTTCCTTCAGAACTCCTAACCATGGTAGAAAACCTATCACTTAAATCAGTCTATACCGAACAACCAGAGGGAAGCTAATGTGACATGGATTTAAAAAAAAAAAACAAAAAATGGCTCCAGAGGCGATCCTGGCAATTACAGGCCTGTAAGCCTGACTTCAGTACCAGGTAGATTGGTTGAAACTAGAGTAAAGAACAGATTTATCAGACACACAGAAGAACACGCTACATTGGGGAAGAGTTAACACAGCTTTTGTAACTGGAAATCATGCCTCACCAATCTATTCGAATTCTTTGAGGGGGTCAGTAAGTATGTGAACACAGGTGATCCAGTGGATCTAGTGCACTTGGACTTTCACAAAGCCTTTGACAAGGTCCTTCACCAAAGGCTCTTAAGCACGGGATAAGAGGGAAGGTCCTCTCCCGGGTCTGTAACTGGTTAAAAGACAGGAAACAAAGAGAAGGAATAAATTGTTTTCAGAATGGAGACATGTAAATAGAAGTATCCTCCAGGGGTCGGTGCCGGGACCAGGGCTGTTCAACATATTCATAAATGACGTGGAAAAAGGGATGAACAGTGAGGTGGCAAAATTTAAAGAGGATACAAAACTACTCAAGACAGTTAAGTCAAGAGCAGACTGCGAAGAGTTACAAAGGGACCACACAAAACTGGGTGACAAAATGGCAGATGAAATTCAATGTTGATAAATGCAAAGTAATGCACGTTGGAAAGCATGATCCCCAATATGCATATTCAATGAGGGGGGTCTAAATTAGCTGTCACCACTCAAGAGAGAGACCTTGGAGTCACTGCGGATAGTTCTCCAAAATCATCCCCTCAATGTGCAGCGGCAGTGAGAAAAGTGAACACAGACTGTTAGGAACCATTAGGAAAGGGATAGAGAAGACGACAGAAAATATCACTTTGCCTCTATATAAAGCCACGGTATGCCCACATCCTGAATACTGTGTGCAGATCTGGTCGCTCCCATCTCAAAAACGATGTATTAGAAATGGGGAAAGGTCAGCAAAGGGCAACAAAAAGGATGAGGGGGATGGAGCAGCTTCCATACGAGGGGAGATTTTCAAACCTGGGATGGTTCAGCTTGGAAAAGAGACGCCGGGGGGGGGGGGGGTTATGACGGAGGGCTATAACATTATGACTGGGGTGGAGAAAGTGACGAGGGAAAGTGTTATTCACCCCTTCATGTCACACAAGAACCAGGGGTCACCCAGTGAAACTAACAGGCAGCAGGTTTAAAACGAACAACAGGAAGTACTTCGTCACCCAGCACACAGTCAACCTGTGGAACTCCCTGCCAGGGGATGTTGTGAAGTCTGAGAGTTTAAAAAAAAAAAAAAAATTAGGTAAGTTGCTGGAGGACAGGTCCATCAATGGCTATTGGCCAAAAGGACCAGGGATGCAACCCCATGCTCCAGGTCCCTGAACTTCCAACTGCCAGAAGGTGGGACTGGACGATGGGGATGGATCACTCGATGATTGCCCTGGTTGTGTTCACTCCCTTTAAACATCTGGCACTTGCTGCTGTCAGAAGACAGGATACTGAGCCCGATGGACCATTGGGCTGACCCAGTCTGGCCGTTCTCATGTTCTTGTTGGCCGCGGGTGAGGAGGGGGTGGAAGAGGTGGGAGTTGAATGGGGATGAATAACTGGGGAGAGGGGATGTTTAATGGGACTGAATTATGAGGGGGAGGGGATTATAACAGGGTGTACTATGGGGAAGGGCCCTGGATGAGGAGGTATACAATGGAGGTGTATTCCTGGGGTAGGGGGTGTATAATGGGGGTGTATTACTGGGGGAGGGGTGTAATATGGGGGGAGGGCACTGCGGGGCGGCTCTCACCGGCCACTTGAAGTGGAAGGGCACGCGGATGGGTGCGCTGGTGGCCACAGCGTTGCGGTCGGCAGGGACCATGTCGCTCAGGGCGGCCCCGAAGGTGCAGGGGGGCTCGGGGGACACGACAGCCTGGGCGTGCTTGAGGCAGACGCGGAAGAAAAGGCAGCAGGGCCTGGTGCCGGGGCACAGGCTGGGGGCGCTGATGCGGAACCAGTGCACCTGAAGCTCAAACACCCCAGCCGGCTGGGCCTGCGGGACAGAGGGGGGGGGTTAGCATGGGACCCCGCCCGTCTCCTCCTGCAGATCCCCCCCACCCCACAGCTGGATCCTCCCCGCACACTGCTCCCCACCCCAGAGATCCCCCCACCCCACAGCCTGCGTTCCCAGCACGGATCCCCACCCCGCAGCCCAACCCTCCGGCATGCAGCCTCCACCCCACAGCTCCCCCAACCCCCAGCCCGTGCCCCCTGAGCACACTGCCCCTCCCCCAAAGATCCCCCAGCCCACAGTCCCCCACAGCCCACTGTCCCATCCACCCAGAGATCCTCCCAGCTCAGAGACTGTGCCCCCAAGACCCTTGTCCCTCCATGGGGTGAAATCCCCCCATGGCATCTCCAAGCCCCCTGGCCTCCCCTCCATAGTTTGCAGCTCCCCCTCCCCAACTCACAGCCTTTGCCTCCCAGGGCAGAGACCCTGCCCCCCCCCTCCTTCCCCCCCCCCCCCACACAAGTTGCCTCTCACAGCCCAGGGCTCATCTCCCCTCTCCAGAGAAATTTCCACCTTTTCCCCAGGGCCAAACTCCCCCCACTCCAACCCTGCCACTGCCCCCCACAGGGCAAAAGTGTCCTGGGAACCATGTAACCCCCCCTCCCCCAGGAGCACCATCGCGGCCTGGACTATGCAACCCCCGCGGGACACCCAGCCCTCTGGGTCCTGTACCCCCACTGCCCCCAGGGCATGGTTTATCTCCCCCCCCCCGCAGCCTGGAACCGCCCCCTCCCCCCCGATGTTCCCTTCATGAACTCCCCACCCCGCGACAAGGGTCCCCCCTCCCCGCCAGAGAGGGGTGGCCCCTGGGCAACCCCCCCGCCGCCGCCCCCTCACACGTCCCAGGATACAGCCCCCGCCCCGAGCCTCCCCGCAAGAGGGACCCCCTTTTTCCCAGACCCTCCACAGTGCCTGAACCCTTCTGGGGTCCTGCCAGCCCTCCCTGCGAGCGGGGACCCCCGGGGTGAGCCCGAGTCACCCGACCCCTCCCCGATCCCCCCCAGGTCAGAGCGCGGGGCTGGTGGCGAGGTCCCGAGCCCCCAGCTCTGCCAGGAGCGCGGGGCACTGCAAAGCGCTCACCCCCCACCGAGAAGTCCCCCCCACAAGCGCGGCCCCCCGGAGAGGTCCCGGTTCCCCGCCCCAGCGCGCAGCCCCCCCCCCCTTGGAGAGGTCCCGGTTCCCCGCCCCAGCGCGCAGCCCCCCCCCCTCCTTGGAGAGGTCCCGGTTCCCCGCCCCAGCGCGCAGCCGCCCCCCCCCCCTCCTTGGAGAGGTCCCGGTTCCCCGTCCCAGCGCGCAGCCGCCCCCCCCCCCCCATCCTTGGAGAGGTCCCGGTTCCCCGCCCCAGCGCGCAGCCGCCCCCCCCCTCCTTGGAGAGGTCCCGGTTCCCCGCCCCAGCGCGCAGCCGCCCCCCCCCCTCCTTGGAGAGGTCCCGGTTCCCCGCCCCAGCGCGCAGCCCCCCCTTGGAGAGGTCCCTGTGTCCCCGCCTGGCAGGGCAGGGAGCTCTCGGAGAAAGGTCCCGATTCCTCCCCCGCCCGCGACGTGTTCCCCTTGGAGCCGACTCCCCCAGCCACACACTCAACTCAGCAACCCCCCTTCCCAACTCCCCACCTCCTGCCCAGCGCGCAGCCCCCCTTGGAGCGGTCACCGACCCCGCCCCTCCCCGTGCAAACCCCTTGGAGAGATCACGGTCGTCACCCCCACCCCATGGCGTGCACAGCCCCCTCCCCCCCCTTCGAACGGCCCAGGTCCCCACTCCTTGTGCCCCTGCGCGCAGCCCCCCCTGGGGAGATCCCGCGCCCCCCCCATACTGCCCCTGCCCTGCGCGGCTGCCCCCTTGGGGAGATCCCGCGCCCCCCCCCCATACTGCCCCTGCCCTGCGCGGCTGCCCCCTTGGGAAGATCCCGCGCCCCCCCCCATACTGCCCCTGCCCTGCGCGGCTGCCCCCTTGGGAAGATCCCGCGCGCCCCCCCCCCATACTGTCCCTGCCCTGCGCGGCTGCCCCCTTGGGAAGATCCCGCGCCCCCCCCCCCATACTGCCCCTGCCCTGCGCGGCTGCCCCCTTGGGAAGATCCCGCGCCCCCCCCCCCCCATACTGCCCCTGCCCTGCGCGGCTGCCCCCTTGGGAAGATCCCGCGCCCCCCCCCCCCCATACTGCCCCTGCCCTGCGCGGCTGCCCCCTTGGGAAGATCCCGCGCCCCCCCCCCATACTGCCCCTGCCCTGCGCGGCTGCCCCCTTGGGGAGATCCCGCGCCCCCCCCCCCCCATACTGCCCCTGCCCTGCGCGGCTGCCCCCTTGGGGAGATCCCGCGCCCCCCCCCATACTGCCCCTGCCCTGCGCGGCTGCCCCCTTGGGGAGATCCCGCCGCCCCTGCCCTGCGCGCTGCCCCCCGGGGAGGTCCCCCTGCGCCCGGAGTCACTCACCAGCTGTGCGCAGAGCAGGGCCAGGAAGCCGGCGAGGAGCAGGGTCGCCATGGGGCGAGGAGGCGGGTGGCCCTGGGGGGCGAAGTCCCTGAAGCAGCAGCTTAGTCCAAGGGGGAGCGCGCCGGGAGCCGGTGCGCCCTGGGCAGGGCTCGGTGCGCGCCGGAGCAGGCCGCGGGAGGTGGGGGTCGCGGGTGCCCGCCCGGCGGAGCCCAGAGCCGGCGGAGGGACGCTGGAGGAGCCCGCCGAGGCTGCGGGGAAGGCAGAGCGGAGCGCACGGAGAACGAAGCGGCCGCCTGCCGCCTCCGGCTCTTTTAAACCCCGGCCCTGCCTGGTGTCGGGTTGCCTGGCCCGGCTGCACCCGCCCCCTTCGCTCCCCCTCCCCTTCCCACCGGCAGGGGCAACCCCCCCCCCAGCGGAGCGAGCGAGCGACTGGGGCGGAGCCCACCCCCAGCAGCCGGGCTGGCCCGGGGCCCCTGCGGCCTCTCCGGCTCCTGGGACTTTCCCTCCAGCCCCACGCCTGACCCTCCCCCGGGTTGGTACCTACTGGGCAGGGCAGCAGAGCACCTCACTGGCAGGAGATGCCTTTGCCCCAGGGCCCAGGGGTCTGTGCCACTGGCCTGGCCCTTTGGCAGGCCTGCTTGGGCCGCGGAGCAACCTCCTGGGGCCCCCGGGCCAGGTGGGAAGAGAGGCAGAGGCTGAAAGCTGGGTGCTCGGGTTATGGGGCACCCAACTGGTGACACCCTGAGCTGGAATGGCCAGGCTGGCTCAGAGAAGAGGCCCATCTGGCAGGGTATCAGGCCTCCCCGGCGAGCAACAGACGTAAGAAAGGCGTAAGACCCCCGCCATGGCAGCTGTGGGATAATCAAGCTGACCGAGTTGGAAAGGGGCTGAAATCCTGGGGCAGGAGGCTGGATCTCTCTGCAAAGACTGGTGCTAGCATCTCAGAGAGCCTAAGGCCGGGGGACCCTTAGCTCACCTAGTCTGGCCTCCTGCTGAGCTCCCCTCCATTTCACCTGCATCCCCCTTTATCGAGCCCAATGACTTTAGGCAGAGACCAGGAGAGAGCCAGGTGCTATCAATGGCAGGGAATTAATTAGATGAGGCCAGCCTGGGAAATCTGCAGCCCATGCTGCAGGGAAAGAAGGAACCTCCCCTGTCAGAAGACAGGATACTGAGCCCGACGGACCATTGGGCTGACCCAGTCTGGCCGTTCTCATGTTCTTGTTGGCTGCGGGGGGCCCCAGCATCAACTATTAGGACTCTGACTATTCTTGTTATCCACAGAAACGATTCATCCCTTTTTTGACTCTTACATTCTTGGCCTCTGCACCTTCCAGTGGCCGGGATTTCCACAGGCTAATGCACCTTGTATGAAAAAGCCATTTCCCGTTCCTGGTTTTGAATCCCCCCACTTTTTCAATTTCAGCACCTGTCTCCTTGTCCTTGTGTGATGAGATGAGGGTGCAGAGGTTCCGGATTTCCGTTCTCTCTCTCCCAGGCCCCGCGGGATAGAGATTTATCATGTCTCCTCTTCGCAGCTCCTTTCTACAGGAACAATCCTGGGTCTTTTTCAATCTCCCTTTGTAGGAGTTTTTCCAGGCCCCTGATCATTCCCGGTGGCCCTCTCTGAACCCACATGAGTTCTGTGCTCTCCTTTGGGAGTGGTACAGGATCCAGACAAGGCCGCAGGGTTGCTTCATATAATGGTATTAGAACATTGTCCATCCTATTCTCCCCTTCCCCAATTCCTTATGAATCCAAAGACCTACCAGAGGTGCCAAGTACCCACAGCCCCAGTGGACATCAGCAGGAACTGGGAGTGTGGCCAGCGCGTCTGAAAGATCAGGCAATAAAAATGTACACAATGCGGGCCTGGTCCCTGACTGGGGCACCTGGGAGTTACTGTAATACACCTGATAGCAATAAAAATGGACAGCGCCTGGCACAATGGGAGCCTGGTTCCTGACTGGGGCTCCTAGGCACTATAATAAAATAATAATAATTAATAATTCGGGCACCCAAAACCACCAGCTACTTTGGAAAATGTTCTGCCCCTGGGAACGAGGAAGCCTCGGCTCTGTTCTCAGTCCTCCCAGCGATATTTTTTAAGCCTCATTTTATCACTTTCCAGCCCATATCTGGTAAAAAATAATCTCCCCAGGTCCTCCCCCCCTCCCCGGCAAAAATCCTGTCCTCACCTGTATTTTGTAATGCCTCCCTTAGATCTTAGGAGAGTCCTGGGGGTGGATCAGGGAAATAGCCAGTTGAATTCCTGCCAGGGTCTCCTCATGCAGCACAGTGCCACCAGTGAGTTCCTAAATGGCATCAGAATGAGTACAACACACGCCTGTCATTATCTCTGTTATTGCATCCAAAATAATCTATGTTAAAAGAATGCCAAGGTCCTCCAAAATTAGGACATGCTGGAGTTAAGGATGCCCGAACAACCTTAATTCATACCCTTGGAGATCTGCATTATGATAAAGGCTTTACTTAAATGATCTCATGCTGTTCCCTCCCCGCCCACACCCATTCAGTGCACTGGATGGACAGGGCTCACTGAACAGGCAGCTAGAAAGTAGTTCTTTTGATCCTTACCATTCAGCATGTGGCCCCCATATTTATGGTGCTTGATCCTAAACCTGCCCTGAATACAGAATTATTCATTTCCTCCTGGGCTTTTTTTCTGGGTCTTTCCAAACACTAATTAATTTTCCTTAACATCACCCCTGTGTGCATTATTAGCCCTGGTTTACGCACAGGGAACAGAAGCACAGGGTGTTGGGAACAGCTGGGCGACTGGGAGGCAGGAATCCTGGGTTCTATTTCTGGCTCTAGGATCAGAGTGGGGCCTAGTGCTTAGAGCAGGGCACGCTAAGAGTCAGGACTCCTGGATTCTATTCCCAGCTCTGCAACTGGCTTCCCTTGTTGACGCAAGTGAGTCACATGTCAGCTCCATGCCTCAGTTTCCCCATCTAAACAGCTGGGGTAAGGACACCGCCCCACCCGGCGAGCGTTCACCCAGCACCATGCAGTCTCATCCTTATTAGAAATGGACGGCCGCAAAGCACTTGGAAAAGAAACAGCTCCCCTCCCGGTTATGTGAGCCAGGTGTGAACCGCAACTAGTTTACACTGGAACCGGTTTGCAGCATGCAGGGAGGGAGCCCAGGATCTGCCCGCTCCCCAACCCTCAAGTTTAATCAGCCCCACTCCTGCCATGACACAAGCCACAAACCATCTATGAACTGCAGCCCAACTTAGTCTTTGTGGCGTCTGACGTGCTGGCCTTTATAGGACCCTGGGAGGCGTGGGGAATGGGGGGAGCCAGCTTAACCCCTTAGCCCTCCCCTCCCTTCTTCTTTAGCCCCTCCAGCATTTCCTTGGTCTCAGGCCCTCCGGCCCAGCTTTGTGGAGCTCTGCAGAAGGGGTGGCCTGTACCAGCAGTGGGGATGCGTCAGCTGTATGCTAATCCGCAGCACCTGCCTTATTGCTTAAGCACAAGCCCTCCCCGGGCCACTTTCCCTTTAAAGTCCCAGGGAAAAGCTGCCCTTCCAGGCGGGTTTGGGGTTATTTTAATGCAGCAACAGCTGTTAAAAAAATAAAAATCGCAACATTGCTTCCCCCTCCCGGGGCCTGAGCAGCAGAGAAAGCCAGAGGGGCCCTGCCCTAGCAGCCTAGGCTGCAAACTCCACCAGGCTGGAAGTTTTTGGCGGGGGGCGTTTATTTCACAGGTGCCGGCCCCGCACCCCGGCAACGTTAGAGGGCTGCAGGACCCGTAGTCCCCTGCGCTCCAGGAGCCCCTGGGCGTGGAAATCAGAGCCCAGCTCCCGAGCGGTTGCAGCTCGGTTTAGTCCAGCTCCCGGTTGCAAGGAGATGTTTTTATTTGGGGAGAGTCGGGGGGGAGGGGGGAGTTCCTAAGCTCGCTTGGTTGTCACCTCCCTGGCCCCAGCCAGCTTTGTGCTGGGCAATGCGCTCCATTGTCCCGCAGCTGGCCGAAGAATTAGCCTCCGGGCTGCGGCGGTGGCTTCTGCTAGGCACCTACCATCTGCCTGCCCATCCCCAGCCGCAGCAAGCCTAATTCAAGCAGCCCCTGGGCCGGCCGTACCACCATCCCCTTCTGATGCTCCCCTGGCCCCCCTCGGGCATCTCCACTCTGTGCCCCCTTTTAACTAGCAAGCACTGGGGCGGCTAAGATCAAACTGGGCCCTGCTATCTCCTTTCTCCTCCCCACGCTCCAAGGGCCGGCTGGGTAAAGGTGTTTAGGTGCCCGAAGGCCGTGTTGCCTGGTGGATACAGCACTAGATTAGCCTCAGCCACCTCTGCCCTTGGCCTGCGCGGGGTGACCTCGGGCCAGTCAGACTGTGCCTCAGTTTCCCCAGCTGTAAAACAGTGTTAATCAAAGCCATGTCCTGCCGGAAGGGATCTTGGGAGGTCATCGCATGTAGCCCCCTGTACTGAGACCAAGTAGCCCTAGCCCAGCATTGACAGGAGTTTGTCCAGCTGTTCTTAGAAACCCTCAGTGACAGGGATCCCACAACCTCCCTTGGACGCCTGTTCCAGAGCTTCACTCCCCGGAGAGTTAGAAAGTTTGTCCTAATACGTCACCTCAATCTCCCTCGCTGCAGATTAAACCCTCCTGCCTTCAGCGGACATGGAGAACAGCTGATCCCCGTCCTCTCCGTAACAAGCCTTAATGTAGCTGATGGCTGCTCTCAGATCCCTGCTCAGTCAGCGTTTCCCCAGACTAAACATCCCCAGTTTTTTTAACCTCTCCCCCTAGGGCAGGTTCTCCAGACCTTTGATCCCTGGACTCTCTCCAATTTAGCCTAACCTGCAGTGCCCACACCTGGACCCCAGACACCAGCTGAGGCCTCCCAGCTGATACTGATCACCTTTGGGAGCTGTTGCAAAGAGCTTGGGGTTACTGTTATTAAACACCTTTAAAATCCACCCTCAGATGCCTCCTCTCCTGGTGCCGCTTTGTCCCGGATATAGATAAAGCCAACCCTGGGGCCGTCTCCTCCTTGCCCGGGTTTGGGCTCCTTCCCTAGAGGGAATCTGTCCCCTCGGTGCCGTCAATCCGGGGTGGGCTGAGAGGGCAGAAATTTGGGCAAGGAGGGAGTTTGCATTTTTGTGGCTATGCAGCTGTGTGTCTTTTCTCCCCTCACCACCCTCAAGGCCTGATGGGTGGGGCCAGCCACCTGGCCACCGGTGGGTTTAGGGCAGACCTTGCAGCGGGTTGTCAAGGTTGATTCTAATGGGGAGGGGGCAGGGAGGGGGAAGGAGGCCTCAGCTGTGCCCCCCACCCCTCCCGCCGCCCTGGTGTGATCAGCCCACTAGGACGGCGTCCTCTCGGGGTCACGGCCCCTGACTTCGGTAAGAAACCAAACCAATGGAGCAGGAGGGGCTGGGATCTGTCCCAAGAGCTTGGAGCGTCCCAAGGGGCCAAGTAGCCCAGTGATTCCTGGCTCACCAAACCCCTCCATCCCGTAGCTGGGCTTCCTCGCGGAGATCTATGTCTCCTCCTGCTCCCCAGCCACCCAGGAGCCCCTGGACAGTGACAGGAATGAAACTCAGCTTCCTCACAGTGTTAAAAAGCCTTGGATTTCTTTCAGCAGCGGGGAGAGGCAGGCAGTGTGGGCACGGCCAGCGTGCTGGGCCATTTCCTTTTGGAATCTAAATGGTGTTAATTACAACATCAGATACAGCTCCCCACCCCCACCCTGTGCCCCCCAAACCCTGATCAGATCCCCGCTCTGCAGCCCCCTGTGCACCCCAAACCCCAATCGCATCCCCACTATGCAGCCCCCCAGTGCACCCCCTAACCTCCTGCACCAACACTTGGAAATTCTCCCGGCTGCAAAGGCCAAGGATGGAGCAGGGTGTTTTAAGTTCTGGATGGGCTTTGAGTCCCACTTCTAGGGAAATCGTGGGTGGCAGCGGGGTTGAGGGGGAGCAGATTTATGACAGAGAACGCTGGGGTGTGTGTGTGTGTGTTAATATTCAGCTCTTTTGCAAACCAGCTGGACCTGAGGGCACAGACCATGTCGTGATCAGAAGGGAGGCTGGCTTTGGCCTCCTTTGGCCCCACTCCTGGGAGCTGTTACACACTTGCCATCCTTTCCTGCTGGGAATCGGGCCTCATTGTCTTCAATAGAGAGACGCCCACTGACACCAGCTGGGATCTGTCCCATTGACGCCAGTGGGATGACCGACGCCCGTTGACATGCTGGGGATCTGACCCCATTGACACCAGCGGGGGGCCCGGCCCCATGGACTCTAGTGGAACTAAATTGATTTCCATCGCCAGTAAAAATGCTCCAATTATTTTTGGAGGCTTGGGCCCATCCGTCCCTAGCGCTGCGTTTGAAACGGACCCTCCCCGCGGCCGTGGGGCCTCCCGAGGCTAATGGGTTTCCCAGGAGCCTCCGTTTGGTGGGGCCGAGGTGTCAGAGCGTCCCGCAGGCAGCAGGGAAGGTGCGAGAACCAGCAGGGGCTGTACCGTCCTGCCTGTGCCCGCTGGGTGTGAACGGCAGCCCTCCGAGCCCAGCCCCCAGCCCCCTGGGAAGCACAGCTGAATGGGAGACACACTTTTTCACACCTGGACACATGGACCTGTTGTCTCGGGAAACCCTCACTGGGGTCCACCTCCCCCCCCCCCCGCCCCATCCCATTCGCCTGCCACAGCCGGGTAACACCCCGCAGCATGTCACGCTGGGGTTCGAAAAGTCACACCTGGCTGGGCCTGCAGGGAGGCTGGAGGCCAAAGGCCAATCTCATGCTTCAGGCCTTGGAGTTAATTACACCCCACGGGAGCCGGGGAGGGCAGGAATGGCTCCGGGAGTTCCCCTACTTTAACCGGGACCCAAACTGGGACTGGAAGGGGCTGATTCAGAGAGGGGAGGAGAACGTGTGAACCCATGTGGGATCTGGCCCCATTGACTCCAATGGAGCGACACCCATCGACACCCGCCCCAGATCTGGCCCCGAGAGCATAAAATATCCACAGAGCAGCTTGTGGCTTGGAGCCCCTGGCTAGGGGGTGATGGACGACTGCCCGGCTGGCGGAAACCTGACCAACTTGCCTCGAACTCCCCGTGGCATTTCAGCATGGGTTTAGACACTGCAGGGGGACCCGTAGCCCCACCAGCCTACCAGGGGGCACAGGCCCAGCTGGGACATGCAGGTGCGGGGGCCGCAATGGCGGGGGGCTGCACCGTGCGCCCTCACTGTGGCCAGCCTACTCCCAGGGGTCCCTGGCACCTTTCCCCCTCCCTGTGCCCCCACCAACCGGCTCCGCGGACGATCGTTCTATTCATCCGGGCCCTGGGAAAGCAGCCAGCGCTGGCCTCACGAAAGACCTTGACGCTGGGGATTGTGTACAAACATTCCAGTGGCAGCAGGAGACCCCTTCAGAGAAGTCAAAACATTGCCAGGGCGAGGGGGCTAATCAGCGGGTATTTGAGAGGCAGGCCAGGGAGAGCGCGAGCTGCCATCTACAGCGACGACGTCACCCACCAACGCATGCCAAGCGCCGTCCCAGCTAGTCTCACCGCTGGGCACAGTGGAGACCAGGCGCTGAGCTGCTGGTGTCTGTACGGGGGCTTTGAACCACAGCAGAGAAAGGCAGGATGCGGGGGAAGCAGCTCCTCGGGGTTGTTACCGCGCGGGCTGGATTGAACCGGAACTTGTGCCAGGGAACAAAACCCATCCACAGTATCCGGCTTTCCGGGCAAATTCTCACCCGGGGGGTCAGCACCAGCGCAGTGACGCCGATGGGCGCCAGCCGGGCTCTGGCCCTAAACGAGAAGTCAGGGGAACTTCTAAACAGAATCTTCTTAGCAAAAAATGACTGAGCTCGCTGCAGCCCCTCCCGGCTCTGCCCTGGGAGCTGTGGATTCGCCAGGCCAAGCTGGCGGAGAACTTTTCCCTCCCCTCCCTGCCAACGCCGGTGGGCTGGGCTGACCCAGTGGGGAACCGGCCCTGTGAACTGTCCAGCCCTCCCTGCCAATAGACGAAGCCCAGAGGGGGCCACTGAATAGCCAGATTGGATCAGGGCCGATGCTCCAGAGGCAGGTGCAAGAAATCTGCATTGCACGGCTATGGCAGAGCAGACTGGCCTCCCGGCTTGGATGATCCCTGGCAATTGGCCTCCCTTCAGCAAGAGACGGCACGGGAGGATTCAAACGTCTGTAATCCCTCCAGCTCGCACCTTCCCCCCTCATTCATGGGTGCGACTCCCTTCCACCTCAGCGCTGCAAAGAGCCTCAAAGGTATTTAGGGGATCCCGGGATGCATCCACAGGGGAATCTCACACAGGAGGCAGTGAGGTTATTTCCCTTCTGTGTTTGGCCCTGGTGTGACAGCTGCTGGGATCCCATGTCCAGTTCTGGTGCCCACCATTCCAGGAGGAAATTGATAAATAGGAGCAGAGTCAGAGAAGAGCCCTGAGAATGATCAATGGGTTAGAAAACCTGCCGGATAGTTAGAGACACAAGGAGCTTGATGGATTTAGCTGATTGAAGAGAAGGTGAAGGCGTGACTTGATCCCAGGCTATAAGAACCTACGTGGAAAACCAATATTTAATAATGGGCTCTCCCATCTATAAACCTCGCTCCCATTGAAATCGGATCCTCAATACCCGTATGGATCTGAGCCCACACTGAGGACGCGCTCTCATGGGTGTGGTACCATGCCTAGCACAGAGCCAGGCGGTAGGGGTGCAGCCTGGCTCTCAGAGGCCCTTTTCCAGCAAGACACCGGGCTACAACTCATAAAGCCCAGGGCCAGTCCACGCCCGGGACAGCAGGCCAGGGGCGAAGTAATGTCAAAGGTTCAGGAAGCCAAACAGCAAACAGGAAACAATGAGGCAAGACCTTGGCTGGCCCGGGACAGGGGCCCTGGAAACGGAAAAGAATATAATATAAACCAGCTGCCCCATGAGAGCTGGGCCATGCTAGAGGCAGGTTAACACGCTGATCCACCAGAGCCCCTGGCTCTCAAAGCAACGGACCAACACGAAATCAAGGAGTCACGCTCCCTGTCCCCTGGGACAGAGATGGGGGAGAGGAAGGAAAGCGTAGAGGTTAAAGCAGGAGGCAGACTAAGGGTCAGGACTCCTGGGTTCTATTCCCTGCCCTGGAAGGGGAGGGGGGTCTTGTGATTCGAGCAGGGGAGGGTGGGAGTCAGGACTCCTGAGTTCTATTCCCAGCGCTGGGAGAGGAGTGGGGGGCGGGGTCTAGTGATCAGAGCAAAAGGGCAGTGGACTCTGGCTTCTAGTCTATACGATCTATGCCCAGTGACCCCCATACCACAGTGTCTGGGCACCTAATGCTCTTGGGTGTATCTGTCCCCGCCCTGGAGGTTTGGAAGTATCACCATCCCCGAGCACACAGGTGGGGAACGGAGACCCACAGAGGCTAAGAGACTTGCCCCAGGGAGGCTACAGGAGAGCCCAAAAGTTGAACTCAGGGCTCCCCCGGCCCCCTGGCCATCATTCTCTCAGTGGCGCTACTTGGGTGACCCTGGGCCAGGCCCGGCCCTGTGCCTCAGTTTCCCCTCTAGATAGAGTCCCTACCCCAAAGAGCTCACAGGGTCTCTCACTGTGTCTGTGCAGCACCAGGCTCAACGAGGCCCTTATCTCGCCTGGGAGAAGGGGGGGAAGGGACGACCCCCACTCCCTAGTGCAGAGAGTCTCCCATTGCAGCCAGCTGGGGAAGCAGGGGGTGGGCGCCTCTGTTCAGCCTGGATGGGAGCGGGGGGAACCACCTCACGGGCTCTACTGACATCAGCACCAATTGGGAGGTTTCCTGCCTCCCTCCCCCTTTGCAAGCTGGCCTGACGGCAGACGTGGAACAATCCCACTCAGACTACAGCTTGCGTGCCCCCTTCAAACACGCAGCCCAGCCTGGGGCCCTGATCCCTGGAGCTCTGCAGGGAAGCGGGGAGAAATTAAGAGGCTGATTCCTATGCCCCTGTTGTCCCCACCGGGGGAATTTTTCCCACTAACACCGTGCGAGGCGCACGAAGAACAAGCTGGAGGGACAGGGAAAGGCCTTGTAATTGCTCAGCGGAGTCTCAGCTTTCACTCAATAAAAGCAGCCGGTCTCAGACTCTCAGGGCTGCCGACGTGACCCAGTCTCTGCAGACTAGACAGCCTGGGACAAATGCTCTGGGGAGGGTGTGCCCCAAATGCAATGGGTGCAGCGCTGCTGCCTGAGTTTGCAGAGAGCCTGAGCCAGTTGCTGGGAGGGGAGCTCCACCCCCTTGTGCCAACTCCAGAGGCCCAGGAAAAGACTTTAAATGCCAACGTTGTTAACTCTTTCACTGCTGCTCAAAGCCTGTACGATAGGAGAGGGAGGAGTTTTGTTACGAAGTCCCGCAGTCCCTCGGAGTAAGTGCTCGTTTCAGGGAGGGGTGTAGCAACACGTGGGGCTAAAACGGGGGCGGGAGTGGGACAGTTGGCTCAGTTTCCCCGCCCGTGGTGGATTTCAGCTTTCAAATGTGCTCAACCCCGCTGCGGTTCGGTACCTTCCCCTCCCTACACCTGTCATCAGTCCAAAGTGCCCCGATACCCCACAGGGCGCCCCGCTCTACCCAGGGCACGGCCCCGGCCCAGTCCGAGGAAGCTACTGCATGGGAAAGCCGTGCTCTCCGCAGCTCATTCTCTGGGACAAGGAGCATCTGACTGCCCGTCTCGCCCCGACCGAGGGGCTCTCCCCCACAGCAGGCCAGGACGGGCAGAAACACCCTGGCCGGCACAGCCGTTCCCGCTGCTGAGAAGCCAGGGCTGGGCCGGTCTGTCTTCGGGCCTCAATGGAAGGGAGGAGCTGGCCCTTTGCCGCCTCCTTTGCTACTGGGTAGCGTCTACAGAGATGGGAAGCTTGGATGATGCTTTTGCTGCACCTAGAGCCACGCACAAGCCTCTTAGTTCAACTTTCACAAGCTGCCGAGGCTCTTACCTGACCCCCCAACGGCCACAGTCGTGGAGCAGCTGAACTCTTCCCTTTATTATTTGTATTGCTGTTGCTCCCAGAAGCCCGCGGCATGGACCCGGCCTCCAGCGTGTCAGGTGCTGTACATTTGTAATGCTATTCGATTTACGACGGTAGCATCTAGGCACCCCAGTGTGAAAGGCACTGTACATTTTTAATGCTATTAGGTATATCATAGCAGCACCTAGGAGCTCCAGTCATGCACCCGGAGCCCAGTGTCCCAGGCACTGTACAAACACAGACCAGAAAGGTAGTCCCTGCCCCAAAGAGCCGACGAGCTAAATATAAGACAAGAGGTGGAGACAGAGACAGACAGACAGACAGGAGAGCACAAGGGAATGCCACCCCCCTTCCCTAGCTCTGTGCATCTGCAGATTTTCAAAGCATTTTCCAAAGGATGAAATGTCTCATTTTGCGGGTGGAGAAACCAAGGCATGGAGGTGAGGGGGGACCTGGTGAAGGTAACACAGCAACAAAGCTGCAAACAGAACAGGGCAGTCCTGACCGCCAGTCCCCCAGCCCATGCTACCTCCTTGGGGAGCCTCAGACAGCTCCGTCAGACTATTGCTAACAGCACCGAGAGCAGAGGTCAGGGATTGATGGCGGCGAAAGCCTTCTAGACATGCTGGAAGTAGCCAAGACAGAGAGAATCATAAAAAAAAAGCAACAAGAAATTCCAAATGAAATTAACAAGCAATCCCCAAACATCTAAAAGGCTAAATATTTGCAACTAAGATACCCCAACGGCCTTAACTCTGCCCCCGTAGAGCTGCTGGCCTCCAACCTCCCTTCCTAAAGCAGGGAAAATAGAGGATGGGCAAGTAAATACATGGCAAGGGAGTCAAGTGTGAGGCTCATTCCCATGAGACCTGGCTGCAGGGAAACCCAGGCTGCTGTCAGCATCCAGCCATTTACGTCTCACCTTTCCAAGACAGCTGCCGGGGGACAGCTTAGGGCTGGCATCCAGAGGTGCTGGCCCCGCACTGCTCCAATGGATGCTCATAGGAGCTGCAGGCTGAAAAAGAAGGCCCCCTAAATGAGTGAACATGAAGGCATCAAAAGGAGTAGCGGGGAGCCCAGTGCTGTGGGCAGCAGGAGACGTGGGTTCTATCCCCAGCTCTGAGCTGCTGCAAGTCCTGTTTCCACTCTGTGCCTCGGTTTCCCCTCACACCTTATCTACTTAGACTAAGCTCTTAGGGACAGGGATTTTCTCTCTCTAGATGTCCGTGAAGGAGATGTGGCCCCTATCCTGGTGGGGTGTGTGTGAAGCGTCTGGCACAATGCGGGCCGTGATCTCAGTCAGGGGTGGTGCAGTGCCTGGTACGATGGGGCCCCCACTCTGGGGTGAGCCTTGTAGGTGCTATCGGGAGGGCTGCTGGTCACAGGGGGCACTGGGGGGTGCCACTCTTTTCTGGCCTAGCCAGAGGTGGTTGCGTTCCCCCCGCTGCTCGGTGCTCCTACCTCCACCCCGCCAGCCGATTCACACCCTCCTGCCCCGCTCATGTGGCCGCCTGGCCTGGGGCCCGTCCCACTGCATGAATGGCCAAGAGCTGAGATCATGTGAACCTGGGGGCTGGCGCTTTTCCCTTGCTCTGAGCCCCGGTGCCCGGAACCCGCTTCCTTCCTGCCCTCCTGCTGGGAGGGATGAAGCGGCTCCTTGCGCTAATCGTGGGCACGATCCCAAACCCTTTCGGCACTGCGGCCTTACGGGGCAGCAGGACCCACGTGCCGGGGGCTCCCTGCCGGCCAGAGCTCAGTTGAAACACCCCAGGTAATCCAGGCCCCCAGACAGCAGCACCTCAACTGCTGAGAAGCAGCTGCTCCAGGGGGAGGGTAACATGGAGCTGGCAGGGCTTAGCGGCCCTGGCGAACGTCACCCCCGGGCTCTACACCGAGCAGCATCCCAAACCCCCGTGAGAGGCAGGAAAGGAAGAGGAATGGGGGAGCCACGGGGGCAAGCAAGTTGCTTGGCTGTACCCCAGCCGCAGCGAAGTGTGGCCCAGTGGGCGGGGCACTTAGGTGGAGCCCAGGACGCCTGGGTCCTATTTGTGGCGTGCTGGCCGAAAATGGGCAAGTCACGCACCTGCTCCATGCCTCGGTCTCCCCTCCTGCCCTTTGTCTGGTTACGCTGGAAGCGCTTTCGGGAAGGGATCACCTGGGCAGCGCTTGCCACGGATAGCATGCGGCCTGGCAGCAGCACCCGTCCCACTGGGCAAACGCCCGGAGCTCAGCGGCCCAGCTCGATTTCTAATTAGTCAATTGATTTTTTGGGGGGGGGGGGGGAGTGTGTGTGTCCAGGTCCATGACCCCCCTTTTCACCCCACACGAGTGGGGGAGGGGGAGTATTGGTCCGTGCTGCCTAGGAGCTACTGTAAACATCTACACCAAGTCCCAACCAGCTCTCCGGCCAGGAGATCTGAGAAGCGGGTTCTCGCCTGCGGAACGGCCTCAGAGCAGTCGGGCACGAGCTGAAATGTGTGGAGTGAACCGGCTCCCGGCTGGTTCCCCGCCCCCCCGCAGCTAGGGGTGGCTGGGCTGCAGGAAGCAGTGTGAGAGGCGCAGTAGGGGATGCTCTCCCCTCGCCCTGAGAGCTCACCCCAGTACACCAACACAGGGCTGGGGGGTGTGGGGCTGCAGGGGAGATTTCAGCAGAACGGCTCGCACTGGTGAAGATTCAATACATCTCCTCCTCCCTCCGTTAAAGAGGGAGAAAGCTCATAGTCCCTCTCTCAAGCATCCAAGGAACCCTCCAGCAAAACCAGAGTTGATCTTCTGGCTACTTTCAATCCCATCCTCCTTCCCCTTACACAACCGGAACAGGGATCTCCCCAAGAGCCCTAAAGGAGTTGGATTGTCGTGGGATCTGGGCACCTCCCTGTCCGCTGGCCATCCCCAGCCCCCATTTCTACCTGGGAAGCTGAGGCTGCCAGGGATTTGAACGCAGGGATCCATTCCTGGGATGCGGAAGAGATCAGCTGATGGCAGGAGCCGAAGGGCAGGCTGGAGTAACCAAAACTTTACTCCCTCTATCTCTTACAGATGCATCTGCTTCCTCCTTCCACCCTGGAGAAGGGGGAGAAAAAAGCCCCAAACAAACAGCCGAAACTTGTTCAGCATCCCCCCCCACCCCCTCCCGCAGGGGCGGCTTTTCTAAATACAGCACCTCCGAGAGAACCAGGCGGCATTACAGGCCCGTGTCCTGTTTATGTTCAAAACAACTCAGTTGCTTATCTACACCCCCCCCCATCCCCAATCCCTCCCCAGCAGCCCCTGCCAAGGCAGGATGACTGGTTACGCCTGCCTTACTGTTTTGTTGGCTGGAGGCGAGTGTGGGAAAAGATCTAGGCTCAGTTCCTGACGGGAAGTGCCTTTTATTTCTTCTTATTCTTTCTATGAAGAATGAGGAAACAACAACAAAAAAAAACGGTAAGGGGAGATCACTGGCTGAATTAACGAACCCTTGCTGAGGGAAACGGGACAGCTGAGTCATGGGGGAGGGCAAGGGGGCTGTGTTAATAGGGCGGGGGGGGTCGAAGGCATGCAGGGAGAGATGGCTCGTCACAGCTCACCCATTCCCTTGGGCTAAGCAGTGGAAACAAGAGGTGAATGTTACATTCAACCCCTAAATTATGTTAATCCCGTTAACAAACGGGATGGGACAAAGTGGAGAGGCGAGGAAATCATTCTGATGGGTGAATAAAATATCAATCGACTTCCCAGCTGCACCAGCAGATTGAGTCGGTGGGCTGGTAAACTTCACTCTGGTGCAGTACCGAGATCTAACCCTGGGCTGCTGAAAGCCAGTTATCTTCCAGGCGTCCGTGTGATGCCAGCAGGTACCATGCAGTAATCTCAGTTCTAGCCGGCAGAGCGCGCCTGAACTGGAATCAGAGTGAACCAATCCCACCAGATTAAGGAAACGCTGTGTCTGCTCATCCCATTCTGTTTACTTTCCTGTTTACATCCATCCTTGGTCTTGGGATAGGAACTAGGACCCATTTTCCTGAATCAAAACAGGAACCCTCCTCTTCCAGCCGCTTCCACAACTGCAATTTTAACCTGCATCAGGCAACTCTAGTACACAGGGATTCACCACACTTGGAACTGTCCTTTCCCATCTGTTTCCTTTAAAAAAATACACAAGTCCCCATCCCAAGCGATGACGGACTCTAAACACAGGAGGCTGTCAGTTGCTTTCAGTCATTTCCTTCCAACTTCAGGAAGGGATCATAAAAAAACCAAGGATCTCACTTAAAAATTCAAACACATGCTTTTTTGGCTCCAAATCTATGGTGGGTTTATTATTGTCGTTAGAAGCCCCTTGGCGTTTATACTTTACAATGACGCTTAGGACAAACACAAGGCTATTCCAGCCTCTCACAATCATAGACCTTGCTGGAGGGGTTGCTGGCCTGTCTGCCCGAGTCCTTGCCCCCCCCATGTACCAAAACACAGACTGACGCCAATCTGTTTAACGGGGAGCAGGTAATCCCGGCTCTGGAGTGGAAAAGCTCAGTGCAGTTGGCGAAGGGATGAGTTGTGGGGAAATGGATGTCAGACGAGGTGGGAGGGTGCTACCTCAACCTTCCCCTAGCAAGACAGGGGGCTGGGTGTGGGGAAGGAACGTTGAAAGGAAATGGAAGAGGATCTCAGAATTCTCTGCTCACTGGGGTATGTAGATGACCGCTCCAACAGAGGGCAGAAGGCCTCAGTGACTGTCTGTAGTCTGACCCCTGGACAAAATGGGAGGGCCAGACGGCCTCGAGTTGGAGGTGCATTTTATAGGTTCACTGCCATTCGCCCCTCTTGTTTCTATATTGTCCCAGTGTGTGTGGCCAGACACCCCTGCCCATCCTGTCTGGCAAGGAACAGATCTTCGGGACGGCTTGCTCCCCTCACGCTGAGGGACTGGACAATCTGTGCATTACCGCCCTCCAGCAGACCTTCCAAAACAGGTTTGTGGCCCCAGCTACACCGGTCCCTGACAAACCCTGACGGGCCTAAGGTGGGTTCCCTCTTGTAGTGACCGAATGAATCAACTGCCCCTCCCACACAGGGCAGCAGTGGCTTTAGACACCACCTCCTACCCCCACCCACGACTAAGCGGGAAGTGCAAAGCAGGGACGCGTCACAGGAGCCGCCTGTAGAACGATGACCCTTTATTTGAAGCGTGCGTACCACCGTTTCCATTCACGCCAACAGGAGCAGTGCGGTCCTCTCTCTCGTCTGAAGGAAACATGACACGGGGGGGGGGGGGGAGATCTAGAAGCTAATTAGGGACTGACCCCTCCCCCTGCACCCTTACTTGTATTGAGAGAAGTCCATTTCCCCGCAGAGAGACAGGCCACCGTAGCGCCGGTGCGGGAATCTCTGCCTGCCGGCTCTCCACCCCGCAGAGGGGGTCTGGAAAGGGCTCAGTCTGAAGGCAGTTCTGGAGGCCTTGTAAAGCGGATGCCATTGCTGGAACCCCGCCCCCAGACCACGCTGCTCTGACGGTCCACAAGCGGGCGGGGGCCGCACAGGAGAGAGTCACTGTTGCTTGGACCGAGGCCACAGCCGGCTTGCCAGGGAGCCCAGGAAGAGCTGCTGCTTCTTGTTCTTGGACAGGTCGGCGAGCCGCTGCTGTTCCTCCTGCACGCACAGGGAAGGACACAAACCCTGCGTTACTGGGGCGCGCCACACGGCCTGACGGCACCGAGCTGAGGGCTTCCTCGAACCTTCCGCTATTAGCCGCTGAGTCCTGTCTATGCCACGCTACCGGGGGGGTGACTCAGGAGTCATTTCAGCCAGGAAGGTGAAGCGATCGTCCAAGTTCCCACAAGGCGTTGGTGTCAGCGGTGGGAACAGGCTCAGGATCGGATTGCCACCCCTGTGCTTTCGCCCCCAGCCCATCCTTCCACGGGCGACGCACAAGCGACAAATCATTGCACCAAAATTCAACGGGAAGCGATGGCTCTTACCAGCACACATCCAGCCAGGCTGAGACGCGAGCGAGCACATGCGAGCTACACACAGGTGAGCCTGGCACTGATATGCTCAGCATCATGGTGAGCCTGACAGGTGAAATACAGCTGAGGGGCTTGTGGGAATGCTGGCTTCTACTCCCAGCTCTGCTGCTGGCAGGCCTTGGGCAAGTCACTTCCCTGCTCCGTACCTCAGTTTCCCCATGTGTACAATACTGGATCTCCTTTGTAAAGCTCTCTGAGATCTACTGATGAAAAGCTAGGGCTTTATCATGACGAATGCAATGACTACATTGGTTCCGACACAGCTATCGTTAAAGCGGGACAACCCTCAGTGTGGATGCAGTTAGCCTAGTAGCAAGGTACTTATTTCGGGAGGGCTGATTCTGGTAAGTTGCCAAGCCAATATGATATCTGCGTACAGAGCAGCCCCCAAAGCCAGTGCTCCCACCTGCACCACCCCCTCGCGTTGCTGGTCCCTCCCCACCACCGACACATCTGTCTAGGGTCTCCATAGAGCTCACGGCTGTGGTATAGCTCACCACAAGCAAGCGGGAGGGGGATCTTGCTATGTTTTAACAGAGAAAGACCAAGACACTCACATTTCTATTCCACGTGACTGGTGAGTAGCAACCTGCCTTGCTCTCAAGGCCCCCCTCTTACCCTTGCTGTGTCTTGTCTATTTAGACTAAGCTCTGTGGGGCCAGGGCTCTTCTATCTGTGCAGCATCGGCACAAAGGGGCCCCGACCTTGTTACTGGAAGACACAGTTGTAGTACAAACAACATCCCTCCCTCCAAGACTCTGAGGACAGACTCCACGCTGCCCCCTGCCTTCTGGTGCTGCAGCCTGAACCGGGGCGGCAGGAGCCGTGAGACCAGTGCCCTTACCTGTTCCAGCTGAGACTGCCTACGTTTAAATGCTTCCAGCGGGTCGTCCTCCATCGAGTAGTTCTCCAGCACCGTCCTGACATCCTCGACCCCACTCAAGGCAATAGCTGTCGGGCAATGAGAGGCAGGGAAGGAGAGGCTGAGCATGGGTGGGCGAACATGTCAAACAAAGCCAGTCCGGGAGGCAGGGATTCTGCACTGCGTGCGTATAAGCAGCATTGAGTTCCTGCTGGGGGTCAGAGGGTCTAGACCCAGGAGCGACGGATTCTTCCTAAATGCAGGAGGGCCACGAGGCCCCATCCCCTCTGTGACCCTGGCCTTGCCCCACCTCTTCCCCCGAGCCCCCGCCCCCAGCCAAGCCAGAAGCTGGAGCCAGGCCAGGAAGCCCAGGTCCCTCCACCTGCCCAGGTTGGGGGGGCCCCAAGAGCAGCCACTAGCCTGTGTCCCCACGCCCCGGGGCGCCCACCCAGGGCAGGTGGAGGGTCCACAGCTCCCCATGTGGCTCTTACCCTGATCTTGCTCTGGCTTCCAGCCTGGCGGCAGGGCTGTGGGGGCCGAAGAGCCGCAGCCGGGCCACGGTAAGAGCTGCCCAGGCAGCTGTGGGGAGCCACGGACCCAACTTCCGCCCTGGGCTGGGGGCTGCTCTTAGGCCCCCCCCACCCTGGGCAGGTGGAGGGTCTGCAGCTCCCCACAGCTACCCGCATTCCAGTTTCCAGCTTAGCTGGGGGGCAGGGCCTCAGGGGAGGGACAGGGGGCCAGGCCTGTGGCGAAAAGTGGCCTTGACTCCCTTGTTCTGGGGCCTCTGTCTAGGCCCCTCTCTGAAATGCTGCCCATTCCCAGGAGAGAGGCCCAGAGAGACCTGCTCTCTGCAGGAACGTAGGGAGCAGCTGCGACACTAGCGGGCCCCTCGGTCCCGGGAAGGGGAGGGGAGGGGAGCGAACTCCTGGACTTTCCAGATATAAGCCCAGTGTTCCCTCCCATACAGAAACGGGTCAGTCCCTGAGCCAGGTGGCAGGAGCTGCTCCTGTAACCATCCCATGGCCTTACCGAGCGATAATTCGGTCAGATTTCATCGCCAAGCGCCCCCTGCCCCAGCAGCAGCCCCCGGCAGAGGGACACCCCCCCACCCCCTTACTCTTCAGGAAGGCGGCGAGGTCGAAGAGCGCCCTGTCGTCGGAGCTGCCGTCCCATTTCTTCAGTGCCATGCCGTTGAAAGGCTGCAGGTGGAATGCTTCCTTCTTGCAGTCCACCACCACCACTTTGGCGGGGTCTCTGTTCAGGCAGGAAATATCCTGGACACGGGGACACGGGACAGAAGCTGAAACCTGCGCTCTCCAGCACCCCGGAACCTGATGCAGCTTGCACCACAGGGCATGGCAGGGACCGCCTGGGAGACAGATCTCCCCCTGCCCAGCCTAGGCTGTGCTTCCCTCCCCTCTCCCCCAGAAACCCCTCCACTGCAGCCCTTCTCCTGAACAGGAGGATTCAGGTGTTTTGGCTACCATGCGGGTCCAGACCTAAAGAGCGGTGTGGAAATCAGCGACCCGTCCTGGGTCCAGTGAAGACCGGACAGAATTCCGTACTGCCTAGCACAGCTCGGAGTGCACATGGGTCTGCACAGAGTGGGATCCGAAAGCTTGAAGGGCAAAACGGAAGCTAGTCAGACCCTTCTTCTCCATCCCATAATGAGAACGACTGAGGGGTCGTGTAAAGGCTGGTGAAGCCGGAACGAAAGAGCAACCTGTGGCACTGTGTGTTGCAGAAGGCCAGGAATCCAACAGCAACCACTAGTTCTTCTCTAGCACTTTCCACCCATAGATCTGAAAGTGCTTCACCAAGGATACTGGTATCATTAGCCCCCACTTTACAGATGGGGAAACTGAGGCAGAGAGGAGAAGCAACTTACCCAGGGGGCTGGTGGCAGAGCCAGGGACTGAACCCAGGCCTCAAGTCCCAAACCAGTGCACTATCCACTTCGGCTGCACTGCCTCCCCCATACACAGTGTCTGGATCATTGCATGACCTTGCTAAATACACTGGAAGGTGGCCGGGGGGGCGGGGGGGGAGGGGGAGGCAGGGGGCATGTGATTGCTGCAGGGGTCTGCATTCCCTGCTAGGACTGGTAGCGGGGAGGGATGTATATTCACCATGCGCTTTGCAGCATCAGATCGCTGCACATGGGGCTGGTAACTGCACAGAAGTGACAACAGGTCAACAGATTTAAGAGCCGAGTTAACCCAGATTTTTTTTTTGATATTTTTTTTTTTTGGGTAGTACCAGCAGTGAACAGGGCAGTGCCACTACGCAGCCTCCAGATCTGATGTACACACTTTTCGCCCTGTCCCCTCCCCTGCGATACTCCAGTCGGAAACAAAAACGTCCCGCTGGGAAACGAATCCCGGTTACGGTACCAGCAAGCTCTTTCTAAAGCAGCAACATCTTGGATGGAACAGCAGGGCTGCTCCTTGCAAAGCCGCCCCGCCCCCTCCAAAATCCACAAACAATCAAAACACAGAGAGAGCTGCCCTGAGAGAAAAGGACGCCCTGCCCACCCCGGGACAGCAGATGGGAGGTGAGAGGGAGGGAGGGGGTGTGTGTGGGGGGGAAGAGAGCCAGAAGGTCCATAGCAAAGTGCTCTATTGTGGAGTGTGGACAGAGGTGCTCGAATTACAGCGCACGAGGCCAGGGCTGGGGAAAGAGAGGGCAGCTTTTCGCGGGCAGAGCGCTGCCTAGATGCAAAGGCGACATGGGACCATTTCACGGATGAGCGGGCATGGCATCACATGGAGACCCAAGGCTAACACTACCGTGCTCAGAGGGAGAAAGTACAGAGCTGCTCTGAATTTCGAGCTGCCTACATCCCAAAAGGGGTCTACCCTGCCTGGGAGAGTTTTAATGTCCACCCAGGCAGCTGGGCACGCGTGTCTAGAAGTCACAGAGAACCAAGCCTTTTGCTCAGACACCCCGAGTTGCAGACGCACAGGTCAGGGCAGGCAAGGCCGTCACGGATCGTCTCCCTATTCGCATTCTGCTACTGCGGCAACGAGGCAGCAGGCAGATGCTGTACGTACCATCGCTCACTGGAGGACAGAGCAAAGTGCAGGAGGGCCCCCCCTCCGCCCCCGCACACCAGCCGCGGAGACAAACTGAAATTAACATACAGCATGTTTCTGGATGGCTGACAGCTGAGGGGGCCCTCTTGTTAAACACAACCAATGCATCAAGTCAGTCAAGGGAAAGCGCTCGGAGGTTTGGTAATAATCTAGCACCATCAGGCACGGAGCTTCATCATGCTGAAGCAGCAATGCTCAGAGCAGCTGCCTTTCTTTTAAAGGTGACCTGCACAAGGGAACGAATTGCGTTTCCCCCCCACTTTTCTCCTTTACCTGCCCTCCTCCCCTCCTAGCAATTTTGCTCATTTTTAAAGCCGGAAATATTAAGCCTGATCTTCCCTTGATTGTGCTGGATGACGAAGAAGGGTGGATGAGGAGCCTTTCCAGCTGGAAAGACAGGGGGTCTCTCGAGCGTTTGAGTTTATTGGCCACTGTCTCAAACTAAGTTTTAAACATCTGAAACAAAAGTCACTTTTGCCTCTGAATCTGGCGACATTTCTTTGGCATCTGCAACGTCATCAGTTTGCCAGTTCTCCGTCGGGTCTTGGAGAACAGACAGAACCGGAGTTTGTCTACATGATGCCATCCAGGAAAATTAATCCCAATTAGCTTTTAGGTGGATTAGCTAAATTGCATCACACCCATTTGTACAGCCCTGGAAATCCACTCTTTATCCATGGATCTCTGCCTCCGCGGATGCGGTTGTATTGTTTGCCCTCTTCGCAGATCTGATGCACGTCCGCATTTTTGTATCAGCCCAGGGCTCCACCCACGTGGATGCTTTCATTCAGACGTAATGGGACCTTGAATTCGTTTCATCTTAATTCGCTTCCAAACTAAAATTAAGGTCAACCAATTTAAGGCCACTAATTCTGAGTGAGATTGCCCACACGGGGATGTAATGCAGTTTATCGAAAGGTGTGAATTTAAAGTGGATTCATTCATTTGATTTATTTTCCCGAGGTTATGGTCCTGTCTACACTTCAGGCCATGCGGGGAGTGTGAACTGCAGAGCGCACTGAAGTATTACACTCTAGCTACCCCCAGCACGAACTAAAAGGTACCTAGTTTGCATTAACGTAGAGGACTACATTAGTGCAAACCAGGTACCTTTTAGTTCCCACCCGCAATATCAGTGTGTTCTGTAATTCACATCCCCCCAGTTTGCCCTGCGGCGAAGTGTAGACATACCCTAAGAGTCCCCACATCAAGAAGCCCCAGTGTACGAAAACAATTAGAAAACACAGTCCCCTAGAGGCCTTCCTTGTGTATCAAAGGGCACAAACCCAACATGCACCCCCTGCCACAGGTCACCTTTCAAAGCCAGAACGGTCACATTCTCTGACAGAGACACACTAGAATTTGCATTGGTGAAGTCAGCAGGCGTGACTCAGAGCTAGACGGGGTCACGTCTGCGTGAAGCTGGGGTTACTCACTGAAGGAGACGCCATTTCCCTTTCAACCACTTCCCCCAGCAAGCGCCGGGGCAATGGAAGACTTTGCTGCTACTTCTGCCTCTATCATACCCTTGGATGGGGACTCCTCCTTATCCAGCTCAGCAGGTTACAGCTTTCTCAAGTAAAGGCCGTAAAGAGCTTTTTTGGTGTATGCTTCCACAGGGATGAATGGGCTGGCACAGAGGCTCAGATGCACACGCTTTTTAGCTGTTCAGGCTCACAACACAAACCGCGGCACCTTGAGCCTCTGATGGGGAAAGACCACAGGCTGAAGTTGACTGGCAGAGCTGTGTCCAAGATTAGTCCAAGACTGGAACAGCCCGGGGAGGCGGCAGGAAGGGACTGAGGGGGCATCGGCAGAGCTAGAGGGCGAGGGGATATCAGGATACACAGGCGAAAGTCTGAAAGCAGCATGTTAACCACAAAAACGCATGAAGCGTTCAGACCCGGTCAGTTTCCTGCTCACTCCAGCACAGATGTGTTCTGAGATTATTTTGGGCTCTCCCGCACTAGGAAGCGGCAAAACTATTCAAGCCGGAACCCCCAGTAAAGATACCTTAACGTGGTGTCCATCCATGTAACGGGTGGCATCTCGGAAAAGCCGATAGGAGATGAATCCATGAGGGTCCACGCTGTCAATGAGGGGGAATGCCGTCTGGAGGAGAAAGAAAAGGGGTGATTCAAGGCTTGCACCAGACAACTCTGCAGGCTTAAATGCATCCACAGCTCTTCCCTCATAGACACCTTGAAAACCATTAGGGGTCAGCAACAGAGCTTCTGAGCAGTAGCATGTAGGTAGGTGAAGCTAAAGAAAACCACGCACAGGTTTCAGAAGCCAGGGACAACCTGATGCATACAGCTGGCTGGAAAACGGAAATATCTTCCTGTGAAAAATGTAACAGTTTTGGGGGAAAAAAAACTCATCCTGAATGGGGTCAAAAAGGTGCCATTTTTCCTGGGAAGGGATTTCCAGAAAAAGTGCATTTTAGAAAACCAAAGCAAAACCATTTCAGCTTTTGGAGGCAGCACGTGAAAGGGACACAGCAGGAGCAGTTGGAGAGCCAGGGTTCGGATTTTCCCAGCAGAAAGCAATCACATTTTGGGGGGTAAACTAGAAATTTACCCATGGAAAATTTCCATTGTGCGAAAAGGGCATTTTCTGTCAGAAAATCAGTCAGATAGAAAGTTCCTGACCAACTTTACTAACGGACCCCAAGCATTTCTTCCAGGATGTACGCAAAGCAAACGGACACACTTTTTGGTCGCCCTGATACACCCCCAAATCCATCATGCACCTTGATGTCACAGAAGACCAAGTTTGGCAGTAGCAACACAAGAAACATGTGCACCAGGGAGGAGGCTAGAAACGGCATTGGTCAGGAACGCTGAGAGGAACAAGGCACGGTTACTCAAAGGTTAGTAATTACCAAGGTCTCCAGCACACCCCACAAAAGTTGGCATCTCCCTAGCCCACAATTCACACAAATATCATGGGCAATGACGAATGGGGTGTTTAATCATTCTGGAGACAGAGAGGCACCCCGTGGCTGTGCACACCCGAGTCCGGGAGTGCCCAGTGTGGACTTGGGTTCAGACATTTCTCGTGAAGCTGGTGCATTTTGCTGGAGCAGCCTGCAGGAATCCACCCCCCAGTGCACCAAAGGGGAAGCTATGCTGGATCTCAGCATGGGCCAGCCATTCCCTTGACGTGCTTTGAGGGCAGCACGGCTGGCCAGATGCATGCTGTTCCCTCAGTAGGTTCCAACAAGGGCAGGGTTTTTTGCCCTATGGACGCAAACACACCCCCTTCTCGCGGACGGTTCCACCAAATTAGCACGACAATAGCCCCAATTCAACAGATGGAATGGAGAAGATGTGGTTTATATACATTCAAATGAGCGGTGGCACGTTCCAAACTCTACTATTTGTGCCCCAGCTATTTACTGAAGGAAGGTCAAGAGTATGAGGAGACTCACTGGAAAGACTTTGCCTAGCACAGCAAGGGGGACACTTACTCTTGGGGGTCTGGGTATAAACAATCAACACCCCTACACTGGGCTAAACCAACCCCCCCTCCTCCAGGTTTAAGGGCCACAAAACAGGGTGCCCGCCCAATTGCCGGAGTCACTAACATGAAGAGCGCAGCACGCCCCCATCTGTACGCTGCTCAGCCTCTTCCTGGTTTGTCAGAGACTGCTGGAGAAGCTCTCAGTCTCCCCCACCCCCTCTTTTATCCAGGGCATGCCAGCTGCACCTGTCTGAGAAGACAGCACCGATCACACCCCGTGGGGCGCAGGACCTGCCCTCCCCCCGGCACCACAGCACTCACCATGCCCGTCTCAGATGTAAAGATGACTATTTCATAGTGCGGAGCCAGCTGCTGAAACAGACTGTCAATGCCCGGTCTCTTCTTAAAGCGCCAGCCAGTTACTAGCTGAGGACAAAGGGAGGGACAGAAAGAAAAGCCATGAGATGACAACTCGCTAGGGAAGGACAGGAGCTGATTTTCAACAGAGAGGCTGGTATCGGAGGCCTGGCTGGCATCGCACTGTCCAGCAGGGAGAGCAGCCAAGCACTCTAGGGCTGCCACACAGCATGGAGAGAACGACAGGGGGTATAAGGCACATGGAAGTCTTGGAAAGAGGCCAGCAGTTCTTCAAGAGATGCCTCCTTCCCCCTGACTCACATACTATCAGAGCGCCTAGGAGTCCCCTCCTGCCTTATCCCGTATTATTGTAGGGCCTAGGAGCAGAACCCCATTGTGCCAGGCACTGGACAAACACCGAACAAAAAGACGATCCCTCTCCTGAAGGGCCGACAATCTGAGTGCAAGACAAGAGACAGACACAGACCAGTGGGGGGTGGGGGGGGAGGAAGGCGTACAAGGAAACAAGACGACAACACAGCTCAGCATAGCAGCCAGTGGTCTCTTCACTCCAGTGGCCCAACAACAGTCGATTTGTCTGTAGGCCTCCTGGGAAAGCAGTTTGAAGGAGGGATTGGAGGGACATTAATCGGACGGATGTTTACAGAGAGCTCCTCCCAAGTACAGGGGGAAGCATGGACAAGAGCACAAAGGTGTATGTTTGAGAATTTCACAAATGGGCAGCTGGTGCCAGGGGCCGAATGGAGGCAGGAGTTAACTTCTCAATACCGAACTATAGAAGACAGTCAGGGGATAGAGACAGGATGGAGCTCGGCTGTTCTCAGTGGTAGCAGATGACAGAACAAGGAGTAATGGTCTCAAGTTGCAGTGGGGGAGGTCTAGGTTGGATATTAGGAAACACTATTTCACTAGGAGGGGGGTGAAGCACTGGAATGGGTTCCCTAGGGAGGTGGCGGAATCTCCATCCTTAGAGGTTTTTAAGGTCAGGCTTGACAAAGCCTTGGCTGGGACGATTTAGTTGGGGTTGGTCCTGCTTTGAGCAGGGGTTTGGATTAGGTGAGGTCTCTTCCAACCCTAATGTTCTATGATAGGCCACGAAGGGCTTTGAGAATGAACACAAGCATCTTATGTTTGATGCAATGGAGAAGGGGGAGCCAGTGGAAGGATGCAACTCTCCCAAACCCTTCATTACCAACCTGTTTGGGCATCTTCGTTGGCCCAAGCACGGGGCAGGCCTGTTCTGTGGACCACAACCCCACAGACTGTGTGTTAAACCAATGCTCAGATCCCAAAGACGCCCTGCTCCGTGGCTGGTGAGTTAGCAACTCAAATCACGCGAGTGGTGTCAGGGCTACTGGAAGTTAGCAGCACTGCTCTGTCCACAAGTTCCCCTCTGTGTAAGAGCGACGACTGGCCTGGCCTGGCCTGGCCAGCCTGCTGAAATAGAGTGATCAGCTGTCCTTCAAATCCACAGACAACTCCGGATTTCCCACCATACCCTGGAATGCTAGCATTTCTCTCCAGTTCTACGGCCTCCCTTCCCTTGGTTACTTACAAAACAGCAATTTGTGATCAAGTAAAACATGTCCAATTCACAGTAGTTAAGTGGGACGTGATGCAATGCCCATTACCTTTGGGAGACATCTGGGCCATCCATGGGCCAAACCGGAGTGCCGTCGCGACCCCATGTGCTAGGTCACAATGCCAATAAAATCTGACCTGTTCACCCCGCTGTCTCCATCTTCAGAGGGACAACGGATGGGCCAAACCCAAGTGGCACTGAGGCTACGTGCACCAGGCCACAAAACCCGGGCGAGGATGCCGGGCTCAACCCGGCAAGACACGGGAGCCGCTGCTGTCCAGGGTGAGTGCAGGGCAGGCCCCCTTCTCCCCCCCACAGCCAGGAGGTCGCATTACGAGGAGGGGAGCTCAAATGGAGTCAGGGTCTGGAAAAGTTTGGGAACCACTGTACTTCAGGACATCCACAACCAGACTAAACAGCAGCTCCCAAGACGTGGATCGAAGACATGTTCTACCCCTGAGATGTGCACTGTGATCTAATGACTGCGGAGGGGAAACTGGATTGGGATGAAGATGCTGGGGGGGAGGGGAAGGGGTTGGATTCAACAGCTTGATCTGCAAGGCGAGTTCTCCATTTGTCAGTGCTCTGTTCCATCTTTAGGCTAGAACCACAGGGCCGGACCCACTGGGTCAGACAGCAGGCCTACGTGCTTAGGGATCACTGTCTGCAGTCATTCGATCCTGCCTCAAGATGCTGTGACTACTGGAGAGGAACCCAAAGTTTGAAAGACGGAGCAAACGCGATCCCTCCTCCTTGTCTCTGCTGGCACCACCCTCTCCTCTTTGGCCCAGCGCATCTGCTGAAGCACCACACCCATTTACACAGCAGAAGGCCTGCATGTGTAAGGCACGCAGCTGGCTCCCCCACAACCAGATGTTCCCTCCTCTCAGAAGTAGCCTGCTGAGAAGAGGTTTAGTTACTGCCAGCTTTTAGGATCATGCAGACCGGGGTCCAGAGCACAACGCACAGCTTCTGTTTGCTACAGCTGTCAGATCTGCGGGAATGGCCTGGAGTCCACCTAGCACTCCCAGAATAAAAGCAAGGGTCGGTTCAGCTGAAGTCAGTGAACTATCCATAAGGAACAGAGCTTTACCAATGTTCTTTGATCCCGACCAAGTGTACCCCTGCAACCCCAATTCTGGGCTCTCCACACACAGCTTTACTGATGCCAGTCAGTCCTAACCTGCAGCCCACCTGGGCTCTCTGTGCACAGAACTGTACTCCCATTCCTGACTAGCAGTACCATGGTCTTTTCCTAGCAAGCCACTTGTGGTCTGACCGTTGCGTCAACCTATAGAGTGGCCCTGTATAGGGAAGAAACAGGTGCTACGCTGGGACCACTAATCTAGATTTCACTTACGATCTAGCAGGATCTCAACTAACTCAGTAACCCACTGCCTCTCGTCATGTGTCTGTCGCGAAAGCACTTGAAACACCCCTCAAAGAATTTGAGGGAAGGAGCCCTCCTCCCCCGAAACACTCTCTCCAGAAAGGGGAACACAAAGGGGAGAGAGCCTGACTTACCGACCACTCGGGATGGAGCAACACATCTGTAAGCTCAATGACCAGAGTGTAGGGAGGCTGGTAGTATGGTTCTTTCAGGGGGTCTGGAAGCAGCTTCGGGCTGGTGGGCTCTATAATCATCTGCAGGGAAGAGACCCAGGAAGACAGAGTAAAGAGTTACAGGTGTATGAGGAAGCCAGATACGGAGGAGCTTGGAGCAGCAAGGCAGAAGAACACGACTATACATGGCTATCCGGCACACTGCATTAACATGCATGGGCGAGATACAGAATTCCTGCATCACGGATATCGTTCATTTCACCTCTACGTCGAGCCCCGTGAGCTGTACAAAAATCTCCCCTCCACTGGCACTTCCTCCTTCCTTGGAAGGCTTTAGTTCCCAAGATGCTATTCTCATGACACTGAATACCTGAGTGTTTCTGACAGCTGACCTCGTAACCTATCTGCTTTGGAAAAAACGCATGCGACTCCCAGTTGTTGTACCAGGCTTCTGTTTAATCAGAGGAAACAGGAGAACACCGTTAACACCTTGCTACAGCTTGCCTCAAAAACTAACATGTGGGAGATTTCAGAGAACACAGGTCCCTCCCAACCTGGAACAGTCTGCACTCGCTGTGTCCCCCTGAAACCAAGGCTTTGTCTACACTGGAAACTGAGCGACAAAACTTTTGTGGCTCGGGGTGTGAAAAAAAAACACCCTCCCCGAATGACAAAAGTTTTACCAACGAAAAAAGCCAGTGTGAACAGTGCTTTGTCAGCGCGAGTGCTCTAAAATGAGGTCTAAAATGGTCCTCCGCTATCCATTTGTGCTTGGCAGCAGCCTTTCCGCCTTCCCTGCGAAGACAGCTCAAAAAGCTGGGAGCATTAACAAGAACGTGGGCTCCTAATGAGAACCAAGCTGCTTGTGTGAAGAGATTTTTAGCTGCCAAGGTGTAAGGGACAGGCCACGGTTCAGGTTGGAGAGTTTCTACCCTGGAATAGCTGATGACATTCACAACACAGAGAGCTCGACACCTACACATTCAGGGCAGCGTCAACTGTTGTAGGGGGAAGAACACAGAAGCTTGGATGCTGATCTCAGCAAGACAAAGAAAAAACCTTTTTTTGAAGCTAGATCCATTTACACTGGAAATAAGGCGTGCATTTTTAACCAGGAGGGTAACGAACCACTGGATCAACTTACCAAGGGTTGCAGCGAATTCTCCATCACTGGGAATTTTTAAATCAAGATTTTTTTTTTTTTTTTTTTTTAAAGCTTTAGCTCAAAAGGAACAATCTGAGGGCAGTTCTCTGGCCTGTGCTATTCAGGAGGGCAGGATACATGATCGCAGTGGGCCCTTCTGGCCTTGGAATCTACGAATTTTCAATATGAGAACCGTCAGCCGAAATGTATTTCATTAAGGGCTTGAGGTCTTTCTTAGGGGATGTCTACACAGTGACAGCTGGGCATGGGTTAGCCCGCCGGAGCTGGCTTGAATCAGCTAGCGGGGGTAAGAACAGCTAGGAAGACAGGACAGCATGGGTGATACAAGCCAGGCATGGACCCGGGGTACGAACTCTGCTCGCTTATCTGGTCTGCTGCACTGTCACCTGCTGGATTCCAACTAGTTCAGGCTTCCCCTGTGGTAGGGAAGTATCAGGCCCCGCCCCCTTTGACAGGTGGGAAACTGAGGCACAGAGGTGCTGAGTGACATGCCCAAGGCAGGGAAATGACCAGATGCCCGAAGACCTAGGCTAGTGCCCTATCCCCTGGGCCATCCTTCCTCTCAAGCCAAACTTCGAATGCCGGGGCCAGATTAAATCCATGACAAGGGACGCGGTTTTACAAATCGGAGACAGCATTAGGTCACAGAGCTCTTTGGAGCTGGGACAGTCTTTCATCACACGTTTGTATAGGGCCTATCACAAGAGGGCCCCAATCGCAGTGGGGGCCTCTATGTGTTATCAGAAGACAAATGATAAAGAACTGCAACGGGTCTATCCAAACCATCTGGAGAGGGGCTCTGTTTCCTAATCATAAGAGTTACATTTGGCTCAAGCCTGTGAAATTTACGCTGGCGTTTCTACCTGACTGCAGAGCCCAGGATCAGCCCTTTGGTGAGCTATTCAAGACCAGCCGGAGGGTTTGTGCAGCAACTCACCTGCCTATAGTCTTTGAAATATTTATACGTCCTTCGGAGCTGCTGAACCACCACTGGATCTGCAAAAGAAGAGGAAGATTCACATGTAGCAGCAGCACCTAGAGCGGGAAAAGTCTTCACGCCACCCATCACAGCTAGCAGGAAAATGAATCCCTGCCTCGCTAGGGATTCTGAAAGGACCAGATGCAAATGGGCTGGGTGGGAGGGAGGGAGGATGCTTGGGGCATTAGAGTGGAGGTTCAATGTCTAGCTCCCTACAGATTTCCTGGGAGATCTTGCTCAAGTCACGTGCCTCAGTTTCTCACCTGCAAAATAGGGTTACTGCTCCTTTCCCTCACAAACATGCTTTGCTTATTCGTGACCGAAAGGCACTGGTGATGGCAACATATAAAATACCCAGAAAGCCAAGTACAAGATAGAATTTATCATTTCATTAGCCAGGGATCCTTTCAGGGACACAAACTCTTCTAATTATACTTCCACCAAAGAGACTCCGCACAAGAAAACCAACCCCAGAACTGGTGATGCTATAAGAATTTGCTTCAGCAAAGGGTCTGATTAGTTAAGTAACAACATCCTCACGTAGGATCCTATTCATATCAGCCAGTCTTGCAAGAGTCTGTTCATCCTCTTCCCCAGGCCAACCAGCATGGGAGGCAGCAGGTTCTGGACAGGGCTGCAGATTTGGAGTTCAGGACACCTGGGTTCTATTCCCAGCTCTAACACCAACCTGCTCTCTGACCATAGACAAGTCCCTTCTCCTCTTTACGCTGCTATTTTCCAGCCCACCCCTTGTCTAGACTTAGGCTGTGCTTCTGTAAGGTCTCTCATGTAGCTGGCTCTATCCCGCTGGCACAATTAAACCACCCCCAAGGAGTGGCGGTAACTACTCTGTGCCTGAGCAGTGCCCAGCACAATGGGGGCCCTGACCTCAGTTGGTGCGTGCAGCGCCCGGCACAAGAGTGCCCCGAGCAGCAATTTGTTTTGAGGCATAAGATTGTTTTCCATCATCACCAAAAAGGGGGGTGGAAGGTAATTCAGTGGGCGGGGGAGGCAGGTAACAGCAAGCAGACCTTGAAACTAAACTTGCAAAAATTTTGTGGCAATTTATGCGTTGAAATATACTGGTTATTTTATGCTTCATTTCCGTTATTTACAAGCATCATACAGGTCTTCTGTTGTATCAGTGGGAGGTGGGGGCAAGTTATCCCAAACTATTTCATTCTCTAACTGGCAAACAGAATTTAGGGATGAATGGAGAGTGAAAGGAGGGGAGGGGGAAGGAAGGCATATGCACATCAGTATAAGAACATGGTTTTTAGCTGCCAATCACAGCCAAACTACACAAGTGTCTAGAGATTTGGGGCGGTGGGGTGGGGCGCCCAAACTTGAGGCACTAAAGGTGATTCTCAGAAAACATGGAGCACCATCCTTCTGAAAATCAGGTCCCCTCTCTTTAAGGGGTCTAGCTGAATACTCAAAAAAAAAAATGGAGATACCCAAAATCGCTAGCCACGGTTGAAAATCTCGGCCCGTACCTTTAAAAGGGAAGGAGGCTGCCCTAAGAGATACGCCAAGGATAGCATTTCTTTTGGGGACACTGAGGCTGTGTCTAGAAAGTAGAAGTCTAGGGAAAACACTCGGTGCTGTAGGAACAAATATATACAACTGTATCTTCTGATCATCCGCCATGCTAGCAGATGAAGCGTGGGCTGCTGTCTGGCAATCCAGACCATCTGATGTAGCTCTCACATATGCAGAAGCATCCCTCTGCCCCTCCCAACACACACAAGGAATGGATTTTTCAATTACTGGCCTCCTGTCTCTTCAGATGTTCCCATAAGCAGGGGTCAGGCTGTAGAGAGCGTGTGACTGAGTCCGCAGTCCTCACACCATCGCTGTTAACTATCCCTCTGAGATTACAGCTTTACCATCTTAGCGGCCAGGGTTATTCAAACAGAAACTGTAAGTTAATCAATCAAAGGCAGGCGCACTGAATGGGACATAATTTGGGGGCAATTGTTATGATAATGCAGACCGAGCAGCTGGGGCGGATGACGATGGGGCTGTTGAGAGCGGGATTCAGGTGTCAATCGCAGGCCCATACCGGGGACTCTGATCATGGCCAAGGCTGCATTGGACTCTGTCTGTCAGATGCAACACTTGAAAAGGAAAAAAAAAAAAAAACAAAACACCCTGGAAAAGTTAAATCAGAAAGGAAAAAAAAAAGGGATATGGTTTTAAAACAAAGTCTCATCTGTGACTGAGTTTACCGTTTACTGGCCTGCGTTCATGTTTTAAACTTGGACTCTGTGTCCAATTGTCCCCTTCCCTCCCATGGAGAATACTACAGATCTGCAACACCAATTAATATTTTTGAAACAAACACCACCCTTTTGAAAATTCTAGCATGCAGGGGAGGCAGCTGGGAGACAGGACGCCTGGATTCTATTTCCAGGTTTGAAACTGATCAGAGCTCTGAAACTGACACACAACAAACACACTGCTCCCTGCCTCGCTTTCCCCTCTGTAATACAGGGAGGACAATAGCTTTGCAGCCTACAGATGAAAAGCATTACATAAGAGCTAAGTCTTTAGTATGACCTCAGGAAAACCGAGAACACATAATAGCTTTGGGGAGAGGGTGCTCAGCTCTACAGTGGAAAGTTATCTGCCGCATGTCTACAGGGGAGTAGGTACCCATTGTTTTAAACAAACAGGGGAGGTGAAGAAAAGGTCTGCAGTGTCTTGACAGATTATTCTAGGTCACATGATGGCTGGCGCATGGTGGTTAAACAATTATGTTAACCCCAACCCGTACATCTTTAAATCTAAAAGGAAGAGCTCGGAGAATTAGCCAGAGATTTGGAGAGAGGAAAAGCGGGGAGGGGGAGTTTTCTATTATGTCGGACAATGGGCCACTGACTGAAAAATGGCTTTTAATCTGGACGGAGCATATGCCAGGCCTGCTGAACGGAGCAGGTGAAAAGCGCTTCCTATCCCAGCTCACGCGCTCTCAGGGGTCCGTGGGCAGACAAAGCCCAGGCCCTGCCTCCACTGTGTGTTTCTGTACGTGTTTGATCTGAAAGTGTTCCGCTCGCCGGACCTTCTGCCTTTGAAAGTGTTCAGCAAAGTTCCATCTGCCTCTCTGTTTTCCAGGCTCCTTTAGGGAGGGGGCAGAAGTAACATAACAAAGGGTCTGATTTGCTGAGCCCCCACCAGTTCAACTCAGTGGGAGCGCAGTATCTCAGAAAGTCAAGCCCCTCCTCCCACCACGGGCTTTGCTATTTTCCCTTACAAACTGTAGGACGAAGCAAGACCTATGCTTGAAACTTTCTCACTAAGATTCTGCATTATTGGGATTGGAATAAGGGCTGTAACCCCCCCTTCATACAGCCCCACCTCACAATCTGGCAGATCTTTGCCGTCTGGTAGGACTATACTCCTAAATGCTGTGAAAAGGACAGACAAGGTGGGTGAGGTAACATCTTTTAATGCAGTGGTTTTCAATCTTTCTTCATTTGAGGACCCCTAAAAAATTTCAAATGGAGGCGCAGACCCCTTTGGAAACCTTAGTCTGCGGACCGCAGGTTGAAAAACCATGGTTTGATTGGACCAACTTCTGCTGGTGAGAGAGACAAGCTTTCGAGCTTACACAGAGCTCTCATTCACCAACAGAAGTTGGTTCAATATAAGGTACTACCTCGCCCACCTTGTCTCGCTAATATCCTGGGACCGACACACTGCAAATGTCAAATCAACAGTCAGCCTGTATGACTGAGAGGTGTGCTCCAACAGAAACCACCAAAATAGGTCTACCAAATGGCATTATGTTGATGTAGGTATCCAGAATATTCAACACGCTGTAGGAAGAAAATCCAGAAATAACACGTGGGCTTTATCAGGGAGCTATGGAAAGCTTTCCCTAGTAGGAAGCATGGGCTGTAGAGAGCTGGGGCCTGGGTGAATTTGGGGGGCCAGAGCCTGGCGGAGGGGGAGTCTATGGCTCCTTCAGCAACGCCGATCCATGAAACAGATGAGTGAGCAGCGACAGAATGATCTTAAGCAAGCGAAGACACGCCAGACAGCACGAAGGTATGAGAAACCGCGCTGCGACAGGATGCCGTCAGAGCCTGACCTTTCCCCATCGCTCCGCTCTGACCCCCTTGGGGCTCTCTCTCCTGAAATCTGCCCCTGCTCTTCGCTCATCAAGTGGAACAGGCTAAGAAGGGCATCTGGAAAGCCTATGGCTCCAGTCCCTTGGGGGGCAGACATACTACAGCGCCACATCCCCCCCTCCCCTTCATTCAGTGTCACAGCAGTTTCCCACTCTGCTCCCCCCCGCAGCTATGCCCAGGGATGGGTAGGGAAGAGAGAATTGTTAACCCTCCCATCCCAGCACAAGTCCTGCCTGACCTTCTGCCCTCGACAAGAGACTCACACACGCTGTTTATGCACCAGTACATCTGCTCTGGAGAAGCAGCTCAAACACTGGCCCTTTCACTCAGCTGATTAGAATTGTAAAGTTACTTTATTTCTTGATTTTTTTTTCCCTAGGGGGAGCTGAGCATGTTACACTTATTACTGCTCACTCACTATCCAGCTTAAACACATTAAAGAATTAACATTTATAATCCGGCTTTCCATATTCTGAGCTGCTCTCCCCCCAGATTTCTCTGCCACCTAAATCCAAAAGGTGGTAAAGACATTTGTGCTTCCAGCCAGCCAAAGTAAAGAGTTTAAATCCTCGGTCGGGCTGGGATTTTTACCAGATGGGTCTCCAACAATATCATAGTGAAATAATTCCATAGCTTGTATAACCAAGCGGGGTATGAAAACTGCCCTGAATGTAGCTTTGGAAGGAGTAGCAAAACACAGACCCTATGTGGAGGGGGAGATGGGGTGGAGAAGATATCTGTAAACCTGATCAGAGAGGCAACTTTCCCATCAACTGGCTGAGGTTTGAACAGAGTTCTGTGATTGTGCTGCCAAAGTGATCAAAACTGCCCCTCCACTCACCAGGAGTCCTCTTCTGTGGTTCCAAAATTTACGCCCGCTTTCAACAATTTGATAAGGGGAGGGAGGGGAGGAGATGGGGCGAGATACACGGGACTGATTTTGGGGCCCATATAGTTTCATCGAGTTTAAGACCAGAAGAGACCAATGGATCATCTAGTCAGACCTCACATATAGCACTGATTTTCAGCCAGATGTCCCTATAGTAAGTCAATGACTTACCTTGCACCAAAAGAATTTCTGTCCTCAGAAAACTAAACTGAGTCACAGGGAGAGAACAGGAGAGGCTGAGGCTTCTGCAGTGGCAGGGAATTGATTAGGCGAGACAGGCCCAGATGATCCCAGCCGGAGTTCCACGCTCCAGAGGAATCAATAACCCCAAAGTCCCTCCCAATCTGACCGGGGGGGAAGGGGGGGGGAGAAATGCCTTCCTGACCCCAAACCTTGCAAACAGTTTGACCCTGAGCATGAGAGTGAGACGCACCTGCCAGGCAGCTAACAGAGGATTCTCTGCAAGGCCTCAGAGCACGGTCCACCGCATCCCAGCAATGGTCAGCCTGATACTCCAGAGGAAGGTGAAAAATACCCTCCACATCCAAGAAAACAAACCAAACTGCACTGGTGAACAAATTCCTTCCTGACTCCGCTGCAGGTAAGCAGCTGAAGCCCCAAAGCATGAGATTTCATTATAGTCACTAACTTGACGCAGAGCGGCAGGTGCTATCAGCATTTCACGGGCAAGGCAGGCAGTTCTGTTCTCCCCATACCCACGAAGGAAAGCGATGAACAAGAGGAAGCAGATTCCCAAATTCCAAAGCCAGAATTTCTGGCACTGCTACAATCTCCCAGCCCATCCCTTTTCCATCATTTCAAAACATACACCCATTCCACAATCGGAAGGGTGGCAGGAAAGATGGGGGGAGATTACAAGTTACTGATTTTGGAGCCCATATGATCATTTGGTTTATGGATCCCTCTGAACAGCAGGGAGCGCGCCTCCCATTTAGGTTCCGAAAATTCCTGGCACATTCTTGGGCACCACCGGGAACAAATATTAGAACTAACCCCTTGATTGGTGGATTCTGGAGTGGTTCTATTAAATGAGTATGTTATTGAGTTCAAATATACATCTAAAAGAAAAAGATGAATGCTGATCACGTCTCTGTTGAGGAATTTTGTTCTCATGACCATGTACCTCTTAACCTTCCTCAAAACCACTGGCTGGCCTTTTTGAGCATTTAATTTGGGGGGGGGGGGGTTCAAGGGGTCATTCTTTGGCGGGTGGGAAATGGTATTAGGGTTATAGATCACCATGTACCTCAGAGATCAGCAGCGTTCAGGTGGGAGTTTTACATTATCTTTGCTAGTGAATTTCAGATTTAAAAAAATGCCGAGAGCTTCACTGATGGACAATCGTCATTAGCATCCTGGCCTTTCAGGCTCCGCTGCCTCCTCGGATGATCACACCGTGTGGATTTGATTGCAGCTGGGCACCGAGCAGGCCCCTGTGCAATGGAGACCTGAGTGAATATCGAGCTAATCTTCTGCAGTCAGGAGGGCTCCTGGCTCATTCTCAGCTGCTGCTTTTAGTGCTGGTTCATTACCAATTCATCTCGTTTTAATTACAGTATTAACCCTGGGCTGATTAATATGGAAATGGACAAGATTTCAGCTACAAATGGAACAGCAATTAAACACCAGGCCAGGTCCTGCAACCTAGATAGTTCACTTGGTCAAGGCTGCAGCCTTTCCTTTCCCAGAACCCCGATGCCATATAGCATGCTGGCGATCGCAGCAATGCCAGGCAATCCCGGAAGGTGGGAACAAACCCCATTATCTTCCAGGGTGGAAAAACAAGTATAGATATCCAGGGGGGAAACTAAAGATAAAACCACACAGGAATCCAAGACAGAGGCCTAGTGAATTAAGAGCCTACATACACTGCTGATTGTGCGGCCCGGTCTACACTACCGAGTTTACGTTGGCATAGCCCCCCTAGAATAGACACGGTGTCTGCCAATGGAAGGCGTTTTGGCAGGGTAGAAACACCGTCTCCCAAAACAACATTAGCCAACCCAACAGAAACACACTTTTGGTGGCATAGCTGCATCTACCCTGGGGGCTTTGGTGGCATAGCTTTGTCACTAGCAGGTGTGATATTTTCTACACTCCTAGCTGCCACAGCTATGCTGGGATAAGTTTTAAGTGTAGCCTAGGCCTTAGAGAAGATATTGTCCAGTTTTCCTAGAATCTCCCTAAGCAAAGGACACCGTAAGTTGGGTGAAGGGACAAGACAGTCTAAGCACGTCTCTCACTAGGGCCATTTGTACTAAGTGACCAGTGATTGGGGTACCCAAACTGAGACACCAGAAAAAGGACTGATTTTTAGAGGACAGGTGCTCAGCCCTTGCTGAAAGTCAGGCCCTTTAAAGGTTCCTCAGACTGGGTGCCACAGAAGTGTGTTGTTCAAAATTGTTGTCTGCTTCTGAAAACTGTGATCTAGAGTGCAACAGAAAAGGAGTTTTCCACCCGATTCTCATTTCCCAAACATCTTTGCTTCTGCCTATTGTTCTGTGTTACCAGTCAGACCATGGGAGGATGATGAGTGGGAGGGTTTAAATTGGAAAGGGGAGAGGAGGAGATACTCCCTCTATATCTATGCAAAGAGAGGAAATGGTTTTACTGAACAGTCACTATGAGATGAGAAAAATCAAGTTCAAAACACTCCGTCTTTCTTAGGGACCCAATGCCAGGAGTCTTCCTTGACAGGAGTTTGCTCATGTTCTGTCCTAAGACCCAAGTAACAGAGCAGCTGCGCCTTGTCTTGGAGAGACTGTTCCACAGCTGGAGATCTCACTCTCAGGAAACTTTTCCCAACATTCAGCCTCAGGGCAGGGTTTTTAAACACACTGTAGAAGTGCAAGTCAATGGGACACGTGCTCTTAAGTCACTTAGCTACTTTTGAAAGTGCCGCCCTAAACTGTCCTCTCTCAGTTTCACCCCCGTACTCTTACTCATCTGCCATGATACTATCTGGCCGCCAACACCACAGTATCAGAGCTCATCACATGCTAATGAATTTCTCCTCACAGCCTCTCTGCAAGGCAGGGAAATGCTACTATCCCCATTTTATAGTACGAGGCACAGAGAGGCTTGGCGATTGGCCCAAGGTCACACAAGGCAGAGTAGGGAATTACACCTTGGTTTCCCGAGGCCAAGGCTGGCACCCTAACCACTGAGCCCATCCTCTCATAAATCACACTCCGTCCCTCTTCTTCCTTGGCTCTAACGCTTTTCAAACATGTACAGGCTCCCGCAATTTAGACAAGTCAAGATTTAGCTCTCAGGCTTTCCCTGGTGCTCAGCTGCTGCGGTTTCCTTATTAGTTTTGTTGCTCTTCTCCAAAAATGTGATGACCAGAAAAACACGGACGGCACCGTTTGCAGCAAAAGTCAGAAGAGGAAACAGCAGCTGATGGTTTCTTTCAGGAGTCAAAGGGGTTCCAGCCCCATTTCTGACCTACGAGGACCAGCTGGAAGCTCTGCTGCAGTGATAGGCAGGTGACAAGGTTTAGAGCTGCTGTTTCACCCAAATGAGAGTTTGGGAGGCTCGGAAGAGGACGGGAGCATGTCAACCAGAAGCAGACTCCGCGTCTGTAAAACTCAATTGAGCACGTTAACAGAGTTGACTATAGGCTGCCAAACCTTCCCTCTGCCGTGTGCACATACTCATTTGTGGTCATAAACCTGGTTGGACCAGACCCTTCCATCGGAAAAAACATCCCTACATCCCTCACAAGGAAACGTTTTCCATAAGAAATCCATGTGCAGATGACAAAAGTAGCCCACAGGAAATAGTTTTGCCTCCCAGTTGACCAAAGCCCTCACCATGGACTGTTTTCGCCCTTTGCTCTCCATCCCCTCGCTTCGAAGGCTCCAGCGGGAGTTCTTGGTTTCCATCCCCACTGCCGGAAGTGTGGGCTACTGGCTAGAGCAGGGGATTAGGAAAACTACTGCCACAGCAAATCAGTGTCAGGCTTGGGTCAGTCATGCAACCTCTCTGTGGTTTGGTTTATCCATCCATACAATGGGAACAACTGCATGTCTTCCAGGGGATTAAAGGGGAATCATCGTATGCTCTCCAGAACACAGACCACAACAGAAGATGGCACCATGTTCGCAGGGAGGAAGGAGGGGCAGAAACTGGGAAACTGAAGCTCAGAAGCACTCTCGGTTTGATCTGGTATTTTAAGCCAACTTCCCAGTGGATTCACTGAGTCCAGAGACATTTCACAGCCAGTTCCACTCCCCAGACAGGTAACTGTAGAGTCCCTCACTTTCATCATTCATGAACAACAGAACTAAGAAGCATCGAGCCCAGATGTGCTTCTCTGTCTAGGAGAAGAGTTTAAACGAGGTGTCTACTGCCAAATCCAAGAGCACCCAGCCGGGGCAAACATCCATCTCTTAGCACAGTGACAGGCATGGAGTAAAAGCCCCAATTCACGCAGTGCAGAATTCAGAAGCCCAAACACAAACGTGTTTATCCAAAGTGAGTCACTTTCCTGCTTGGGGAGAGTGGGAGGCTTTGGGAAGGCAGGCAGAGTCGCCAAGTTTGATACGTCTCCTGGAGGGCAGCTACTTTGTCCTGCCACAGAGGGATACCGCTGGATGAATAAGGAAAAGGAAGGGCAAATGTCTCTCTCCCTGCACCTGCCAGCGCTCTCCTTGCTCAGCATTTCTGGCTTTTAAAACTGGCCATCTTTCCAACCTGGAGCAAAAGGGCCTTTCTGTTCCACCTCACACAGACTTCCCAATGACCAGTGAGTTGCCCTTTTTATCAAGAGAGCCATCTGCGCTACCGAGCTCACATCTGCAGGAGTGACAAGTCTATTCCCCCACCCCCCACATACACACCCCTGCACCAGCCTCTCTTCCATGTCTGTCTGCCAAGGGCTCATGGGGAGGAAGCGGCCCAAAGCACTGAGCCAACTCAGAAGCAGGTTTGGGGCTTTACTCACCATTATCAAATTCGTCTGGGATCTGTAGGGAAAGAAAAGAGATATGGCTGGTTATTCTTCTTTTTCTGACTCCACTACATTACACAGCATGGCTAGAGACACCCTCACAGCCATTTGCCTAATTAAGAGAAAGATTAATCTCTAAACATATGAATATTCAGATACATCTGTTGGCTGGGGTGCAGCTGCCAGCCCTCCCTTACCCAAACGCTACCATTGCCAGCATGTTCAATTCTGAGGTCTGGTACCCACGGCAGGCACAGCACTCCAGCAAGGCCAACTGGGCCTGCTCCCCAGGGGAGGGGAGAGGGGATGAAAACTCCTGACATCAGTTAATTACATCAGCTCTTTGTCTAAGACAAGAGGACCAGGCTGAGAAGGACAAGAGGACCAGGAAGGCCTTAACTGTTGGCACGTTTCATATATAAGCAGCATGTTTATTGCACCATATCACAATGGTTATAAGGAGTATTTCAGATCCCATGACCCTTTGCTAAGAACAGTTGGACAGAAAACTGAATATCTGAGGACAGAGAAAAATACAGGAACAAATTCCATTCCTGAGCAACTCCACCGAAACGGATGTGGCTGGACTGCGTCGAACAGATACGCCAGTCGCTCAGGGGAACTTTGACTTTGAACTCCACTGGGATATAGGAACAGCTGTCTTCATGTGAGCATGAGAGAGATGCAGGACACCTGGGTTCAAATCCTGGCTCTGCCACGACTTTGGATATGTCACAACCGCTCTGCATCTCAGTTCCCACATCTGTTAAATCAGGAATATAATCCACTCCCGCCCTTCGCCTATTTCGACTGGAAGCTCCTTGGGTACAAGTGACTGTAACTGTGTGTCTACAGAGTGCCCAGCACAACAGGGCCCTGATCTCAATTGCAGCCTGTAGGCACTACCAGAATACAAGTAATAAATGTCCCTTTGCTAAAGGAAAACCCCACGGTAATGTCAAAGCTGTCTGAATCACCACATTTATTTTACAAAGAAGGGCTTATCTTTATGGAGAAACGTTAGCTAAAATACAGTTATGTACAAAATCCTTATCGGGTGATGTCCCCAAGACACAGGAAAAGCAGCTCATCACTAGAATTCATTAGGAAGGCAGGAGGACTTTCGAAGTTGCTCTAAGCTGCTCTGTTGCAGAATACAAACAGAAAGCTGGAGAGGGAATTCCATGGGGGAGAGGTGTTTCCTGAGGTGCCTTCATTTACTGCCCAGCAGGAAGGCCAGAGTGAGGACTGAGCAATGTTCATGAGGATGAAGAGATTTGAGACGTTGATCACACTTCTGTTTGATCAATGTGCGTTTGAACTCGTCACTGTAACCATTCTGTTTTCACGTTCTACGATTTGGTCCAATGTCTGGGTTGGTCCGGCTAGGTTTGAGGAGATGCAAAAGAATTCAGACATCACCACTTCTGAACCCTGGCTCACAGCAGAGCAGGGGTGGGCAAACTTTTGGCCTGAGAGCCACTTCTGGGTATGGAAATTGTACGGCGGGCCATGAATACTCACAAAATTGGGGGCTGGGGTGCGGGAGGGGGTGAGAGTTCTGGCTGGGGGAGCAGGTTCTGGGGTGGGGGCCAGAAATGAGGAGTTCAGGGTGCGGGAAGGGGCAGGGTGTTGGGGCGCGGTGGGGTGGGGGTGACGGCTCCATCCGGAGGTGTGGGCTCTGGGGTGGGGCTTGGGATGAGGGGTTCGAGGTGCAAGAGGGTGCTCCAGGCTGGGATTGAGGGGTTCGGAGGGCAGGAGGGGGATCAGAGGTGGGGTAGGGGGCTGGGACACGGGAGGGGCCCAGGGGTGCAGGCTCCGGGCGGCACTTACCTCAAGCGGCTCCCAGAAGCAGCGGCACGTCCCCACTCTGGCTCCTACGCAGAGGCGCGGACAGGCAGCCCTGCACACTGCCCCGTCCACAGGCCCTGCCCCTGCAGCTCCCATTGACCGTTTCAAGACAACGGAAGCTGCGGGGGCGGCGCTTGGGGCGGGGGCAGCGTGCGGAGTCCCATGTCTGCCCCTATGCATAGGAGTCGGAGAGGGGACATGCTACTGCTTCCGGGAGCTGCACAGAGCTGTGGCCAGCGACCCTGCTCCCCGGCTGGAGAGCGGGAGTGGGGCAAGCCCCAGACCCTGCTCCCCAGCGGGAGCTTAGGGGCCAGATTAAATTGGCTGGCGGCCTGGATGTGGCCCACGGGCTGTAGTTTGTCCACCCGTTCTGTGGGGGATACACAGGTTTGTGAACCAAATAAATCAATGTATTTAGATTGTACAGTCTTTCGGGAGGCAGGGACAATCGTGTTGTTATATCTGTACAGCGCCTGGCACAAGGCAGTCTTGATCGTTGATGGGGGGGGAGGGTGCCTCTAGACACTACTGCAATACAAAGAATGGTAATAATAATGCACTTGGATGAATAAGAGATGCTTGGTATTACAAGACAAAGGCAGTCTCTACCCAACCTCTTACCTGGAGACGATCCTTAGATAAAGTTCTAAGGACCTTAGGCCTGTCTTTAACTGTCTGTTTCCCACTGAGGCTAATGTGACATCCATCAGGCTAGCTGCTTATGCCGGCATTGAGCAACTGGACCCCCCCACATAGGTAAGCTTGCCCCCACCAGGCAGTAGTTCCTGTACCTTCCGGGAGTTAGAGGTGAAATATCCCCGCTGCATATTAGACTGCACAGCCCTGTAGTTGTGTTTACAGGATGCAAACCCATCCCCCTCCTGCCAATCAGGCATGGATTTGCTGATCAAATGACTAGTCAGTGTCCAGGGTCCAATTAAATAAGTTGCGTGCTAGGGTCCAGACCAAGATGGGGAAGAGGCATGCAAGTGCCTCCAAAGCTGCTCCAGCCTTAAGGTTGAAGGGAATCACCCCTTACCACTTAATCTGTTGCCCGACTGGGATTATGAGCTTTTAGGTGTCGGGACTGTGTCATGTTCTGTATTTTGCAGAACGCGGAGTACATTTTACAGCGCTGTGCGAAGAGCTCTGCACTTGAGAAAGTCACAAGAAGCTCTCATCATTCTCAAGCTGTTTCCCTGCCGCCTTCTGTGGGCCAGAAGCTCAGCTGTTCCGCTTCTAACCCTTGTCACATCACACCAATGGGTTTCTTTTGTAGCTGACAGTTTATTTACTTTTCTGAGCAGCAGCAAGTAGTCACTGGCCAGAACAGAACCCAGACGGCCTAGACAGACTTTTTAGGCAGAAGGAAGCTGTAGTACACTCTCCCTCTCTCAACAGCACACACCCAGAGGCAGTTTTCCAAAAGGAGCTGCTGCTCAAAAATAAAGTCTGCTACCTCCTGTTCTGTGGCTGGGCTCTGTGTTTTTAGTTGTATCTCTCCCCATAATCTCCCAGAGCCTCTCTCACTCACTCACACACACACACACTAATGAATGGAAGGTCCGTTCCCTTTTGTGCCCTTCCTCCTGAGAAAGTAACTAGGCATCTACATGTCTACCCTGTGCTCTTTCTGAACCAGTACCATCTCTCCAACAGCACACACCTACCCAGCCAACCGTTGGTAGGACCAGTTTTAGGGTTTGCAGGTCACCCAATTGCCAGGATGAAAGGGATGGTGGCTACTGGGTTGTGAATTCCATCTCCCCACCTGCACTGCCCTCTGGTCCAGCTACACAGATACGGTGTCAAGCTTCCTCCTGCTGCCAGAGAGGAAGTTCAGCTGGGGCACTGGCCCAGATATGCCTGTGGACGGTGCCCATAACAGGGAGATGAGGGAAACCTGTACAGCAAGCAAAAGGTACAATTCCCCACTGGGCAGGTAATCCCGTGGCAGGATGTTAAATGCAGGACAGCGAGAGATTTCAGTTCTTTTTTCTTTTTTTAAACTACTCCTACTGAGTCCCACTAACGCATCTCTAGGCTAGTCTGGAATCAATCAGCAGCGTGGTCCCCCTAAGCATTTCTGCTTATAAATGGCATCTCAGCCTAGGATAAGAGCAACCCTAGGCCATGCGGCACCGTAAACCCCCCCAAATAACTGCACTGCTCTTTAAACATAGAGCACGTGTGCGCATGAAGTGAGTTTGCTGCTCCTGAAAGAGAGGAGCCTGAGGTCCAGTGGCCAGGCTTTTAGGAGGAGGCTGTGTGAATATATCTCAGTTCAGAAAACATATCTCAAGCAAGAGTATCTGGAAAACCATTTCAAGATATCGGTAGCCTATACAAAGGCCTAACTGAGCCTGTTTAATCCCCGTTTGAAACTGTCCAAGACGGCAAGGGAATGGAGAGAGTACCTCCTACCTCAGCCTCAACTGGTAATGAACTAGGAGGGTTCATTCCCTCAGAAAGCTCGGCAAATCATGTTAAGGGCAGACTGGTTGGTGCAAGCCTGCTGCTAACTCCACAGTGCCACCTAATGAGGAAACGAACCCGAGAAAGCAGCAAGCTCAGAAAGTAACCCAACAAGTGAGAACTGGGTGGCAGAAGAAAGCAAACTTGGCACACTTCTTAAACTGGGTGTTCTTCCTTCCAGACTGCACTTCCATCGGCAGCACTGTTACAGATCACTAGAACTTGCTAACCAACCCGCTCCATGTCATGGAGGATAACAATCAAGTGCTCTCTCTGAACGCCATAACGCCATCATTTTATAAACACGTGGCTCACAAAACAGCCATTTCTAAGGGCTTCTGCTGTGGACAGCGCAGAGCTGATGACACTGAATGAAAGAGGTTAGGGGAAGAAGGGAAGGAAGTAGGAACAAAACAAAAACAGGTTATTGTTTGACTGCATGAGGAAGCCAAATGCTCAGATGCATCAGGAGTCAGAGCCTGTTTTAACAAATTCAGGCTATTATGGAGAGCAAGTTAGCAAAGCTGACATGATGCCCATGAGTCAGACCCCCCTGAGGGATGAGGACATGAATGTTTGTGGGGGGGCGTCCCCTGGAGTTCCAACACCCCACTGCCGGGAGAACCAGGGGGATAAGATAATTTTGGCCAGCTGTCTTTGGCTGGCCTCCCACCAGTCAGGAAAGAGCAAAATCCAATCAGATGTTTTTATTTAGACTCACATGGAAGAGGTCAAACAGTAACAGGATTTATACAACTGCTTAAGTGAAGACAACATCCTTTCAGGATGCAATTCCCCTGGTATGACTGTGAGCACTACATCGGCCATTCCACTGAAAGGAAACAAAGTCCCTCTCATCCTAATCCCTCTTCCCTGTTTAATGCACATCCAGATCAGGAGGATGAAAAGAACGCACAGCTGACCCTCTCAGGGGCCATGAAAGAAGTGGCCCCCACAACAGCTGTCAGGAGAAAAAAAACCCAGTGTTCATTTCCCAGAGAGCTTTGCAGCACCGTCACCTGAGCCATAAATATAACGAGGTTTATACCAATGTACTAATTACTAAAGTGAGGTGGCAACAACAGGAAGTCACCTGGAATCACAAAACACTCTTGAGCATTAAGAAAAGGAGTACTTGTGGCACCTTAGAGACCAACCAATTTATTTGAGCACGAGCTTTCGTGAGCTACAGCTCAGTAGCTCACGAAAGCTCATGCTCAAATAAATTGGTTAGTCTCTAAGGTGCCACAAGTACTCCTTTTCTTTTTGCGAATACAGACTAACACGGCTGTTACTCTGAAACCTGTCTTGAGCATTAGTAGATAAAGCCCAAGTTTGGCAGGATTATGGTCTACTGGGGCACGGAGGTGGTTTAAACTTGACTAAAAGGAAAATCTAACAGACTACAACTCAAACTGTGTGCCGTATCTGAGGTCAGAACCGCCTCCCTCCCCACCCCCCCACCCCCCGCAAGGAAATTCCACCCAACTTAATGCACGCCTGCAGGGCCCCCTAAGGGAGGAGTGAACCAGGCAGCCAGCTGAGCTCTCTACTAGTGGTCGAACACAAAAGCCTCCTGCTTTGTAGCTCTGACATTTTGGCTTTCCACCTCTCGGTGCCACTCTGCCAAGATAAAGATTTGCCAAAATCACCCTCATCGATTGACCAGCTGTTGCAGATAAAGAATTCAGAAGCCTAGAGAATATGCCAGGGTGGCGAGGCCTTGACATCTGGAAATCAGGAGTTACAATGAGGCAGGTGCTTCCCTCCAGCACATTCTCTGCTGTGACTTCATTTGCAACATGGAAACCTGTTCACTAGAAACATGACTAGGATCCACCAACTCATTTCACAAGAGGAGGACCAATGAAAGGTCAAATGGAGCAGGCAGGACGTGAGCCAACAACCCCTAAGTGAAAGGCACGGCATCCAGCCATTACTGCTACTGAAGGCCTCCTCCTATCAGATCCTTGATAAGTTTACAGGTGTATCCGGCCAAGATTTCAATAATGAACAGGCTGCCCATTCAAACCACATAAAGCGTCCCCAGCCTTATATAAAATAACTGTCTGAATTTGTTGTGCTATGAGCTCATACTATTCCTTCTCACCTATTGTCTGGAGGACAGCTTTATGCCTTCGCTGAGCAGAACTATATGTAGCGATGACTGAAGACTGTAGTGTAAGTTCAATAAAAGGAAAAGAAACTGGAAACACATGGTGGAAGGACAAGTGCTAAGGAATGTATTCTGCACTATCAGGAAACACTTTTAAAATGCACCAGTCAACCAGGAATCCTGCAGATCCCTTATTTAGCAACATATGAGACTCCCTTCAGCCATACACAGCTTGTCTTCTTTTAAAATAATTATTTTTGCTATTAAATTTTTCAGAATATTAACTCCTAAACTTAAGCCTGGAACTGCATTTGCTTCAACATATGTTTTTAGCCCACATTCATCACTGTAGCATCTGAGTGCCTTCCAGGCATACAGTAAACAACTTGATTAGAGCTGGATAGATGATGGATTTTTTGGTTTGCTGGCAATCATTTCACATCAAACTGAAAGACAACATTTTCAAAGTTTTTGGTGAATCAAAAAGGAAAAAAAAATAGTTTTGGGTTGAATGAAATTTTAGTTGGTTTGATTGAGCAATTTTTAGTGTTTAATTAACAAAATTAATATTAAAGTAAATTTCCAAACAAAAAGTTGTTTTGAACTGGGGGGGGGGGGGGGAGAGGAAACGACACTTTGCTTTGAAATTTTTAAACTGAAATGCTTTTTTCTTGGATTTTTTTTTTTTTGGTTAAACCAAAACAATTTGGCGAAATCCCCACAAATTCACACAATGTTCTGTAGTCACCGTGTCTGCATTTTTTTTTACTGAGAAAAGATTCAGTCAAACAAATTCACCCAGCTCTAGAGGACTCATCTGTACAAGCTTAACACAGTGCATGGCCCATCTGCACTAAAAAAAAAACACATCCCAAAATTTTACAGTTAGAGCCATATAGCTACCACCTAGGCTAACACCTTTAGAGTGGTGGAGGACGACAAATTGTGGTCAAGGCAACCAGGCTATAGAGTTGAGGTGCCCTTAGCTCCCTCAGCAAGTCACTTTTATATCCATAGCTACTTGTTGAGGGAGCTACACACCCCCCCCTGCTCTCTTAAGAGCATTTCACCCCACCTACACAGCACCGAAAGCGTTACTGGACTACAATTAGATTTCAAACATGTGGTTCAAATCTGATTTAAAGTCAGCATGGATAACCTTTTTCAAAGGTGGGGGTGGTGGAGGACCGGGACAGTGGGTTGTGGAGATTTCGTTCTGAAGGTATGATCCCAAATTAAAATATATCTAAAGCATGTACGTGTTTTGGGGGCATACGGACAGAGGAGAAAAAGCATAGCAAAGGAGTATAGTCTTCAGATCTGTATGTCCAGAAGCCCCTTTTGCTATCAGCTATCGAAGGTATTTATACAGCCCTCATCACTGCAGTATCTAAGCACCTCATCATATTGATTGTATTTATCCTCATAACCCCCATGGTTAGGTCAGTGCTGTTATCCTCATTTTGCGGACAGGGAACCAAGGCACTGAGAGACTAAGTGACTTGCCCAGGGTCACGCAGGAAACCTGTGGAACAGGGACCTGAAACCAGGTCTCTCAGTCCCAGGCTAGCACCCTAACACTGGGCCATCCCTCCTCTCATTGAGCTCCGCAATACTCCAGTGAGGAATTAACAGGCTCTTGGGAAGGTAGATTCCCTTATAGATTTCTCTTAAGTTCACTCTAATTATAATTACAATACAGCTCGCCATTGACCCCACTCCATGATACACAATTTTTCTTGTGGCCAACTTCACTGGCAAAGAAAATTGTACCCGTACTGATGGCTAGAACCCAAATCAAAGTCAGCTTCCAACCCAAGCTCCACTAACCACATGCAAGCAGAAAAAGGTGACTAGAAAAAGAACGCCCTTTCAATGCCAAGAACAATTGCCTACTTAAAAAAAGAAAGAAAAAAAGACATCTGTAATAATGGACCAGCTGTTTAAGCCCTATAGAATCCACACCACCAAACAAAAAGGAACTTAACTCGTCAAAGAACAAGCCCCAGCCCCACACACAAGAAGGCAATGGAGAAGGGTAAGTTTCATTGTGTCCTGACACAGGTGCAGGACCAGAATGGCTGTTCAGCAGAACAAGTGACATTCTTCAGTGAAAAGTTCACTTGAATTCAAGGGCTGCTGGATCAGCTTGCTGCAAAAAGAAATCTGACCCCCCTCACCCCCATTCCCCCGCATGTGAAAATCTCCCTATGGATTTAGGCTTGGGTAACGAGGAGAGAGTCCCAAATCTGTGGCGGCTTTGCGGAAACTGCTACAGAACTCGAGTCAGCAGAGAGCGGATGCAGGATTGAGGCAGAGATGCTTGTTGATCAAGAGTTTATTTTTAACAGCCCCTGGGAGAAACGAGCAGCATATCGTAACTGACTGATCATTTAAAAGCAAGGAAGTTTATGAATCACAGCTGTGTTTAGCAGAGTTTGGGATTATGTTAAAAAAAAAAAGACTGGAGTGAAACAAGGATGAGGGACCCTGGACACAGAGAATTAATCCCCAACACCACGCGTTTCAGAGACCAAGACATCAATTTAGCATGGTGTGAATTTCTTTGTTTGAATTAAAGACACGAGAAACCACTGTACCCTGGCAGCCTTCATTTTAACTGAAATATCATATAATTTTAACTTAAATTAAAAATAAAAATGATCAAATTAGACCAACAAAACATGTAACTATTTGAGAACCTTCAGGTGGTTCCATTACTGGTTAATTAAAGAAACCCTGTTTGGATTTACAACTCCCCAGGAAGCAATATTATGTCACTGGCGGAGTTTCATATTAATATATGTAAGAAATCAGCAATAGTGCCCAGGTTTGGGATAAAAGGACATACACAGAGGACCCAAATGCCATATAATCCTGGCACTTTGTGAGCTTTCATGCAGTTTTTCCAGCACTAAGCATTCCTAAATGCATTGTGTTTAGTCAGCCAGCGGACAGGAAGGCTACTTTATTGCAGTCAGATCTCTCCTGGTTGTCAGTCAATGTGAGCAGAGTTCACTGTAACACTTCCCCACTTGGACAAATCCACAAAGGAAGGAGAAGGGAGCAAAAGCCAGGGACAGTCTAATCACTTGCCCACTCTGCTCTTGTGAGAGACGCTCAACAGCAACGCCAAACCTGTCAGACATGCGTGCAGCATGGTACTTCTTTGTAGCCAGTCTTTCCAGCGCTGGCACCCTCCTTGACACCCCCCACTCTTCAAATGGGGGCCACAGGTGGCTTGAATGAAGTCAGTCTCTTACCAAGTTGGGTGCATATCTGACACACAACTGTACAGCAATTTCAGTCTCAGCACTAATTTACTTCTCCAGCTTGCTAACTATGCCAGATTTTAGAATGAAGGCATCGCCTGATGGTCACAGACTCAGGAGAGGAATCCTGCATTGCAGCTTCTTCTATGTGCATACCAGGTTTACCAGGATTGTTTCTAAACACGCACAGGAGGGGTACGAATCAACAGACTGACCCCCTCCTGTTAGCGGGGAGAGGGGGAAGGTCATTCATTCATTCAGAATTCATTTCATCTTCTAAGTCCAGAGCTGTATGGCAAGCAGGCCAACATTTATTCTGAACACGTTAGGGACGGAGAAGCACAATTGCCACACTTCTTCTATCGTGTGTCTCAGGGCTTTGCACCAGCAACTGCAAATGACAGAGCAGCCTGGGCATTTGTAAACAAAAACAAGCTTCAAGGGAGCAGTTTAACTTGGGGCGGGGAGAGACTGGCCCCACACTCAACCAGTTCACATTGGCTCAATGAGGTTTTAAAGCTCAACAGTGCTATCTAGACAGAGAAACTGGCAAGACAACTGAAAATCCATGCTCCCAACCTTAGCTTGGAGAGACTGAGCGTACAAAGCGCATTCAGAGGCTGGCAGGAAAGGGGGTTAAACTCTCTCCCTGAGCTACAGGGTGGGACCCCTGAATGCATGGTGCTGTCCTGGCTCACCAGGTTAGGCCAGTTGCAGGGAATTAATTCTCCTCTCCCGCAATACGCTGTGGGGAGTTGGGGGCTCAGTCCAGCAACAAGACTCAAGAGTGCTGTGCCAAAAGGAGAACCAACGGGTGCAACGGGATTACATCACCTTTCCTCGGACTTGGCTGAAGTGAGCCAAGACCTTTGCTATGGACTTCGGTTAAGGAGAGCCTATATGCTTGGTTCTTAAAGGGGCAGCACATTGTTTATATGTCCTTTTGCTGATGAAGGACTCCACAAAGGTAGTTTGTGAAAGAACGCCCTTTCAGTACCAAGTAGGTGTTCCCAGTCGCCGTACAGAATACTTTCCGGCTCCAGCAGACTTGTTGACTCCCGGTAGTAAAAGCCGCATTCAGCACTTTATTTTATCTTTCCCACTGGCTTCCTGGAATTTGGTGCACACCTTAAAAGGATATTGGCTACATAGGGAAGAAAAAAGATCTCACCAGGTCAAGGACAAGAGACCACCCGAGACTGAAAAAGTTTCTGCCATCCTGGACCCTGATTGTCCACCTACTCCCTAAGGAGGGAGAACAGGTCTTCTGAACATAATGTAGCAGTAGGAGCAGCTTTGTACATTAAAGGGTGACAACACACAGATCTCTAACGGCTGGAAAGCACTATGTAACTTCTCAGTGTAATTACTCATACTCGTCCATTCTCCAATTCTCTTACTGAATCGAGTCCTTCGCATATGTCACCCCCAGTCAACGTCCATGTTCACCTACAAGAAAGGAGTTCTCAAAGTGCGAGCTACTGCCTTTTGCCGGCCTGCATTCACTCTCTTGATGGCTGAACCCCAAAGAAAATCAGGAACAGGGAAAATGTGAAGCTTCCAAAAGAATTTGGCCAGGTTTTATTAGTTGTATTACCATAGCCCCTAGGAGCCCTTGTCATGAAGCAGGACCCCATTGTGTTAGGTGCTGTACATTTTTAATGCTATTCAGTGTATTACAGTAGCACCTAGGAGCCCTAGTTATGAAGCAGCACCCCATGGTTCTAGCCGTGTACAAACACAGAACAAAAAGACTGCCCTTGTTCCAATCTAAGTAACCTACTTTCCACAAACAAGGACCATCCTTTGCCACAGTGATTGTGTGTAAGACTTTATGGGGGAGCAGCTCTGGAACAGCCGGTTTAAGAGCCTCAAGGAGAATAACTTTTTGTAACGATCTTCAACAACAGCTTCAGGACAGTCCTGTGTTTGCATAATGCCTAGCACAACGGCGCCTGATCTTGGCGGGTCCATAAGCACTATGGTAATAAACAGGGTTAATACTACCATTTAGCATACACTAGCTGCCTGCGTATTTATGCTCACGTAAGAGTCAGAACACCCTGGGAACAGGACCAGGCCATTGAATTCTTTGGATGCCTTTTCCCTGTTTTCCTCATTTGCACCTTCAAGTCACATCTCATCTACCCAACGCGTCACATCCCTTTATTCCACAAGCACATCTCACAACATCTGCTGAAAAGATCTGGTCCCAACTCCCTTCCTTTGCTCCAGACTTTTACATCCCATCTGCAGGTTTGTTCTTTGCTGGCATGATCCAGCTTTTCCAAGGAAGCCACCGGCAGCTGGGGTGTTTTCAACACCCATATTTCACATTTTAAAGTTCCCGGGAAAGAGGAAGCTCTTCTCTGGACTGTAACAAACAGATCGAGTCCCAGTCTAGAAGCCAAAAAAAGGGAGCATGAGCAGAGCTGTGTGGGAAAAGAGACAGATCAAAAGCTCTCCCATTTTACAGCCAGCCAAGAGAGAGGTGACCAGACAAGTCAGATACAATTATGTGATGCCATGTGACTCTCGAGGAGATGGGAAGTGTGCCAAGCCTTTCCAATCAGGCACATTTGCTCTGCTGCTACCAGCCAGACACCTCATTATGGCAAGTCACATGAATATGACATTTAAGCAGACAGGATCATTAAGAAAGCCAAAGGGGTTTTTACTGCCACAGAGGAAAGCAACGAGGTATCTGCATCGCGAAGCGCTTATGAGAAACACGGGTCTGCAGTTACATCAAAGAACAGCTAAGCTGGGTGAAGGCCTCTGTGGCATCTCTGCTACATAACAATCTAGACAGAGCTAGCACCTGTGGGCAAAGGGAGAACACAGACTCTCTCTTCCCTCCCAAGAGCAAGTGTCTACAGGACACGCACAGATTCCTGAAGCTGACAAGTAGGTCAGCACAGGAATAATCCCAGCAGCACCTCTAGCCCATCTGAAATTCTCTAGGAACAGAAGGCAGCCCAGTGCAGCCCCTCCCGTAGCCTGAGAGGCATCGCGGTTACGCAGCATCAGTCTCCCATGGGACCAGCAGAGCGCTTACTGTGATGTACAGACAGCACCTGTGTCCTGTACTGTGTAAATGCAGGAGCCGATCCCCGCCATTCCCCAGTTGAAGGAGGGGGTAGGAATGGAACAATCTTGTCACAATTACCCTCAGATCACAAACTCCTTGTATTTCAGGGATGATTTTCAACAGCCCATGGGCTCTACAAAGAGTCCAGTTATACCAGAAAAGACTTGTTAGCATGGCTGATTCTCACACTGGCAGAGGGCATGCGCCGACAGCAAGGAGACCTGCTGCCTAACCAAGGTGAGAAGGGATATTTGCGGGGATGTGAGAGAAGTGTGTTGTCAGCACACAGGCTCCAACTTCCCATCCAGGGCAGTGAAGTCATTCACCTGAGGATACCGGGGAAGTGTGCCGTCCTCAGCTGCACCAGGGGGGGATATTATGGGTCGCTTCCCCCCATGACAATTAGCCCCTATTCACAACAAGGTGAGGAATTGGGAGCTTTGCCTGAACATCAAACAAGCCTTGCATTTAAAGGGTAGCCAGGAAGCCAAGAGGCACTTCAAAAAAGAAAGCCATTCTCCCCCATACAGAAAGCCATGAGGATATGCAATGCATAACCACTGCAGCAATTCACACCTTAATGCCCCAGCTGGGCTCATGGCTCGTGCTGCATATCAAAAAACAATCTGAATAAGCCCTCCCGTAACATAGGACGGATCTAAAAAAGGAGAGATTTTTACATAGGCAATGGGGAAAGTGCCCCTCCAGGAGCCAGACACACGAAAGCCCAGCAATCTACTCCCTTCTGCAAGGTGAGCTTCAAAAGGATCCGTGGCACATGTATAAATTTCCAAAGGGGACAGTAAAGGAGAAACAAATTCCTACCAAATCCTTAGAGCAGGGACCCACTTTCCATTGAAAAAAGCCAGCCAAGGGCTCTCATCTTCCTACAAATGCTGTATGTATTTGAACAAAGATTTACTTCCCATTTAGTGAGAGTGAGCAGCAAGAGCTAGAGCTAACTGCAGCGTCACTAATGGGCTGCTTTGAAAGGTTTCAGAGTAGCAGCCGTGTTAGTCTGTATCCTATTCGTAAAAAGAAAAGGAGTACTTATGGCACCTTAGAGACTAACAAATTTATTAGAGAATAAGCTTTCATGAGCTACAGCTCACTTCATCGGATACAGACTAACAGGGCTGCTCTGAGACACCGTTTCCAGTCACTGTATGATGGAAGGCAGGACAAGGGTAAAACAGTACACAGGGCATGCCAGGGAAAGTGCACAGAGAACCAGTTTAAAGAAAGCTTGGTCTGGATACCTGGTCCAGCAAACATGGGTGCAAGCAGAGCTAATACACAGGAAGACATGAAAACAACATTTCTTTCAATGGTTAAAAACACCAGGAGCAGGGGAGAATCCCGGAGAGCCACCAATTCACCCAGTGCTCCCCTCTTACAGCTGCCCCCAACAGCATCAAAGGGAGGAAATGAGAGGTGCAGATAGATACACGTTACAAGAACTGCCCACTCGAAGACTTGGCCATTCCCAGCCCTTCAAAGAACAATGGGGTGTTGAAGGTAACAGGTAGGCTGTGGAAGAGGCCACAGTCAGGCGAGTTCCCACAAGCCCATCAGCAAGGCCCATTCACATGTCCATGGCAGCATGTGCGGGTTGTAATACAGATCGTAATGCATCTGTGGGAACTTTCACTCAGACGTTCTCCCAGCTTCTGTCTACAGTCTCAGGACACAGGAAAACACGGGCAGCAAACAGGAACATGCTCAAGCCTAAGAGGTGGCAAGCACTGGCCAGAGAGACAAAAGAAGGGGTTTCAAGGTAGCAACAGTTCTAACAACACGCACTATCCTGGCCTAGCCAGGAACTCCCTTAGCTTCCTCCCCACATAAAATAGAAAATGCAGCACTCTATCCTCAGAAAGGGCAGGACACTCCTGCCAATTTGCTCCAGCTGCTCCCAATTTCAGAGAGGAATGGAGCAGACATTCCACCCATTGCTCCCTTTGAGGTAAGGGCCACTTAGCCATACTCCTTTGGAAAGGCCACCCTCTGATAGACAGCAACGTAAGCCTTTCAACATTCAAGCCATCCAACATTCTTACCCACTTTTGCAAAGCCCTCTGCTCAAGGTCAGGGTTTCCCTGTTGCACTGGAAGAGAAGAGTCCATTGTAAGTTTCCGTAGAGCATGAGAAAGAGAGGAAAGTGACCTCTCTGGAAGAAATTTCATCTGTCTCAGAATGCAGCCCCCTTTTTCCAGAACGCCTCCAGACCCATTTGCTCCTATGACATGAGTTTCAGCCCATCAGGAAGAGAGTCAGCAAGGTGGGGAGGCAGGGACTGAAGACCCTCTAACAGGTCTTTTCCCCTGTTAATTACTCGACCCTTGGCCTGGTTTTCAGAGGGCTGAGCACCCAGGCATCCCAGTTAAATCAGCGGGAGCTGTATGTGATCAGCAGCCTAAGGGAAAAAATCAGTCCAAAAGCCTATGACCCTAATATGCTGTTACCCCGGACACAATACACTCGACGGCAGCGTTCTACGGGAAAACGAACACCCTCCGAACAGAGCCACATAAACCATTCCACAGCTTTCCCTGGAACATAAGAATGGCTCTACTGGGTCAGACCAAGGGTCCATCTAGCCTTGAATCCTGTTTTCCGACAGTGGCCAGTGCCAGGTGCCCCAGAGGGAATGAACAGAACAGGTCATCATCAAGCGATCCATCTCCTGTCGCTCATTCCCAGCTTCTGGCAAACAGAGACTAGGGATGCCACTGATGGACCTGTCCTCCATGAATTTATCTAGTTCTTTTTTGAACCTTGTTATGGTCTTGGCCTTCACAACATCCTCTGGCAAGGAGTTCCACGGGTTGACTGTGCATTGTGTGAAGAAATACTTCCTTTTATTTGTTTTAAGCCTACAGCCTATTAATTTCATTTGGTGACCCCTAGTTCTTAGTGTTATGAGAAGTAGTAAACAACACTTCCTTATCTACTTTCTCTACACCAGTCATGATTTTATAGACCTCAATCATATCTCCCCTTAGCCGTCTCTTTTCCAAGCTGAAAAGTCCCAGTCTTCTCAATCTCTCCTCATACGGAAGCTGTTCCATACCCCTAATCATTTTCGTTGCCCTTTTCTGAACCTTTTCCAATTCCAACAGCTGCTGTCCGTGTTCCTAAATCTATATGGCTCCATCTGGTTTGTTAATGGGTGTCCAGAGAAGCCAATGTGACTTGAGCAGATCTGCTAGGGACCCAATGGATTGATTCCAATGGAAGATAACAGACAACTTTTTCAGCCTCCCTACTCAATCTGGACACCCATTAACAAACCAGACGGAGCCATATAGGTTTAGGAACACTGACAGCAGCTATTCTGTACCACACCGCCCCCTTCTCCCATGACACTTTGAGACTCATTTGCTCCTGTTACATGAGTTGAGGAAAGTTCCCAAAAATGACCAGATGGCTCACAGGAGCAAGAATGGGTTGCAAGAGCTTTTCACTTCCAGGTCACTGGTTCAAATTCAGCCTAGCCTGGTAGTGAAAGGAGATTGCCACCACCTGTTTGATGATCCCTTTGCGAAATAAGTCAGGGGAGCTCACCACCATTTTTTAGGAGACTGGTGACCACATCATCAAGGCAACAGGCATTTAATGGCATTCTGATTGACAGTATCAGCTGTGTGCTGAAAAGATCATGGAGATGCAACACCTAGGTATCTCTCCTATGAAAATAAAGAGAGGACTTATTTATTCAGGACTGCCCATCACCAGCACAAAAGGGTTTCCCCATGGCACCTCAGCAAAGGTAAGGGACTCCGGAAAGGAGGCACAAAGCATCATTGGAAAGTGCTTCACAGAAACATCCAAGGCACTGCTAAACTATTCATCACCTGGATTGTTATGAGGGTATAACACACTTCTAAGGGCTGATTTACGAAGAGACCCAAAAAGTGCGGAAGGCTTCCCTGGAAAACATGATGCACAAGGCCATTGACCCATGAACACGCCAAGAGGAAGATGGTGACAGCTGCAGACACAGTCTATGCTCTGAAACACCAATGCCGCACTTCATGCTAATTTGGTGGCTGAACCCTCAGATTAAGACTAAAACATTACCATAAAAAAAGCCACCAAACCAACCCTCTTTGGATTAAGAGAAGGTCTGAGCGGCAGAGAAGGCATAACAGCAAGATCTATCCCAACAGGGAGTAGGATGAGAACTGCAACAGGCTGTTCAACTGAAGGCTCCTGCACCCTGAGTCAACAACAGAGTCCCAGAAACTCCATTTGTAACGAGGAGATGGACTGTTTGGCAGAAGAGTTCGACTACACACAGAGCAAGTCACTTTCATGCACAGGACGGACGTCTGCAGTCAAACCACTAGTTGTTAGCACAGAGAGCGTGAGGAACCTGAAATTCCCTGCAGCTATGCTTGTAAGATCCACTCAAGTCTGAGCAACAGTTGAAGTCTGCAAAGAACTGACACAGCCATTGACAGCTGCAAAAGAGGAGGGGCAAGTCTTATGAAAAACTGAGCAAGACCTATCGGAATTGGGCAACTCTCTCTCCCTTCTCGTGTTCAACAACTGAGCAGAATTAGCGCTAATGGGAGAATCTAGAATGCAGTGCGGGAAAGTTTGCTGAGCTATTTGATCCATGACCACCTTCCCCGTTGGGACAGCACATGCCGAGCAAAAGCGTAGATCCCTGAACTAGCCCAATACCCCCAAATCAACATCATGGAGTTTCAAGGGAAAACCCAATACCCAGGATATTTCAAAGCGTTTGCCCCCAACACCAAGAAACCCTGACTTTACCTAGCACATAATTCCTTCCCGTTGTGCACACCCCCAGGAACCCACACATCAATTTTGTTCTGATTCTTTCCCAGTGGAAATTGAAGCCAATGTCACTGATGGATACCTCAAAGCTCCCTCAATACCATCACGCCCCCTGCTGGGAAGAAGACACTTGTCAGGACTCGGCCCTGAAAGAATGGGATTTGAAGGGTGTACCGGGTGCTACTATGGAATGCTCTGAAGGTTCTTTACAAAACCCCAGAAGACAACACGGCAGAGCACGCGCACGCCAACACACCCCATGCTGTAACTAGGCTTGCTGTGCTGAAGAGGTCCACGCAGCCAAGTGTGAGCGACCTCTATAGAACTACAGGGATCTCCTATGGCTAAGCCAGCACCTGGGCAATCACTAGCTGTGCACAGAAACAATTCTTATTTCACTCCTCTTGGCTGGTCCCTGGGCCTGTCTATCTTAAAACTGGACTCTCTGGCTTAGGCTGAGAACTGTTCCTCTCTCCTCCTCCTCACTTTGTAGGAGGAAGTAATCCAAATCACAACCAGCGAGCAATGTTCAACTGGCCAGTTACTAAGAGAACAGCGATAACTGTCTGAGTACCTGGCTAATTTAATTGACACTCCCCCGTCCCCAACCATAAACCTAACCTTGTACCATTCGCTCATGCAGGAAAGATTATTATTGATTCCTGGTGCACACATAACCAGCCTTGCAGAACATGTTCAAACAGAAACAGTGCCCTCTTGTGGCATTCACCAAGCAAACAGCACTGTAGCTCACTGCAGTTCTACGGACAATTCCCTTGTATAACGAGGAGCAAAACCCAAAGAACACAGAAAGCACCTTACCTTAGCCCCTTGCTCGTCCACTGAATTACTACCTGCCAGCAAAACAGAAGATGAAGAAGAAGTCAGTCACTTTCTCAGCCAACACTGCAACATGAACACTGTTACAAACAGGTACCAGACCCATGTGTACACCTGGCCACATTACATGTTTGAAGGCCTCAACATAACAAACAGATCTCTGCAGACAGCAGAGAAACTCCCTCTCACTTCCCCGGCCCGAGAAGTTGTGGAACAAGATGTCCCTGCCTTCCCACTTTGTTCAGATCAAAAAACACCCAATGCAAATCAGCGATGCGGTCATTCCATTAATTTGTGAGAGACTTTGTGTAATAAGTAGAGCATTAAGTGATGGTAGTGCTCAGGAAGGGTTCCATCTTGACAGCTCTGGAAACGGAAGACTACATTCTAAACAGACTGTCTCACTAATGGGCCTCAGTTCTATGCCAGGGATATCAATGCTAAGTTTCCAGAAAAACATTTTTAAAATTGCAATTAAAATACAAGAACCCCTTAAAAAAAACCCCAGCAGTCTTGGTACTGTGTTGGGATATCAACAAACTCCCTTCCTGGCTAATCTGACTGGCCAGACACCTTTTGCATGAAGGTCGGATACTACAGTGATGTGTGTCATGTAAGTATCTAGACAGACCAAGGAAGGGAGGTTTAGTGGATTAGACTGCAGGCTTTTGGGGCTAAGGACCATACCTATGCGTGTTTGTACAGCATCTAGCACAATAATGCCTAGCTTTATTTAGTGCTCTGAGATCTCAAAGTAATTTATGTAGCACTCATAAAAGGAATGTCAGGGTTAGATTTCCCATGCTGTGTTCCTTTAAGAACTGAATATCTGATGAGCCTGGGGGTATACCATTTACAAAGGAGGTCAGTACCATTAGCTCCCCTTCTACAGACGGGGTCCTGATCCTGACTGGGATCTCTGAACACCATGGTAATATAAATAATAAAAATGGAAAGAACAGAACTCCTGGGTTCCATTCCTGACCCTGCTACTGACTTGTTGTGTAGCAAGCCATTTGCATGCACCGTTAGCATCTATACAATAGGAATAATTATCCTTCACAGCCTTGCAAAGGTGTTGTAAGCTTAGTTTTTGTAAACGACTTGAGATCCTTGGAAGAAAGGTAATAAAAATATAGCCAGTTATTGGGCAGGGGGAATCAGCTGCTAGAGAATAATCAGAAAGGCACTGAGAATAACACATTTGCTGGCATTTTTATAGAATTGTTAATAATTTCCATCCCAAATGGATTGAAAAGCTTACCAAAAATATAGATAACTGCTATCCCGCTACCAGCTCCCATTAGCCCTGCTATCCGGAGCACCATTTTCTTGGCATAGGCTGTATTTTCCTTCTGTTTCTTCTCCTGCTGCTCATCAGAACTGGACCCCTTCCCATCTCCTCCCTCTGTTGACTACCCATGGAGGGTGGGAAAGAGAAAAGATTTAAGTTATCAGGTGTGAAAGTTACAGAAGTTAGGGTTCATAGCTACAGAGAAGAGAGCCACACACAGGTAAATAACTAACTCACTGGACTCAAAACCTTTAGGGAAAAATTCCACTGGCCTTTCTGTTTAGTACCAGAACGTGATTATAGAACCTTTTACAGAACTCCCCGTGAAAGGAATAAAGAAAGCAATTAACATAATCAGAGAAACTAAAGATGGAAAGGATCCATTACATCATCTAGCCAGAGATCGGATTAGCAAATTCTTCAGCCTTTACTGTATAGACAGCATCCTTCAAAATGTGAAATGACTGTAAGTCAATATAGTGGAGTCTGCCTGAATATGCAGACTGCCTGAAACAACAGCTCTAAAAGGAGCATTAACTGCTTCATTTATCCAAAGGGAACTCTGAATCCTAATGAGGCAATTAAATGTCAACAATGTTACCTATTTTTATTCGGATCAAGCATGCAAGAGGAAGATTTGTGCAATCCACCCAGCATGGCTCCTCCTGATGGCCACCCAGCATGGCTCCTTGTGATGGGGTTGCTAGAGTAAGTACCACCATTTCCCCCCCCCGCATTCTGACCCTACGTCTAGTCCAGCCATGGCAGCCTGGGAAAGACTGGTCTCCCCTAAGGTTTCCCTGCACTATTAATGAGGCACAAACTGTCAAATGCTGTGCCAACCGAAGAAAAGACCCTGACCTCGAGAAAATAGCATCAGACTTGCAAACTTTTCCCTCATCCACTTGTTTGGGGAGAGTAAAGTACAAGGTTTTTTCATTAGTGATCAGATGTCCTGGCAAAGGGCAGGGGAGTGGGGTTTTGTGCTTAGCATGGTAAGTTTTCATAACAATTTTACAAGACTGCTTTAAAGTCCTGTTACCAGGGTACTTTCCCCTTACGTTTTGGAGGGTTAAAATGAACCACTGGGGAAATGTTTGCCCCCGAGCCTGAAATCTGAATGCCAAGTCCTAACCAGAATACAATTTTGTTTAGCAACCATTTGAGAGAGCCGATATTTTAAACCTGGAACAACTATAAAACCAGCAATAGGTCTGTTTTTTACTCTCATGGTTAAAGGCCGAATGGCACTGTAAAGGCTGATACCCCACTGAAACGCAGGACGGAAGAATATGACTACCCAAGCAGAAATATGGTCACAAGACCAAGATTAAACACCCAGGTGCCTTTGTGAAAACTACCATAAGAACTGTAATGCTTCCAGATGGTCACGACTTCTGGGCTAGATCTCATTTGAAAAAGAGCAACTTCCCTGTACCAGCCAGAACTCCCTAGTACCATGTCAGGGAATTGAGGTTGGCACAGGCAGATGAGCACATCCCCCACTGAGATACCCACACAACTCCCTGCAGCGCCCCGAGTTTTTCCTGGTTGCTTCTCCTCCAAACACTGACCAGACCAAACCATGCGAGATGCAACAGGCAAACCTTCTCGGATGTGCCAGTGCCAAGGGGGACAATACAGTGACAGTGAGTAAGAATTCTCTCCCATCCCAGATTTCTGTGGAACATCCTAATTTCCACAACCTGCTTGTGGGATGTTTTGGGGTCTTGGCATTAATTCTGAAGCCTGAGACACACCGGGTTGTGAGAGGACAAAGCTGACACTGCCAAGGACTCTCAAGTACATTTCAGCAGCGCCACCTTGTGACAGCCAGGTAGAGACCCTGATGACCTTTCTGCTGAGGTCATGCCTGCCTCTCAATGCCAAGTGGTGGCCATTTCTGACAGTATACCAGACAGGGTCTTGTCCCATCCAGTGACAACTCCCCTTGTCCCTAAACCTGCCCCCAAGCTTGCCAACTTCATCATACCCTATCATCAAACCTGCCTTTCAACTCCCCACACGCCATCCTCCCAACCAATTCACAACCTCCCTCTCCGCTTTTCCTTTCCCACCACTTCCCAGCCCCCCTTCCCTTTGGATGGCAACCCCCAGCCTTCCCCCTCACACCCCCCCAACCATGCCCTTCCCAGTCCTCAACCCCCTCCCCACTGACAACCCCCCCACACCCTAATCCCCTCCCAGCCATTTCTGATCCTTCCCATTAACAACCCACCTCACCACTCTTCCCCATTCCCCCACTCACTGATAACCCCCATCTCTCCCTCCCTCCACCCCCGAATGCCCCTATCCCAAGCTCCCTCAACCATTTTCTAGTGTCCTGTCCTCTCCTCCCCTCCCCCCACATACACCCCACCCTCGGTTGTAATAACTTGGCCAACAGATTTACCCCAATGGTGAGTTTATCTGTAAAAAGTGAGGGTACGCTCATAAGAGATCACAATAACCTGAAACATCAAGTGTCGACGGGAAAAGGTATGAAAAGGAGACAGAAAGACTGAACGCGTCCGAACAAAAAGGCCGGCTGATGTAACTCAAGGCTTGTGGTAAGATAATGCCTGGTAAACAAGGTGAGCGTAGAACCAGAAATCAATGAACCAAAACTGGTGTGCTGGAAAGTAGGCCATCCCCCCAACCTTCCCACCTCCCCACAGCCCCCCAACCTTCCCCCCACCCCATCCCTCCCCCCACCACAGCCCCCCTTCCCACACCCCCATCCCCCAACCTTCCCCCCACCCCATCCCTCCCCCCACCACAGCCCCCCTTCCCACACCCCCATCCCCCAACCTTCCCCCCACCCCATCCCTCCCCCCACCACAGCCCCCCTTCCCACACCCCCATCGCCCAACCTTCCCCCACCCCATCCCTCCCCCCACCACAGCCCCCCTTCCCACACCCCCAACCCCCCCGACACCCTCCCCCCCAAAGAGCAGCCCCGCCCCCGCCCCTCTGGCCCCGCCCCCTCACCTGCTGGTGCTGCCGTAGCTTGTCCTGCAGCAGCGCCTCGGCCAGCCCCACCCCCGCGCCCTGCGGCGGCGCCCCCGAGCTCAGGGCCCGGCCCGGGGACGCCCGGGGCCGCCGACAGCAGCCACCCCCCAGCGCGCGGACCCCGCACGCCGCCGCCACAACCAGCCCGCGAGCCGCCGCCGCCATCTTCCTCCCCCCCCCGGAGCGCAGCGCGCAGGCGCCGGGTGCCGCCTCCCGCCCAATCGGAGCGCTTCGAGCCCAGCCCGCCAATCCACGCGCGAGGGGAGGTCAGGCCGCAGCCGGGGAGATTGAAAAGTAGCGGGGGAGCTCAGCCAATCAGAGGAAAAGGCAGTGAAGGCAACGCCCACACCGCGGCTGTCCACCAATCAGACATCGGGGTGACCCTGACCCCGCCTACCTTGGCTAGGCAGACCAATCGCAAGCGACAGAAGGCCGGCACCGGGCCCTGAGGGAGACAGGCCGACAGACCAATGACAAACCATAGGAGGCGGAGCTAAGAGGGCAGACCCAACCCATCACAAGACACGCCCGCCCTGCGCAGGCCGCTGCCGCCCCAGCCAATCAGAGCGGGGGGAGAGCGAGAAGAACGGAAGGCGGCGAAGGTCAAATGAGGCACTTGGGCTGCTGGCGCCCTTCGCGCTGTCTGAAGCTGGGAGGAAGGGCTGCGGCGAGCGAGGGGCGGGAGGTGGATGGGGGCAGTGGAGGGAGGAGGTAGGTGGGGGGGGAGGTTGGGGCAATGGAGGGAGGGGGGGAGGTGGATGGGGTTGGGGCAATAGAGGGGGAGGGGGATTTGAGGGGGGAAGGGAGGTGGCAGTTGGGAGGGGGGAAGGGAGGTTGGGGCAATGGAGGGAGGGAGAAGGGAGGTTGGAGGTGGATGGGGTTGGGGGGAAATGGGAGGATGGGGATTTGAGGGAGGGGGAAGGGAGGTTGGAGGTGGATGGGGAATAGGTGGGGCAGTGGAGGGAGAGAGGAGGGAGGATGGAGGTGGATGGGGATTTGAGTGGGGGGAAGGGAGGTTGGAGGTGGATGTGAAATTTGTGGGGCAGTGGAGGGACGTGGATGGGGATTGGAGGGGGAGAAAGGAGGAGATGGGAGGTGGATGGGGAATTGGTGGGGCAGTGGAGGGAGGATGCAGTTGGGAGGGGGGAAGGGAGGTTGGGGCAATGGAGGGAGGGAGAAGGGAGGTTGGAGGTGGATGGGGTTGGGGGGGAAATGGGAGGATGGGGATTTGAGGGAGGGGGAAGGGAGGTTGGAGGTGGATGGGGAATAGGTGGGGCAGTGGAGAGAGGAGGCAGTTGGGAGAGGGGAAGGGAGGTTGGGGGCAATGGAGGGGGGGAGGGAGGATGGAGGTGGATGGGGAATTGGTGGGACAGTGGAGGGAGGTGGATGGGGATTTGAGTGGGGGGAAGGGAGGTTGGAGGTGGATGTGAAATTTGTGGGGCAGTGGAGGGACGTGGATGGGGATTGGAGGGGGAGAAAGGAGGAGATGGGAGGTGGATGGGGAATTGGTGGGGCAGTGGAGGGAGGATGCAGTTGGGAGGGGGGAAGGGAGGTGGATGGGAGGGGAGGGAGGAGGTGTTGGGGATAAGAGGGAGTGAGGGGGCTGATGGGGAGACTAGAAGGTAACGAAGGCGGAGCAGTGTGGTAGCAACATTCCCCCCGCAGCACAACACTGATCCTTTCCCAGATCCCACTAGCACTTCAGCTCTGGCCCTTGTGTACTACCTCCTCCTCCTCCCCACTTTTTGGCACACTCCTAGAAGCTGGGCACAGGCCCAGGCTACAGGATTTTTGATGCAACAGAATCAGAGCGTTCACTAGAATTAAAACCTTTGACCCACTTCAGTGCAAAGGATGGGGGGCTTCCTCACCTATGACAGTCTGAAGCTTCCATTCTGAGAGATGTGGAACACTCCATTCTTCTCTGCGTTGTTCACTCTGAAGTCTAGTGATGGCACTTTAAAGATCATTTTCACAAGCTGTGGCCACATGCACTTACATGCCAAATATGTGCTCCTGTTGTAAACAGCCTGTTGATCGAGGAGATTGTACAGTCCAAACTTTGCAACCACAGCCTGAATGCATTTAAATTATCTTGCTCCACCCCCTGAATTGACAGTGGAGGAAATAATATTCCTCATGCCATGTTAGAAGTGGTTCAGGAGAGTTGACTGGACCTTCTTCCAAAGCTGCCCAGTCCAAGCCCAGGCATGGCTTCCCTGCAGGACTGGGTGAAGTGACCCCTCCCTGCTTTTCTGTATGGGTTTCAGACAGAAGCAAGGGATGACCGAGTACCTGAAATTACTTTACTACATTGTAAATTGATGCCATCGCTTCAAGGAAAATAAAAGCAAGAACAATACAGTGTTCTAGAATATTGTTCAAGCAGCTCTACAAACCTCTGCTGTTTAGGGTTTTAACAAGACTCATCGAAACTCACTGCAGCCTGCAGGCAGAGGGGCAAAGCAACAGCTTAGCACAGCTTTTTCCTTTATTCAAATTTATAAAATAACCCAACAGAGGAAGTCCTTTTCTGATACTCTTTGGTGATCCTTATAGTGAAGGGGGAAAATCCTTTCAAAGGAAGATTCTGCCTTAGGTCTGTAGCCTCCAAATTAGGGTTAATTTATTCATAATGTGAGACCGCCCACAAAATATTTCTATTTGAAAAAATAATTCCTAGTGAAAAACAAAATCTTTCCCCTGTGGTGCATGTAACCCAGCTTCTTCAGAACAAGGAGCAATGGTCTCAAGTTGCAGTGGGGGAGGTCTAGGTTGGATATTAGGAAACACTATTTCACGTGGAGGGTGGGGAAACCCTGGAATAGGTTCCCTAGGGAGGTGGGGGAATCTCCCTCCTTAGAGGCTTTTACGGCCCTGCTTGACAAAGCGCTGGCTGGGATGATTTAGTTGGGGTCGGTCCTGCTTTGAGCAGCAGGTTGGACTAGATACCTCCTGAGGTCTCTTCCTACCCTGACCTTCTATCATTCTATTACAACCCAGGGCTGGTGCATATGAACCAGAAAACGAAAGACGAGAAACACATTAGACACAAGAGTGAAAGTGACCCAGTCTGTTATCGCTGGCCAACTTGGGAAATGCAAAAATGGTGCTGAGGTGAACAACTCTGCACCAGGTAAATTTCACCCATGGGTCAACAAGCAGCCGTCAGCTGTTTCAAGGACATTCAGTTACTTGGTCTGGATTTAAAGCAGTGATTTAGACCTGAAAGGAAAAGGGGAATTGAGTCCTGTTTATTGTATTGAGTATTAGTCACTTTATCAGTCTGATTTTTTTGATTGCCAAGATAAAAGAGCCTGCTCCTCCCCTTCAATTGCCACAGCCTTGCTTCAGGCACGACTGGAAGCTTGTCTGAACAGTGCTGCTCTACTCCCCTACGGAAAACCCCTCACATAGAATGGGAATGGCAGGGTAGAAGGGACCTCAAGAGGTCACCAAGCCAAGCCCCGAGCCGAGGCAGCATCAAGTAAACCTAGACCAGCCCTGACAGATGTTTGTCCAACCTGTTCAGAAAAACCTCCAATGATGGGGATCCCACAACTTCCTTTCCAGAGCTTCACTCCCCTGAGAGTTAGAAAATGTATCCTAATCTCTCACCTCAATCTCCCTTGCTGCAGATTAAATTTATTGCTTCTTGTCCTACCTACAGAGGACATGGAGAAGGACTGATCACCATCCTCTTTGTAACAGCCCTTGGCATATTTGAAGACAGTTATCAGGTCCCCCGCAAGTCTTTTCTCAAGACTTTAAACCTGCCCATTTTTTTAACCTTTCCTCGCAGGTCAGGTTAAACTGCTGACCATTTTTGTTGCTCTCTGGATTCTCTCCACTTTATCCCACTCTTTCCTAAAGTGCAGCACCCAGAATTGGACACCGCACTCCCTCTGAGGCCTTGCCAGTGCCATGCAGAGCAGGGTCCATTACCTCCCATGCCTTACATACGACACTTCTGTTCACACACCCCAGAATATCAGCCTTTTTCACAACTGCATCCCATTGATGATTCATTCAATTTGTGATCCACTATAATCCCCCGATCCTTTTCGGCAGTACGACCCCCTAGCCAGTTATTCCCCATTTTGCATTTGAATTTTCCTTCCTAAGTGATGTACTTTGCACTTGTCTTTATTGAATTTCATCCAATTTGTCAAGGTTGTTTTGAATTCTAATCCTGCCCTCCAAAGTGTTTGCAACCCCTCCCAGCTTGGTGTCATCTGTAAATTTGATAAATATACTCTCCCCTCCATTATCCACATCATTAATGAAAATATTGAATAGTACCAGCCCCAAGCAGGACCCCACTACATACACCCCCTGAATTTGACAAACCATCGATAACTACTCTGAGTACAGTCTTTGAACCAGTTGTGCACCCACTTTATAATAATCTCATCTGGAACACATTTGCTTACAAGAACGTCATGGGTGACTGTGTCAAAAGCCTTCATCAAATCAAGCATCTACAGCTTCCCCCCACCCCCATCCACTAGGCCAATCTGCCCCCATCCACTAGGCCAATAACCCTATCAAAGAAGGAAATAAGGTTGGCTTGGCATGATTTATTCTTAAAAGCCATGCTGGCTATTTCTGATCACACCATCATCCTCTAGGTGCTTACAAACAGATTGTTGGTTAATGGGTTCCAATATCTTCCCAGGTATCGAAGACAGGCTGACTGGTCTACAAATTCCCCATGTCCTATTTGTTCCCCCTTTTAAGATAGGTACCATGTTTGCCCTTCTCCAGTCCCCTGGAACCTCAGCTCCTCCAGGAGTTCTTGAAGATCATTGCTAATGGTTCTGAGATTGACCATAAGGTGTGTAAGGAACTAACTGAAACAATTTCATCAGGCCTTGCCGACTTGCATCTATCGAACTTGCCTAAATATTCTTTAGCCAGTTCTTTCCCTATTTTCGCTTGCGTTCCTTCCCCCTGGTCTCTTTGGACGTTTTAGATATCCCTTTATTTCATAGGCTAATAGGAGGCAAAGGGAAAAAAAGAAAAGCTCAGACAAGATCAAGCTGTTCCATTCTTATCCATTCCATCTGGCAGGCTGCATTTGAGTGGTTCCAATGACCGTGGCCTAGGATCCAGGCAGCCTATTGCATCCGATGATACAGACCAAGCACATGCAGGGGGCACGGGACAGATGGATTTTATTGAAACGCAGGCACAGCAAGTGGTTTCCCTTTTCAAGAGGAAGGAGAAGAAGCGTGTTTAGTGCTATGGGACCAACCCCAGCCTCTACCCCTGCCCTCCCCACGTGTGAGCACACACTGTTTTTCCTACTCCAGTCCCAATTTACTCATGAGACATAACTGCAGCATTACAAATAAAAACAAACTCCAAAAACAACCACCAGCTGTTCTGGAAGAAAAAAGAAAAAAAAAAAAAAGCAGTTATCCCCCCCCACCCCGGAACTCTGTACAAGGACATGTTGAACCAGTCTCTGGTCAACTGCTAAAAAGGCCCCAGCCCTACGGCTCCAGCAGCTTGCCCAGGAATCGCAAGTTGAGGATCTTGAGCTGCTCCTCCAAGTCCATGCGGACGATGCCATCCTCTCCGTCGATGCTCAAGAGGACGCCTGTCGCCTCCCGGTCCTCCCCCAGGATCACCTTCACCTGGAGAAAGCAAGCACAGGAGCTTGAGGGGCAAGGGGATTATGCTTCTGCTAGATTTGATGCTGGAAGTCAGAATTGATTGTGTCTGCCGTGGGGTAAAAGGGGCAAGGCTTGAGCACAAGACTGCCTGCACAGGGTCAATAAGTTCCTATCTATGATCCTTATCTGGCTGCTCCTAAGTGTATTTATCTTTCCAGCCCCCTGGGACATAGGACAGCGCTTTAGGATCCAGAGATGGAAAATGCTAAAAGAAAACTAGGTATTAGTATTATCCCTATTGTACAGATAGGGAAACAGAGGCCCACAGAGTTAAAGTGACTTGCCCAAGCGAAAACTGAACCCAGCTCTCCAGAATCCCAGACTAGCCCCCTAACCACTGGACCATCCTTCCTCTCTAGGCATACGAACAACCCACCCCACCACATGGATTGCTCAGTACAATCCTGATTAGCTAAAGGCTGGTAGAAATATGTGAAGCGGTCGGGTGCGCTCAGGGTTGGAGGACACCCTAAGAACAGACATCAAGGTGGTCTCAGAGAAGGCAAGCAGTCTCCATTTCCATGTCTTGTCTATTTGGACTGGAAGCTCTTCAGGACAAGGCTGGTCTCTTACTCCTGTCTGGGCAGCGCCTGGCACAATGGGCACTCAGTGTGGGCACCAGAACATTAATATTCATGATCTCTGCAGTTTGGAAAGACCAGCTGCATCAGAACAAAGTTTGACCATCACATCTATTAAACCTGGACGTTCTGAGTGCACATTAGATCTTTAACTCCCTATTAGTCACGATGGGGGTCCCGTACAAGCATAGCTGGCAAAGAAACTATTCTTTCTTTCTGGTGGTGCCCACAGCATGCCATGTGTTCCCAGGCACAGAAGACAGCATGGTCCCAGCTCCATGGAACTCACAGTCTAAAAACTTCTCCAAGGATGATTATATTGCAGGAGCACCTAGAAGCTGCAGTCATGGACCAGAATCCCATTGTGCCCGGCCCTGTACAGACAGAATAATACCTCCTGGGTGACCTTGGGCAATTCATTCTCCCCCGCACCCTCCTGTGCCTCAGTTTCCCCATCGGGAAAACAGGCATGACGACTCTGACCTCCTTTGTAATGCCCTTTGAGGTCTGCTGATGGAAAGCGTCAGGTAAGAGCGAGGGATGACTGTTGTAACTGCTTGAATGGGGACTATTTTCGTGGGACATATTACTACTAACTGAGGGACAATTCCCTCCCCTTGTACTCCTAACAATCCAGGGCCAGGGCCAGCGCCTACTGTTTGCACCGCACCTAGCACAATGGGCCCCACAGGGAGTACCACACCAACCAGGAACAAATTACTCTTAATCAAGACCCAACACAGTCATACAGAATCAGGTTCTACGTAGGACCGTGTAATCCAGCCACCGGAGAGGCCAGAGATGCCATTTGATCAGAGCTGCCAGACAGACGGGTTGGCGTTAACGTACCTTATTGTTTTTGGTCGGTATGACGGGCTCTAGGTGCTCGCTCGAAATGCTGACCACCTTCTCGCTGTCCTTCAGGTAGACTGAGCACATTCCACCCTGATGGGAGAAGACAGCCCGGTCAGGCGCCGACATTAAGCCATTCAGAGACCGCGTGCTCTTTCAGACCCATTTGTAGAGCATGCCTGAGCTCAAACACAAAGCCGAGAATTCCCACCCCGGGATGCGAACCTCTGGAATTCCAGGAAGATTCCAGCTGATCCCAAGAAACTCTGTCCCCCCCTCAAAAGCCACTTAGGGTACCTCCACGCTGCAAGCAAAGGTCTGATTGCAGCATGGGTGGGCTTTGATCTAGCTCACGCAAATAAACAAACAGCTGTTTACACACATCGGCACAGTATTCAGCATGGGGCAGCCACCCAAGTACGTGCCCAGGTGGCCCCCACATCGACACTGCTGTTACCTGTGCACAGGTGTGGCGCAGAAAGGTTGCATACAAGAGCCTTCTCTGCAGTTTGTGGTGTCTGAATGGCCTTATTGTGCACGCTTGCTGCTAACCAAGTGTGTTCTTACAACTCCTCATCTTCCTCCCTTAACTTTCCCCTCCTCACCCTACTGGCCTTGCAACTGGACGCGTTTGGTTATTCACCGCACCACGTGTTGGCACCACTAGTCTTTATGTCCCTCGCTCTGGTCTCTGCCTCCCATGCACTATCCTGCACAATTCAAACCTGTTCACGTCCCTAGCCTCTGTTTGCCAGAAGCTGGGAGGATGGATCACTTGATGATTGCCTGTCCTGTTCATTCCCCCTGGGGCGCCTGGCGTTGGCCACTGTCGGAAGACAGGATACTGGGCTAGATGGACCTTTGGTCTGACCCAGAATGGCCGTTCTTATCTAGCTTATGTATGCGAGGGGGAGGGATAAACATTGGAGGACAGACACCAGACCCAATACAGCCGTGCATGCAGGCAGTAGTTCGGTCTAACTGGGTTTCTCCACATCCCCCCTCTTCCCAACACCTGCAGGATCCAGACCTCGAAGCTACAAATACCCTGAATGAGATCAGATGGAGAATTCAGAAGTGACGGCGGCCTGAATACTTGCTTCTAACCCAGTGGTCCAGGCAGGGCTGTTCTCTACAGCAATATTCTCCAGGGCATTTCCTAGTCTTAATTAAAGAGGCCCCAGGGGTTGCCCTCTGCCCATAGCACAGTAATTCTCGCGGTCAGGATGCTTTCCTGGGTGCCTAGCCAGAGTGTGATTAATTTCACCCTTAATTATTTCATCCCCTTCCTTAGTAATTACCCATCAGACCCTCCCTTATGCCCCATCTGGTTGCTCCCCGGCCCATTGACACGAAAACAGCGCGCTCTCTGCTACGCACCGTCACACTGCGGATGACTCCCGTCTGCCCCACCACCTGGCTGTCCACATAGGTGTCTCGAATTTTGACCTGGATGTCGGTGGTGACCCAGTCGCTGGAGTTCTGCTCAATGCCGGAGCCGGGGGTGTGCGGGTTGTAACCCCCTGGAGAAGGAGCCCCTGGTGTCATGGGGCTGTAGCCCACTGGGCTGGGACTGGGGCTGGCCTGTGGGGAAGAAGCAGCACAGAGTTAGAGGTCTCTGCTCTCTGACATTAGCCTCTCACGGCCACAGCAAGAATTCCCGTTGGGCCACATCCCCCCCCGGATCTGGCTAAGCCACCTGCAATTTGCGGCTCGGCCTGGCATTTTACCCAGCAAGGCGCTTGGACGGTACCTGATACGCCATGGGCGACGGGGTCGGGTGGTAACTGGCTGGCGAGTGGGTGTTCTGGTAGCCCACGGGGCTCGGCGCCACCTGGTGGTAACTCTGAGGGCTGGGGCTTGGCTGATAGGAGCCCTGAGGAGATGGAACAGCGTACGGAGAAAACTGATCAGTGTTGTACCTGCAATGAGAAGAGACAGGCAGTGAGGAGGGGGGTAGGAATAGAAGTCGGAACCCAGCGGGGCTCCAGTCTGTGTCCTCCTGCCCTAAGAGATCAGTCCATGGAGCCATAGACACGGGGATCAGAGATCTGCTCCAGCAGCAGGAGCACAGAAACGGGATCGGATCTCCGGAAACTAGCAGATCTCCTTTCCGGATGGGCGCGCTTGGAGAGAGAGCAGGGTCACCGCAAGACGCTGGGAGGCAGCACTGCCTCTTGTTGGGGTCAGGCAGCAGGGTGCACCCCCGGGGAGGGAGGAATGGCCGCCATGTGGCTAGAAAGCAACGCAAGGCCCCTGACAGGAACTGCCCCGCTCTGCTCTAATGCTAGGCGCAAAGAGATTCACCCCAACCTAGCAAGAGACTCTTCCCCCGTCCCCTCTCCATGGGCATGCGCACTCACATGGCTGGGGTCCCCGGCGTCTGCGGATTGTACGGCGGATTGACCTGCGGAGACGAAGGGTCGGGGTAGCCGGGAGTCTGGGGGTTGGGGGTCCCCCCGTAGCCTTGCGGAGAGGGCGTGGGCTCATCATCGAAGCCGTATTCAAACTCCTCATCCGCCCTGGGGAGGAGAACGCATCATTCGCGCGGCATGTGGGAGACAGACGTCTGCAGCCCACCCATCACCTCCCCTTTGGAGCACACTGAAGTAACCGCCCCCGTCAGTTCTCCACTCTCCAGCAGAGGGCGCCACCACTCACATGCAGAGTTCCCTTTGAGCTCCTGACACATGACGCCCCCCCAGCCCAGCCCCCTCTCCCATAGCCCCCATCATGTCACACACCTCTGCCCCTTAGTGGCTGACCACGTCAAAGCTCCCCCCCCATCCCCAGACTAGCACGCGAGACACGAACCTGGAGGGCGTATTGGGGTTGTTGGGGTCCCAAGCCCCGCTCTGCGCAGGTGTCCGGCTCCCGTCGTGCAGCGGCGTCTGGGAGCCGTAGTGCGGGGTCCTGCTGCCTGAAAGAGCCCAGCGCGCGCCTGGTTAGCACCGGGCCCAGGCAGCAGAGATGGGGAGGGGCCAGGCCCTACGTCACCCTTCTTCCATCCCACCCCTGGCCAGGATCTGGGGGAGAAGCGCAGGTCCATCGGGCTCCCCCATTACCCAGCTCCATCAGGTGGGGCAGGGAGCACGGGCACAGGACAGAGTGGGTCGACTGCAGGGCTGGACAGTTCACTCCCGCCCTGTTCCCGGGGAGCCCCCTACCATAATCCTCCTACCCAGGGCCCAATTCCCCCAGCCCCCGCAGCAGCAGGCTCAGCTCACTCACCGTCATGCAGCGGAGTCTGCGAGCCGTACATGGGGGTGCGGGAGCCGGAGCCGTACATGGGGGTCTGCGAGCCGTACATGGGGGTGCGGCCATAGGCGGAGGTCATGCCGCCAGGTCTCCTCGAACCCCTGCCGGCGAGAGAGGAGTTGCTGTACACCCATTTGCTCTGCCTGTCACTAGCGGGGCCTCAGCTTTCCCCTGAACACTGAAGCGGCCAACAAGGGTGGGTGCAAACTGTGCTGAGCCACTGGGCACTGAACTAAGCCCAGTTTCCCACCAGGGGCACCAAGTTGCTGGTCACTACCCAGCTGGGCTGGTTTAGCCAGGGTCCTAGAGGTTAGCAGCTCCATAGCCCAGGAGCCATCCCAGTTCCCCTTCTGTAGAAAGGGAATTTTCCCCTGCTCCCCTTCCAACCGGAGGAAACGTGGGGATCTCCTCTGCCCCCAGCCTGATCGGCACTCGCTTCAACCACGGAGCCGGGCTGGCAGCCTCCATTCTGGGCTTGATCTGCCCCGATCCGGGCCCCACATAAGACAAGCCTATCACACAGTTCCCAGCTGTGGGACTCAGCTGACTGCAGGTGACACATTACAGCAGCGTCCAGGAGTGAGAGTCACGGACCAGGACCCAGACCCAGACTCGTTGCCAGGGGATGTTGTGAAGGCCAAAAGTACAACTGGGTTCAAAAAAGAATGAGAGGAATTCATGGAGGACAGGTCCATGAATGGCTATTAGCCAAGATGCTCCGGATGTCCCTGAGCTGGGCCTGGACAACAAGGGATGGATCCCTCGATAATTGCCCTGGTCTGGTCTTTCCCTCTGAAGCATCTGGCTTTAGCCCAGTATCCTGTCTTCCCAGTGGCCAGAATGACCATTGGTCTGACCCAGTACAGCCATTCTTATGTTCTTACTACGCTTCTAGGCACAGATCAGTGCGCCGGGCGCTGTACAGACACCAGAGGGCAGTCATTGGTGCAGCTACCTGGGCCAGAGCCGACCCCAGCAGCCCAGGATTGCAGCTTGCTGGCGGTGGCCCCCCAGCCCGGGCTCCCCTCAGAACGAGCCCCGTCTCCCCCGCCCGCTGCACTTACACTGTCGTGAGGCGCTGGCGATCCACTGAGATGGTCTGGCAGGTAGAATGGAGTTCCACGCGGGCCGTGGACTCCGTGGCATCCTTCACCACGCCGATGTAGCCTGAAAGAGAAGAGGCCTCAGCGCTCTGCACCTGACGCAGCTCCTCGAGATCCCAAGTGTATACAGCAGGGGGCGCCCAGCCTGAGCATCACCAAGGGCCGCCTGGAAAACGGGCCACGAGCCAAGCACACGTGGCCAGAGCACCAGCTGGAATCCAGAGCTCCCCTGCTCTGTGGTAAGACCTGCTAGGAGCTCAGGTCTACTCGGTCCTCACTCGACAGATACAGGGAGGGGACAGCCACAGGCTGGGTTTGAACTTTGGAGCTCACCTTAGGAGCTCCCCTGCATGGCAGGGACAGACGGGCTGTCCACTAACAGCAGAGACTAAGCTCCCTCTCAGGCATGGGAGCAAAACCCGCACGTCCTGACTCTCTGCTCTAACCACTGGACTCCACCACCCTCCCACAGCCAGGAACAGAACCCAGGAGCTTCCCCCCACCCCCTGGCCCCAGCCACTAGACATGCTGCCCCCGGGAATTCCTCACCGCTCGACAGTCCCCCCCACATTCTAATGGAACAGACCTGCCAGATACCTCCCAGCTCCTTCCTGCCCTGCTACGAAAGGCAGAGGACTGGCCCTGTCCGGCAACTGGCCTATCATTACCTTTGTAGGGTCCCTGGGAGATCCGCACCGTCTGCCCTATCAGGTCGTTGTCCCTGCGTCCGCGGCCTCGGCTCATCCCACCCCCGCCAAAGCCACCTCGCTGACCTGTGGAGGGGGGCAGAGATCAGAGCGGGACAGTGCCCCCAGGGCTGCAGCCTCACATCACCCCAGTGTTACAGGTTGCCCCCGCCATACAGGACAGTAAGTCACCATAGTGCTGCACCGACCCCCAAACAGGGCCAGCCGGGGGTGCTATAAACACCGGGGTGAGCCAGAGCCTACAGAAATCCCCGAACCAAGGCCCAGCCCACAGGACACCCACCTGCTGCGCTGGGGTGCATGGGGCTGCTGATCCGAGGACTCATGGGCGCAAAGCCACCGACGGTGAAGTTGGTGACGTCCCGGGGCTGCAAGAGGGAAAGCGCATGAGAGCAGGAAGGGGAATCCTCCCGCAGAGCTGGGGCTCCCAGAGGAAGGAAGGAATCTCTGGGTTCATCTCCCCCACACAAAGCTGGGAGTGGGGGCGGGAAAGTCCCTCTGGGGCCCTGAGATGAAACCTGGTGATGCACCAAGGGGGAGCCAGGGTGACACAAGGGGGCACTATGTTCCCCCAGAACCAATGAGGAGGGAGTAGATCCATGCCCTGGGAAGGGAAGTGTGTACACATTCTCCACCCCGCCCACAGGAGGCTCTGGCTCCGCCCCACCCCATCAGCTGCAGGAGGACACAGCCCTAAGGCAAATCGGCCTGCAGCTTTCTTTTCCCTTCTCTAGCCAAAGATCTCAAAGCACTTCCCAAACTCACCCCTACCCACTTCCTTACCTCACCCCCAGTCTACCGGGGGAGAGACTCACAGGGTCACACATGAGCAGGGGAACCCAGGAATCCTGCTTCCCAGGGCCATACTCTAGCCACCAGACAACACTGTCTCCGTAAGTTGCCGGGGGCTGCTGATTCACATTTCAGGGCATGGAACGTTTGCCAGCTGGGGGGTCTGGAAGAAATCCACCCCTCCCAATGCAACCACATTGGGGGTGTCTTCCTTGAACCACCCAGAAGTTGCTGAAAGGGACTAGGCAGCCTAACCCACCCTCATGGGGATGGGGAGGCAGATCTGGGACAGACGGGCTCATGGTACAACAGGGAGGCAGGACCCGAGACTGGACAGCCCAGTGGTCTGCTTCAGGCAAGTCATACTAGCGAGGGTGAGGCCCCGGGCGTCTCCCTAGGCTCCTTACCTTCGAGCCCCCAGCCAGCACCAGGTGGCGAGTCTTACACACAAACATGCCCCCGTTCTCTACCAGCTTCTTGCAGTGCAGGAATCCAAAGCCGCGGAAGAGGTGTCTGATCTCCCCCTCGCGACCCTGGGGAAGGAGAAGCAGGGAGCAGAGTTATTCCGGGGAACCCCTCTAACCCAGGCACGCTGGGGCTGCATCCAGAGCCCAGCCACAAGGCGGGGAGGCCAAATTCACAGCCCCCCAGGGGCAGGGCACATCACAGAGTCAGAAGACAGCTGAAGCTCCCAGTCCCTGGAGCCTGCACCTCGGCACTGGTGCAACCTGAGGAGGGAGCACCTCACCCACCACTGCAATGCAGCCACCTCTGGAATCCAATGCAGCAGCTGTTCAAAGCTGCTCAGCAAGAGATTAGGACAGGAAGTGAAGAACAAAACTGTACCCGGTTGCAGGGGGATCCCAGGGGTATGAGGGAAATTAACAGAGTTGAAACATGGCCACAACTCTGGGCATAAGAGGCATGCTGACTCTTGTGAAAATTGCCATTGGGTCTTTAAGGGCCCCACATGGTCAGGAAGTCTATTTAGAGAGAGAATGCTTCCAGCTGCATGGCGAGCCCCACACAGAAGTCAGCAGTGATTCCAAGGGAAGACAGCACCCTGAGCGAGTTGCCGGTTCTCTCCCCACAAAGTGATCTCTCCCCTTTAAATTCCAACCCAGCCCAGCTCCAGCTGCAAGAGCGCCATCAGAGATGGCATGATCTCCCAGCGGGGCGCTGGCCTCCACTCACTGGAGCATGGGGAGTGCAGACGAGATCTTAAGCTCTTCACCCCCCTCCACACACAGGCCCATGGCCTGCCTATCAGGAAGCCCCTTCCCCGCCCACCTCCTCCTCACCGAGTGCGGCCCGTCAATGACTTTAACGATGTCCTTGACGTGGATATTGTTCTGCTCCGAGTCCAGGGCCACAGCAAAGCGATTGTCCTTCTTCCGCGTCACAGCCTGATGCCTGACCGTCACCACTTTGCCGTACATGTTCAGGACCTGCACGGGGAATGGGGAGGGAAGAGAGAGGAATCACCAGAGCTGGGGGCAGGAAGGAAATTTTCCCTCAAGTCAGACTGGCAGAGACCAAGGGGGCTTTTCACCTTCCTCTGCGGCATGGGGCCTGGGTCACTTGCTGGTTTGAACTGGAGTAAATGGTGGGTTTTCTGGAGCCTGAAGTGTTTAAATCAAGACTTGAGGCCATCAATAACTCAGCCAGACGTTACAGATGTTCTACAGGTGTGGGCGGGCGAGGTTCTCTGGCCTGCGACGTGCAGCAGGTCAGACCAGATGATCACAATGGTCCCTTCTGGCCTCACAGTCTCTGAATCTATGAGACTGGCTTAGAGACACTGCCAGGAAACAGGAGTTCTATGGGGCTGGCTTCTGCCCAAGACCCCAAAACAACCCACCAGCCCAGAGGGACTAGAGCTCTTGGTAAATAAGACCATATGGGACCACTGATCACGTAGTCTGACCTCCTGTGTAGCACAGAGAAAAGAACCCAGGCAGTTAGGATTGCAGACGACATTGGGAAAAAACTCAGCAGCCCCTCCTCGTCAGGCCTGGAAGCAGAGCAGTCGAGTCAGACCAAGAAGGGAGAAGCGGGAACCCACCTTCAGGCAGAACGGGGAATTCTGGCCTCGAGCCAGGCAGAGGTTGTGGCCGGATCATTTTGATCCCATTAATCCTTTCACTGAACATCATGCACGGGCGAGAAGCCCAACACCGAAGGGATCAGAAAGCAATTCTCCTTCCCAACGGCTCAGCTGGCGGGGTGCACGCAGCTGGGAGGGATCGGGCATGGGCCCCCAGCAGAGGTAGGATGCCAGACTGCCCAGACCTTTTCCAGGGCAAACGCTAGGTTTCTTCTGCTGCAGAACCTACCTAGAGAGAAGCCAGCAGCTCCCCATGCAAAGGTTCCAACCTGCCTCGTTAGCACTCCAGTGAGACACCCAATGCTGGGAGAAAAGCGCACACCCACCTGGAAGGTCTCCCGCTCCAGGCGGACGATAACCCCGACGGTCTGGGGATCCAGTTGGACCAGCTCGCCCCACTCGTGCTGCCCGCCCACATCCACGCCGGAGGCCGTCTCGGAGCAGAGCTGCAAGTCCCGAGGCAGCACCTTGAGCTGGAAGAGGGGAAGCGAGTGAGCGAATGGCCCCGGGAAGGGGACAGTCAGAGGGGTGCGCCCGGAGCTCCGCCGCCGCCCCGCTCACCTCGTGCATGGTGAGGTCCGAGAAGAGGATGACGAAGTTCTCCTCCACCCGCACGATCAGTCCCGTGTCGCCCTCGAAGCGCCCAGCGATCACCTTGACGTGGTCTCCCATCTTGAAGTACTTACGCAGCTCTTGAGCTGGGAACTCCAGCATGTCCTGGGCAGAGGAAGAACGGGGTAAGGGCGGGTCGCAGGAGACTGACAGGACAGGGTGATAGCAGGATGCAGGTGGGCACTGCCTATTGCAGGGTTCACAACTCTATAGTTTCACGTTCCCGGGTTAATCTCGGAGATGCCAGGGACCACAGGCACAGCATCCAGGAACGCGCAGGTCCAAAAGGCCTGCTGCCCCCTATAGGTACAGCCAGGAGTATCACACCCCCACTGCCAAGCCTGCACTTGGTCTCCTTGGCAGCCAAAGGGCCTGGATGCAAGCCCAGGCCAGCACCGCCCATCCCATACCTTGAGATCCTCATGCTTGGGCATGATGGTGATTTTGTTGCCGTCCACACTCAGGATCTTGCCCTGCAGGTTGATCAGCTCCCCCTCACACACCTCCACGTTGTCCCCAGGTTGGAAGTTGTGTTCCCGTTCCTTCCCTGCCCAACGGAGAGCACCATGACTCGCGGGGAGGGCGCCGCTCCCAGGCAGCAGCAGCCCCACACGTGCCGACAGCACGGCCCCCTGCAGATTCAGGGGCAAGACCCAGGGGCAGAGACCAACCCTCCCACCAATCCCCGTGGGCTAGACGGACTCCCCGCTGCGCATGAGTCATCGCCACGTACCTGTGCTTTCGGTAACCACCTCCAGATCGATGCCTTCCGGCTGGTCCTCAAACTTCTCCAGCTCAGACAGGGTGGGCTTCACCCCCTCCGTGATCTGGCAGCCGGGGGACAAAGGCAGAGAGATTTCAGGGAGGGGGAGGGGAGAGAGAAACCCAAATGGAGCCTGCAGAGCTTCCCTCCACCCTGAGATTCCCCATTCCTAGGGGTCAGGCTCCCTGCCTTGCCGAGCAACAGGAGACGAGAGCGGGGCTTTGCTCCAGGGGTGGGTTCATCTCAATCCCCATAGTGGAGTCTGACATGCAAATGACACGCCCAGATGGGGATCTTGCTGTCCGCCACCCCCATCTCCAAATACACATACAACTCCCCCAACACGCAGATAGGGATTTCAGCAATTTGTCCCCCCACTCAGAAGTCCAAATGGAGATCCCACACCCACCCCATCACGTGCGCAGAGGGGGACTCCACAGAGTTCACAATAGGCATGTTGAAAATTTTCCATCAGAAGTGGGTTTGGGGTTTTGGCAGGGTTATAAACAGCAAATTGGGTTTCCGACTAAACAGAGGTTTCTGTGAGATGAGCCTGTGTTCCATGAGAAGTTTCAATTTTTCCATCAAAAATCAAGCGTCCAAAACCAAAATATTTCAATTTGGATGTGCTGCCGCAGTGCATCATGGGAGATGTAGTTCAGGTAACTCACCTCATGATTCTCTTCTATGGACCAGGTTCTCCAGCTGGACTACATCTCCCATGATGCACAGAGGCCCTGGACTCCCATTGTGTGCCTCCAAGAAGGGAGGTCATGGTGCCTCATGGGAGATGTAGTCTAACCAAGGAGGCCAGCTCACGGTGGAAAATAGGAGCACAAGGCACCAAACTAGAACTCCCATGAAGCACCACAGCAACATTTCCAGCCCAGAACTTTTTTGATTTTTGCCAAAAAAAATTAAGTTTTCTGAAGGAGGGGGGGACCCCAAAAACCTCATTTTCTGACCCGCCCTAACCTATGCCTTGGCAGATCTGGTTCCTGCTCCGGCTCAGAGCCCCACCTTGACAAGAGCCTCTTGGCACAGAGCCACAGATACTCACCACGGCCGACATGGCAAAGCTCTTGAAAAGGAAGCCCTTGCGACTGTAACGATTGCCTTCAAAGATGAGGAAATCACCGTCGGAAGCAACATCTCCCCCCAAGGACCTAGAATGGGGGAGGGGGAGAGCATTAGAGGGTCAGGCACCCAGAGCGGCAGCTTTCTCAGAAGGGGGACAAGCTGTTTCATAATGGGACAGAAGAGCTGCAGGGAATGGTGGCTCTACCTCTGCTGGCCCGGGATTTCAGGACTCCAGGGTTAGGTCTCTCACCAGCAGCTGTCTGGATTGCCAGGCTGGGGCAAATCCACCCAGCTCCCAGGGCAGGGAGAGGGTCTGAATGCCCTTCCTATGGCTCAGAGCCCCTCGCCACTGAAGGAGCCCAAGTCCCAGTGCACCTGTGGATGGAGCTGGAGGAAGACATGATGGAAGGAGGACAAATCATCACCATCTCTATCCACCTGTGACCCGGGGACCCTGCAGTGCCAACTGGCAGAGGACACAGGCGGTGCAGAGGGTTTTACAGAGATCCCTTGAGTCAGGTATCTGCAGAATAGTTCCCCAAAGGGTGGCATGTGAGGTGTCTACCAAGAGCCAGTTGCCCACTGGTCATAATGACTACAAAATATATGTACGGATAATATTTAAGGAGCTATGTATTAATACCGAATGTTGTGCTCTTAAGGTCTTGCAGTTAAGGCAGGTCACCAGAAGGTGACTACCTCGGATATGTTCCTTTCAGAAAGGAGGTAACAGATGCCTATCTCCCTGTCTGGTCATGTGAGTATCGGGTGTTGTATGCCTATTTGCAGACCGGGCCAGGTGCAAATTGAGAGATTGCAGAATCTACAGGAAGAAACAAACTATGGGGATTGGGGGTCCTGTTTATGAATAAAGACAATTGATCTGCGATATCTTGGGAGTCCACTGAATCCTTCACATAGGAGATGAACTGACAGCGTGTGTGTCAGGAAAGACGAGTCACAGCTAGCCAGACTGAAAAGCCCAGCAGGGATTTTAGGAGAGCAACATTCTAAAAAACACGAGAGGGCCGTCTTCATTTAGTCTGAGCTCCAGGAGACATGTTATGGTTTTATTTTCTTTGTAACCATTGGTTTCCAGTTCTTCTCCTTGCTACTACTTCAAAACTCCATTCTTTATTACATACACTTATATTAGATTTCACTATAAACCTATCCAAGTGCCACAGTGGGCACAGATGTTGCATCCTCGCGCTGAGGGGACACCGCCCCGCCCTGGATCATCCCCGGCAAGAAGCCAGTCACTTACCGGATCTTTTCAGCATCAAACAGCCGCTGGGGGGGCCTCTTGAACTTCTTCCGCTTGGCGAACCAGTCCTTCTGCAATTCAAGCAGAGGAGGGGGAAGTCACCACCAGGTCTGGGGGGTCAGGAATCCCCACCAGACTGTATGGGGGGGTACTGAATGCCATCGACAGACCCTCTGGAAAGGCATTCGCCCGCCTCTCTTGGGGGGATAACAGAAGGGCCCTGCTGATCACGGGCTGCGAGCAGGAGGAACCCACCCCTCCTAGGGCAGTACTGCACAGCGAGGTGCACCGGAGTAAGCGCTTTACAGTGGAGAAATGCGTCCCCCTGTCATCAGCCGGGAAACCATGGGGATACAGACATGCCAACACACCACCACTTGAAGCCCACCAAACTGGAATTGCCAGAGCTGGGGCACGAAGGCATTAGCAGCCTTGAAGCGTAAATGGGGACAAACTCTTCCCTCGCAGCAGAACTGAGCTCAGCGAATCCTGCCAGCCAACATACCAGGCTCATGCGAGCTTTGATCCGGTCAAAATCGATTCGCGGGATCATCTTCAGAGAGATCTGGTTCTGGCTCGGCTCAACGTAATCCACCTGGAAGGGAAGACGACATGAGCTCAGGAGAGGAGGAGGGTAGCGTCATGGAGACGCCAGACACGGCCAGGCTCACTCGCAGCAGCAGGACAGGAAGACAGTGTGGGCTCCTCTGGTGTCCAATGTCACGCTAGCTGGGGACAGAGCAGAAATTGAACCCACCCCTATTGCAATCTCTAGCGCCCATAGCAAGGGCTAGGATTCCCAACACCCAGCTCCCGCTTCACTGAAGACAACGCTCCCGGACTCCGACGACTGCCTGCCCCAAATCAGAGCCTTAAATTAAAGGTACACCTGAACGCCAGCTTCCCGAGCCCCAGTCCTCTGTTCTGGGCCAGCCAGCGCCCCTGGCCCGTACCTGAGCAATGTCGTCCTTGTAAATGCCTCTCTTGAGCCGGACCCAGGACTTGGGCTTCAGGTTGGTCACCTCCTTCACCACCTTCAGCACGTCTGTCATCTCCTTGATGGGCACCATCTGCTGGTTCCAGTAGCCCATCCGCAGGTTGCCCACGCCCTCAATGGCCTGCTTCACATGGGTCTGCTTGTAGGCCTCGACATAGATGTAGCCTTTCACATGCTCGGGGGCCACCACAGACTTGATCTGCAGGGGCTGTGGGTGGGCAGGGAGGGAAGTTCCATGAGATACGGGGGCTGGCTTCAGGCACGCTCCAGCTTAGCCAATCCCCCCTTCAACAGATCAACAGCAGGAAGCCCGGATCAAGTCAGGAACCGCATGACCCACTCCCAACAAGCTCTGTGGTCAACAGCACTAAGCCACCCCACAAAGCTGAACTGAGTTCGGGGCCAAGGGGACTCCTGCCCTCCATCCTTACCGTGTCTGTGAACTGGTAGGCGATGAATTTCCTCATCAGGGCTATGGCTGTGGCACGTTCCTCTCCGATCTGGGGAGAGAGGAGAAGAGAGGCCGCAGTGAGAGAAGTCTCTAGCCAGAGAGACGCCCCAACTCAGAGAGGAGGTGGCGTTCACCGCTAATTAAAACCCAGACGGGGTGCAGCGGGAGCTCGTGATTCAGGGTTTAGAGGTGTTTCAATAGCATCCTCCCCTAGCTGGAACGTACCTTACACTTCACGGTCCAGAGGTTGGGATCCCTGAGTGGAAAAAAAGAAAAAAAAGCTGTTCGCAAAATAACCTTTGTTATGTTGGCAGACCAGGTGCCAACTCCTGCCAGAGCCCCAGGCCAATTCACTTGTGTATTAGTATAGATCAAAGTGATTGTTAAAGGTATGAGTGTGTAGCTGGTGTTTAAACTTCATGAAAACTAATGGGATGTTACTTGCATTTTCACTTATCTGTATCCCATTATCATATATCAGCAAATACCTACACTGCGTGTACCCCTCTAACTAAATAGAATGCAAGTGAAGAACTTTAACAGAAAAGGGCTAATTTCAAAGCAAGTGTTCATTGTGGGTGATGATCAGAAATCAAAGACTCAAAATGCATTCCTCACTCTCCATCAGCAAAGGAAAAGCCCACATGGGTAGTGACACTGTCAGTTTGTTTTCTGTGAGAAGAAGCTAGGTGTGTGGATTCTAGGAAAGATCCTGGATCTCTGGACTGCTTGGACTCTTACAGGGAAATGCATCAGATGCAAAGCGGGGATCCCCAGAGACAATCTAGGTACCCTGAAAAGACTTTTGGGAAACTGGCAGTTTATTACATCACTGCCACCATTTGGAATTACAAACTGACTCACCTATGCATGTATTTTAACTGCTTTAACCTCTCAGTAACTCATTTCCTTTTCTTAGCTAATAAGCCTTTACTTAGTTCGCTATAGACTTGGCTTCCAGCCTTCTCTTTGGTGTAAGATCTGGAGAACCAGTTGATCTGGGGTAAGTGACTAGTCTCTTGGGACTGGAAGCAACCTAAATGTGATGTGGTTTTTGGTGTATGAAACCATTTTATCACAATGCCCAGTTTGTCTGTGTCACAAGATAGCCTGGAGAGTCCAAGGGAACTGTCTGTGACTCCATGGTCATACTGGGACAGTGTCCAGTTCATATCTGTCACTGGCTTGGTGAAAGCTAATTACAGAACACACCACCAGTTTGCAGTGTCTGCCCTCAGGTAGGCACTCACGGACGTGAGCCACTCCAGGGTGATATCACCTATGCCTCCCACTCTGTCAGGGCCCTCTCCTCCGTGTCCTCTCACCCACCACTCCTGGCCTGATGTCGCAGCCCATTCCCTGCTCTACTCTTCATGCCCCCTGGTCTTGGATGACCTTCCATCCCCCCTCCACCAGGTGCACCTTCTCCCGGGCAGAAGGGCCTTACTTGACACCGGGCAGTAACTGCTGCTGCGTGATGTCATCCGAAAGCTCATCAGAGCCACCGTACACCCTGCAAGGGAAACAGAAGGAGAGATGGGGAGAAATGTCAGGCCCAGCAATGACAGCAGGAGCTGCGAGTTGTGACAGCAGCGATTCCGAGAGGCCAGGGCAGCCGGCCACTCCATGCACACACCAGGGAGGAGGGGAATTATCTGCTCCTGTTCAGAACCAAGCTAGGAGAACAGATGCTCTAGAACCAGCCAGTACTTGGCTACGGTCAGGAGACCAGCCCCTTCCCGCAGAGTCAGACCAGCCGAAGCACTAGCTTGGTCTGTTACACACCAGGGGAATCAGGCAGAGACCTTTGCGGGGCTCATCTCTAAACGCCCTGAAGGAAACGGAGAGGGTCCTGCTGTTTCCCAGGGATCCATGAGACACTGACAGCCTCTGTCTGCTCCTGCTGTTCGGTCCCTTTCCAGGCCGCAAGGACTGGGGTGGGGGAACAACCTGGCTTCCAGGCACAACTTCACTGTGGAGATCAGGGAATTAAAGGCCTACCTTTCCCATGGGGATAGGAAGAAGGAATCAGAGACCCATGGGGAAGGGGCAGGAGCCAGGTGACCCTGAGGGCTGGGGTGACTGGAGGAGTGTGGGCACACCTAGTTTGGAGGATCTTGGGGGAGGGCATAAGGGAGAGATGACCCCCCCCCCCCCCCCACACACACACACTCTTTGCAATGGGGGCTGCGCACTCACGTTTCTCCCACGGAGGACTTGGCGTATTTCTTCATGTAATATTCGCCCAGCTCCTCCTCGCGCTGGTCCCTGCGGAGAGACAGCGAAGGAGAAGGCATGAGGGATCGGACTGAACCGACCCAGGCCACAGCCCCGCCGGCAGCGCAGAGACAAAGGGAGCGACCCGGGCTCCTTTCCCCAACCAAGCTCGCAGAGCACGGAGTCGCCAGGGAGCAACACAGGTGCTCTGGGATCATGGCCACCGGTTGAGCTGAGGCTGCCCTAGGATAGAGCCAGATCTCCCCCAGCAGAGTGGGTAAAGCCCCCAGGTTACCAGAGCATATGGCACAGGCACCGCTGCCCTCTGCTGGGCACTCTCAGACCTACTTCGGGTTCTTTAGGGCGCCCCTAGTGGACATTCATAGAAATCACGGAATCATAGAATATCAGGGTTGGAAGGGACCTCAGGAGGTCATCTAGTCCAACCCCCTGCTCAAAGCAGGACCAATCCCCAATTAAATCATCCCAGCCAGGGCTTTGTCAAGCCTGACCTTAAAAACTTCTAAGGAAGGAGATTCTACCACCTCCCTAGGTAACGCATTCCAGTGTTTCACCACCCTCCTAGTGAAAAAGTTTTTCCTAATATCCAACCTAAACCTCCCCCACTGCAACATTCTTTTCCAGCTCCACCAGAGAGACCCATGTGCTGGGATGTAAAAGTCCCAGGTCCTATTCCCCACCATGTGTTTACACTGGACACCAACATGTGCACGTCACAGGCCGCAACATCATCCCGCTCTCCGGCTGCCGCGTTTCCCCCCACCCCAAGCACAGGATAACATCACCTCCACAGGTTCTGCAGCCTCCGGGCCCCAGAGCGATCCTCGTCCAGAACCACATTATCAATGTTGGAGGCTGCAAGAGACGCAGAGGTTAAATAGCCCCCACACCTAGCACCGCCGAGGGAGGGGAGAGCCCTGGAAATGGTCCGCAACGTGGCCGACCGCCCAAAGGGCGGTCGATCAGCGAAGCAAAGGTGAGGCCTGGGAAGGGACAGGATGGTGGGAAGCAAAATTCAGCCGCACGCAACAGCCGACTCCACCGACAGTTCCCTCGTGGCTGGAGCACGAGTGAGGCAGCAAACGGGGCACTCGCGTTCGGAAGAGGGATCCCGGGATCCTCTCTGTGAACGCACTGGGCTTGACTCGGTTTCCCCACACTTCACCGACCTAGGCAGCACCTCTTCCTCTGCTGCAGAGTCAAGCCACAGCTCGAGCCAGGCCACTACAGGGCGACAGCCTCCATGAGGCAGCTTCTGTGACCACAACAGGAGACAGCAAACCCACTGCCCCTTTCTGATTAGCCCCCCCTCCCCCCCCCACCACCCCCAGCCTGCTCTATTGCTGCACCGGCCAGAACAGCAACTGAGCCAAGGGTCGGATACTTTCTCCAGCATCGTTCCTGGGGCCCACCCGGCTGAAAGGAAGCGGAAAAGACAAGGCAGCACCAGGAAGGGGCGGGGCGGGGGGCGAGGGGGAGGGCTGTGAAGAGGCAGGGGCTGGAATGAAAAACAGGCTTACCTTCAATTTCTTCTGCTCGGGAGGCAGAGGTGGTGGAGGGCGGACAGTATGAGCCAAATAATAGCATCAAAATCAACCACAGGGTGAGTGGGGAACAGAAAACCGGAAGGAACAAAATTAAGATGTGGCACAAACCAAGCAGGTGCGAATGAAATGCACGTAAATAAAAAAACAACCAAACAAACACGAGGGGAAGACAGTGAGAGCGCTGGCAAGGTGGGCAGGCTGCCACGGCAAAGAATTTCAATGTCTCATGGCCTGGGTTATGCGGGAGGTGCTAACACTCAACAATCCCTAGCTCTCATGTAGTCCTTTTCATTGGATCTCAAAGCTCTTCACAAAGCAGTTTGGTTACCCCCATTTTACTGATGGGAAAACTGAGGCACAGAGCAGGGAAGCAATTAGCCCAAGGACACCCATCAGGCCAGTGGTGGAGCCAGGAATAGAACCCAGATCTCCTGAGGCCCGGTCCGGGTTCTCTCTCCATTAGGCATGGTCCCGTTCCAACTCTGACATCTGTGGAATGAATTGTTGGCCCTGACCCCCCTGCAACAAGTCAAACCTCATGGCTGTGACAGCTTCAGAGCGGCCGCCTCAGCATTTCGCCACCAGGATCCCCAGGAGGTACCACTGACCCCGACCTGTGCCCCATGACCCGAGTGCCGCCGGCGACGTGCGGCCCTGCTTGCCGGCCTGACGCTGGCAAATCAATGGGAGCATTCGGCTCACTAGGTAGGCAAACAACCCGTAATCAATACCATCACCAAACGGGGACCACCTAGAGCTCGGCATGTCTGCCCTAGGTGGGACCCCCACCCTGGGGTGCCTCTTTGAATCCAGACTGGAGCAGCAGAGATAGGGAGTCACTATCGGGCCACCCTTGTTTGGTGAAATGGGACTAAGGGCCTCACGCTAATCCCCAGGGGACGGGCACCCGCCTCAATCGTCCCTCTTGTAGCTTTTCTCCTTGTTGGCAGCCTCATCAGACAGGCCAAGCCCTGGACCCTCCTCCCCCGCACTAGAGGGATCCCTGCATGGCCAGGTCGAGACACATTGACAGGAGGTGGGGTCTAGGGGCAAGCCTGTTCTGTAGCTAGAGACCCCAGGGCTGTCGCATCAGGCGTCTTTCACTAGCAGCAGGCACCCTTCAACTGGAATCCCCTCCGCCCCCAAGGAAAAGCCTCGTCCTGGAGACGCCACCTGAACCAGTCCAGCCCCAGAGAGCCGAGGCAGACAAGCAGACCCCACAGTGTTCCCACAGGGGGAGGAAACAACTGACTGATCCAGATAGCAGAACCCTTTCACTCCCAAGAGGCTTTTAAGACTATTCTGTCTGAAAAACAAGGGCGTCAGATAAGGAGACTGTGGGGAGATGAAGGAAATATAGCCCTAATTGGCATCACATAGATAGGACCTTAAACACCCAGATACACACAGCTCTCCCCATGCTATGGATTCTAGCAGGTAAACTAGTACTGCAGCAAAATACTGTCTCATTCAGCAAAAAAACATATCTAGAAAGGCACTAAACTAGTTCAAAATTTGGCAAGCTCGTTTTTGTTGGTAGACATTTGGCCAGTTTTCGAAAATTCTCCTGAATGTCTTTTATCCACACACCTTCCTGAAGTCTTCTGGGTTTGGAACATTTGGGACAGAAATTTTCAATGCGGGAGAGGGAATCAAACTGTTGGTCAGTCTGCTCAGTGGCTTTTCGAGTGATCAGTTCTGATTGGTCAACTTAATCACATCCAGTGGGTTATGTCTCCAGAGATATGGGGCAGGGGATTTTTTTGCTGAGAGTTCATATGCCAAAAACAAACTATTTTACTGAAATTTCCACTGGAAAAAACATTGGATCATCACAAAAGACACTTTGTAATTTGCCAAACTTTCCATAAGAACGGCCAGACTGGGTCAGACCAAAGGTCCATTAAGCCCAGTGTCCTGTCTTCCGACAGTGGCCAGTGCCAGGTGCCCCAGAGGGAATGAACAGGACAGGGAATCATCAAGTGATCCATCCCCTGTTGCCCATTCCCAGCTTCTGGCAAAACTTCCAAATTGGGGCCAGAAAAAGTTGTGGAGCAACATTCTACTTTGAAGAGGGACTTTAAAAAAAAGGAAGAAAGAAAACCCAACTAAAGCAAACTCAGCATCGGAGAGAATCCCCTGTCACTCCATGCTCACTCCATGGTTACTCATGCTGCCTGGCCCAGACAGTCACTCTAAGATCAGCCAAACTTCTTAACTTGTGCACTATTATGAATTGTGTGTATTGCCATAATGCCTCGGAGCCTCAGTCACAGACGAGAAATCCTGTTGTGCTGGCTGCTATAGGTTTTTATTTCTATTAGGCATATTACGGTAGAGTTTAGGAGCCCTCATCATAGCCCAGGACCCCATTGAGCCAGGTGCTGTACAGAGAACAATAAGATGGTGCCTGACCCGAAGATAAAAATTCTGTCCTCAGTTCCACTTCTGCAACCCCACTGGCTGCTGCGGAATTCGGCTCCATGATCACAGCTCAGTTATCAATCGTTTTGATGATACGTGAGCCAGACTAGAAACCGGCTCCCTCTCTCGGAGCTGTGCTGGTTTCTCCAGAGCGAGCAGGGGCAAGCAGTAGCCAAAATTTATTTTTGTCCCTAAATTTAGCAGAGAGGATTCTCAACGCACAGGGAGCAGATGTAGGGAGCTGCCACTTTTCTGATAAATCTACACCTACAACTGGGCGAGAGCCCGACGGCGTCTCAGGGCTATATTTATGGGGCGTCACTAGTATAGGGTGAACACTTCTTCTGGGACCTGCTGAGGCTGCTACTGCAGTGGTACCTTCTACGCAAAGCCCCCATTCTTCTGCCTAAATGTGAGTACAGCTTTGGGAAGTGAATCTAAAAGGCAAATTAGGCAGCATATTGCCGGCTCTCCTCTCCCTCAGCCTAACCTCAGGGGAGTCGTGAGCTGGGCTTGATCATGGAGCTAATTGAGAGAGCCGAAACCCATATAGTGTCACATTTCTATGGATCGAGTATCGTCAGTGCGCAGGACAGAGGAAGATTAGAGTCCCTGCTGTTTTAGGTGAGGGGAAACTGAGGCACAGGGAGGGGAAGTGACTTCCTAACATAGCAACTCAGCAACAGGGCTGAGAATAGAACCCAGAAGTCCTGCTCCCAGCTCCTCTGTGTACACCCCTCCCGGAGCTAGGGCTAGCTGACTCCATAACCTGGGTGTCCTGACTCCATAACCACTAGACTACCCTGCCTTTTGGAAAGGCAGCAGAGAGGGAAGATTTCCCCTCTGATAGGGAGGGGCTTTGTCAGGAGCCAGGCAGCAGAGCAGCCTTCAAGTGACAGATAAAAAGCTGGAGCTTCCCAGCTGCGATGGGATTTGAAGGCTCCTCTCCCGCTGGCTGCAGCGAGTGGTTTACAGGGCTCTGCGTGCCAGCATTCCTGCCTCCCTCCGTACGGGCCCCGCAGCTCTTCCTCAGCAAAAGAAAAACCAAAAGGAGTAAAATTATGTTCTCCACCGCTGGCTGATGGGGAGGAGCATGCACAGGAGTGAAACGATAAGGAGCAAAGCAATGTCAGAACTCACCGCATGGCACTGGGGTTGGGAGACACGGACAGGATGTTCTGCGACACCCCATCCCCAAAGCTCCCTGCATCAGGGTCTGGTCATTCTCATCCCACAGGGCTTGCAATCCAGCTGGAGGGGGGGCAGGTCCCTGGCTAAACGGCAGCCACTCACCGCTCCCCATGGGAAACATGAGCATTACCCTCAACTAGTAAATGGAGAGATTCTGGCTGCTAAATCCATGCAGGAGTGGCTGCAAAGAAATGCTCAGCCGGGGAATCACATCTAGAATGTCTATACTGGAGAGTCCTGTTAACACCCCATTCTGCCTCACACCAGGGAGGCTAAAGAGCAGACCCCTATTTCGCCCAGGTCAGAGCGATATTGCTCCGGAGCTAGCTGAAAAGGAGGGAAATGCCCCGGGGTTGTGCCGAACCCCCAGCCGATCCTCCCAAGGAGTGGGATACGAGAGGGCAGAGCCATACCTTTCTCCAGAATGTCCTCCGCGCCGTCCTCCCACTGGTCCTCGTCTTCATATTCATCGTCCACATCTGCAGGAAAGGGAGAGCAGGGGAGACTTGCTCAGTTAAGTGGGCTCCAGGAACCAGCTGGCCAGAGATGCCGCATGGGAAGGGATGGCCCAGAAGCTGCCTGAAGGAAACTGAAGCCGCTCTGTGATCACGGGCCCGACGCATAGGAAGGCAAAGAGAAATCGGACCAAAATTCCTGAAGCCCTCAGCCTCGGGGGAATCCCTGTGGGCTATGCACAGGCAGACAAGAGATCCAGTCAACAGCAGCTATGCCCGGGGGAACAGCATTCAGCTGACAGGTCTGGAACTTCTCTAACTCCCAAGGGGTCTCACAGAAGATATGGGGAAGGTATCTATACAGCTGCTCTTAATTAAGACTTGCTTAGTCCTTCGCTAGCCCCACTCACACCAGGGTATCTGAGCACTTTGCACACAGAGAGCCTCCTAACCAATTACCACCTGACACGCTTTCCTAGGGGATAGGAAAGTATTTTATGCCCATTTTAAAGCAGGAGAAACCGAGGCACAGAGAAGGAAAGTGATTTGATCCCAAGGTCACCCCACAATTGAACAGAAGGGCTAGGAATAAGGGGTCCTGATCCTCCATTCCCCTGCTCTAATGTCGAGACCCAACTCCCCTCCCAGAGCCAGGAATAGACCGCAGAAGTCCTGACTCCCAGCTCCCTCTATTCCTACCAATTACACCGCACACGGGGCAGCTGCCCCATCATCAGCATCCCTGGGGGCCTCAGTGTAACACACACAGAGCCCCTGAAGTTCCTTACCGGCTTCATCCAAGATGAACCCTCCATGTCTGGGCTTCTTTGGCGGCCGATCATCATCGTCCTCCTCTTCCTCCTCATCGTAGTCTTCTTCCTCCTCCTCTTCCTCTTCTTCAGCCTCCTCCTTCTCGCTGCCCGCAACGCTGACATGCTCCTCCTCTGCCTGGGCGTTGCAGAGGGAAGCTGACCGGTTACAGAGCCCATGCCAGCCCTGGACTCGCTGGCTGGATCTCCCAGGAACAGGTCCATCCCCAGAGCTTTCCCATGAGAATCAGCATGCAGGGCCCAGGAGGAAGTGGAGGGACGGTAAGGGTGAGCCTTGCTTCCCCCCTCCCTTGCAATCTGCCTCCCCCAGCCATGGAGTTGGCACCCCCAGAGCAGAGTTTAGTCTCCAGGGTCTATTCAGTCTGTGACCACTCTGCCGAGAACGGCCATGAGAAGGACAATTGGGCAGGTGATTTGCGACATGGACACCTGTTCTCCTGGACTGACATGCGTCAAACTCACTTCCAACAGGCCATTGGCCAGATGGCAGTTTACTTCTGTTACCAAAAGGGGTTAGATCGGAACTGGTGAGCTGTGGCTCCTGGAGAGCGCTTCACCTGTGGATCTCAAAGTGCTTTTAAAAAAAAGGGTAGAGAAGTATCATTTTCCTCCTTTCACGTAGGGGGAAACTGTGGCACAGAGAGGCAATGACTTGCCTCAAGTCACACAACATAGCTAGGAATAAAACCCAGGTGTCCTGACTCCTGGTGCAGCGTCCTAGCCAAGTTCCAATCCCCTGAGCCATTCAGTCCCTACCCTGCTTCTTAGGTTTTTAGTGTTTTTTGTTTTTTTTTTTTAAATGACAGACTAGAGTAACATTTGGGACATGCTACATTTCAAGTGGGTATAAACACCAACCCCTTCCCCCCCCAAAACACATTCCTTTAGGCAGTGACCACATCTCTCTGTCAGCCTCACCTCGTTTTCTACCTCCTCCACCTCGCTGCTCCGCTCGCTCTCATCCTCGGAGAAGTTGCTGTCTTCGCTATCCGACATCTTCGCGGGGCTCCTGGGTTCGAAGGGGATGGAATTTCCTCCTGAGAAATACCTACAAGAACAGGGGATGCTCTCAAAGAAGGGATCTAAATGGACTTCACCCCTCCTTCTGCACCTTCCATCCAAAAATCTCAGAGCTCTGCAAGGCACCTATTAGTCCTGTTTTACAGATAGGCAAACTAAGGCACATTCAGGTTAAAGTGATTTACTCTAGATCTACCAGCTGATGGAGATTTTACAAACACTCACACTGGAGTATCCAAGCCCCTTACAAATATCAAGGGACTTGTCCTCCCAACACCCCAAGGAGGTAGGGAAATATCATCATCCCCCTTTTACAGATGGGAAACTGAGGCACAGAGCAACCTTGGGCAGCTAGAGAGAAACACAGGGTCTGTATGTCCAGAAACATCCCCTCTTTATTCATCAGATCTAAGTCCTGTGCCTCATGGTAGCTGAAACATGATCAAAAAGAAGCATCTGCCAAATGCTATAGACACTTATTCTGTCAACTGAGCCATGAGAGTGAATTAAAATTCACTGAGTAACTATTATATGAATTACAGCAACTCCCCGGAGTCCCTAGCAGAACGCCATTGTGCCAGATCAGGGGTAGCCAACCTGTGGCTCCGAAGTCACGTGCGGCTCTTCAGAAGTTAAAATGCGGCTCCTTGTCTAGGCACCGACTCCGGGGCTGCAGCTGCAGGCGCCATCTTTCCAAGGTGCCAGGGGGCGCTCACTGCTCCACCCCTGGCTCTGCCACAGGCCCTGCCCCCACTCCACCCCTTCCCGCCCCCTCCCCTGAGCCTGCCATGCCCTCACTCCTCCCCCCCAGAGCCTCCTGCACTCCATGAAACAGCTGATCGGGAGCTGCAGGGAGGGAGGGAGAGGTGCTGATCAGCGGAGCTGCTGGTGGGCGGGAGGCGCTGGGGGCGGGGGAGCTGATGGGGGGCTGCTGACGTATTACTGTGGCTTTTTGGCCATGTAAATTCTGGCTCCTTCTCACGCTCAGTTTGGCCACCCATGCCAGATGCTGTACATATTAATGGCTATTAGGTGTATTATGGTAACATCTAGGCACGCCTTGTCACAGACCAGGACCCCATTACACTAGGCGATGTACAAACCCAGAACAAAAAGACAGTCCCTGCCCTGAAGAGCTGACAATTTAAGTATAAGACAAGAGACAACAGATGGAGCCGGACAGGGGAGCACAAGCAAACCATAATTATTAATATAATATACACAAAAGGACCCACACATGGTGCAATTTGGCAGAAGCTGCAGTTTGCCTTTTCTTTTTTAAAACAAAACGTTGCATTTTTTCCATCTTAACGTAAAGGCTCTGAAGTGCCGTGGAGTACGAAAGACTCAATCACATAGCGTTTAATTCTCTCACCGTGCTAGACGGTGGACAGTTGATTCTTGGCAACGACGCTGGTTAGATGCTAGCTGGGTTGCAAAGGAGTGACACCAAACGCAAAACTGGCTACTGTGCAAGTCCTTCTACAGTTTGAAATTACCACTCATAAATCCCCGATTTTTAGACTCTGCAGTTCTTCTGATTGCACATAACATGACTCCCACCATAGCCTCTGCCCCAGCCTACCTGTGTATACTTGTTAATGTCGCTTCAGGTCCTCAGCTGTAAAATGAGATAATGATACTTCCCTGCCTCGCAGGGGGGTGTGAGGTGCCAAAATATAGGGTGATGGGAGCCACATAAGTACCTTAGAGACAGACAGACCCCCCCCATCCCCCCGAAGCCAGTGGGGTTTCATGAGGACACAGGGAATCACCCACTCAGGGCTCACCACAGGATCGGGGCCGAAGTGGTTACGCACACGATTCTGCAAAGACTTACACGCACGTTTCGCTTTTCAGGGCCTCCCACTGAAATCACGTGCTGAAAAGTGAAGCACGGACAAAGTCTTTGCAGGACCTGATCCAAACTCACCGCAGTCAATGGAAACAGAGGACTTCACGCAGGCTTTGGAACAAGCCTCTAACGAACTGAGAATTTCATATCGACTCAACATAACACTGCAAGATCAATATGAAGCACTACTGTCATTCAGAAGCTTTCCAAATACAGTATAGCCTATTCTGTGTGCTTGCTGGAGAGAGATCAAGAAAGCAAGCAACCCAACTCCATTAGAATTAGTAAGTATTAGCAAGGAAATGCATTAATTTACTTTTGTTTTGGCTTGTGACTTTCTCTGTGCTGAGAGGAAGGTAAATTCCTGGTTTTCTTTTTGTAACTTTAAAGTTTTTGCCCAGAGGGAAATCCTCTGTGTTTTAAATCTGATTGCCCTGTGAGATTAGCTTCCCTTCTAATTTTACAGAGGTGCTTCTTTTACCTTTTTTCTTTCTAATAAAGTTCTGTTTCTTTTAAGAGCCTGACTGATTTCTCTATTGTCCTAAGACCTAGGGGTTTGGGTCTGTGATCACTTTGTAACCAATTGGTTAGGATATTATTCTCAAGCCTCCCCAGGAAAGGGGGTGTAAGGGCTTGGGGGGATATTTTGGGGGAATAGGCACTCCAAGTGGTCCTTTCCCTGATTCTTGGTTAAATCTCTTGGTGGTGGCAGCGTACCCTCCAAAGGCAAAGAGTTTGTGCCTTAGGGGAGTATTACCTTAAGCTAGTAGAAATAATCTTGGGGGGGGGGGGGGTCTTTCATGCTGGTCCCCACATCTGTACCCAGAGTTCAGAGTGGGAAGGGAACCCTAGTACAGCCTAGATTATCCAGCTCTCCCAGGGTGCACGAAATACATTTGGCTAAGCAAGGGAATTTTTCAATGTAATTAAATGACACTGGGGTTCATGAGCCTGTTTCAGGTAACAGAAGTTATAACCTTTATTTAGTAATTACGGCACATGTAGGTGTTTATTGATAACTAAGTCGTGTAACGTTTGTGCGGCTCTGGCAAATATTTGACAAGTTAGTCACAGTGTTTTGTAAGGGAAAAACAATCCGACTTCCTTACAGGAAAGCCAGCAATTTTACTAGCTACTTCATATATTAGTATATTATTTGCAGTACAGTTGCATTCAGCAACCCCAACCTGACCCCATCATGCTGAGCACTCTACTCTGCTCTGAAGGGATTAGAGTCCATGTCGTGATCCTGCAAGTTGCTCCACGCATGTAGGCCCAAGCCCACAAGGCAAAGCTTTCAGATCAGGGCCTACATTAAGGCATCCGCAAGAAGGACCGCAGCAGGGAATGGTGGAGGAAAATTGAGGGTGACAGCGGTGAAAACACGTAGTCGAACATACCGTGTCACATGTTTAAAAGAGCCCCAAATACTTTACATACCAATATATGAGCTATATACATGAATCCCTTCACTTGCCAGTGACATACAGCAATGTGAGATACGCAACACAGCCGCTGCAGCCACACAGCAGCGCCACGTAACACTTTAAGGCAGGAAGCGAAGAACAGCACTACAGCCAGTTGAAACCACCAGGTTGGTTGGTTTGTTTTTTAAAGGAGGCAGAAAATAACTACACAAGAAATGGACAACACGCCAGCTATGAGGAGTGTTGGGGTATGGCTGCAGTAGATAAGAAAATGGAAAGGAGAAAAATGATATGAAGATGGATAGAGTCAGATGAACTGGAAGAAAAAGGGACATACAGGTGGGAGATGGGGCAAGACTGCAGACAACTTTAAACTATGGGAATTTTAATTTATGTTCTTTTATTTGATTGTATTTCCCTGACAGATATTCTACAGAATTTAGGAGGAAAGGGATTAAATGGTTCTGTTAGAATTATTTCACTACGCAACCCAGAATACGCAATTAGAGAAAGAGTTAGAACAACCCAAAATATACTTGAACGCACACACAAGACCCTCCTGCAGATTGACCACAGTAGCGCCAAGAACCCCTTGCTTGACAACATTTTCTAGCAATGGCAGATGGACCCCAGCAAAAACAGCAGGGGTTTCACATTTCCTGCCACAGGAAGGAGGTGGCCCAAAGATAGCCAGGAATCATCTTACTTGCCTGCCCTAAAATTCCAAGGCTGGATGCGCACATGGAAGGGGAAAGCACCACTTTAAAATCTCCCAGTCAAGGACTAAAACTATGGATCTCAGGGAATCCTGAACAGGCCATATTCCAAATTACAGCCTCAAATGTCCTGTAACCTGATGGGAGCTAGAGGACCATTGGGTGAGGAAGTGGGTCTTCCCAGCTCCCCCCGGATAGCAGCTTCCCAAGAGCAGGATTACCAGGTGCTGAAGTCCGAATTCTGAAACTTGCCTCCCTCCATGTACTTGGAGAGCAACCATTAGGGATTCCCCAAGCCCAAAATATGAATCCTCTCCCACAACAGTAAGCCCAGCTCCCCCAGATCTGGGATCAGATAGTGCAGGTCAGAGGGACCCACTCATCTGAGTCTTTTCAAGTCAAAGACCAAGGGCGGTGCATGGGGGAAGGCCGGAGTCAGAGATCAAAGTCAGGGCTTGCTGGAATTAAAATCTGAATTGCCTAGGTCAGAAGCAACAGCCCACAAATCAGCATGTGTATGTGGGGGTCAGAGGTTTCAGGTCAAGGTGGGAGGGCTAGGGTCAGAGGTCACAGGTCGGTAAGCGCATGCCAGTGTGGGGATGCTGTGGTCGTGGTCATGGTCAGGATGGGAGAACACAGGTCAGAGATCACAAGTCAGAGAGCGCATGTAAGGGTAGGGTGAAGTCAGTGGTCACAGCTCAGCAAGTGCACACAAATCAGGGCGGCCTGGGGTCAGAGGTCACAGGTCGGGGAAGAGCTAGGTCACATGTCAGTGAGGGCACACAAAGGTGGGGGCTGGGGTCAGAGGTCAGAAGAGGAGGATCGGGTCAGAGGTCACAGGTCAGTGGGGGCTGGGGTCAGAGATCAGCACGGGGGAAACCGGGGTCAGAGGTCACAGGTCACGGGGAGGCCGGGGTCAGAGGTCAGTGTGCAGACAGGACCAATCACCCCGACTCTCCCCCTTGCCCGGCCGGGGTCAGGGCCCCTCACGGCCCCCCCGGGGCTCAGACGCTCTCGGCCGGGCTCGGCGCCCCGCTCAGGCCCCGGGGCTCTAGGCCGCAGCGAGCGGGGGCCCCGCCCACCCCGCGCCTGGCGCCGCCCTCCCTCACCGGCCTGCGGGCTCCTCGGGCTGCTCCCCGCGGCGGCTCCGCTCCCGGCAAGGCCCAGGCCCGGCTCCGGCCTCCGCAGCCCCCGCTCGCCCCGGCGCGGCTCCAGGCGCCGCCGCCAAAACCTCGCGAGGCCGGCCAGGGCGTCACGTAGGAAACGGCATCGCGTCACGTGGCGCGGGGGGGAGGGAGGCGGAAGAGCGGCCCAGTCACGTGAGGGGAGGCAGGCGAGCGTCACGTGCTGGGTGACAAACCGAGGCCTTCCTTCCTCCACGGCGTGCGGGCGTCACGTGACGGGGGAGGACGCACAGGCTTGCTGTACGGTGTCTGGGAGGGGTCAAAAGGGGGGGTCTTAAAGGGGCAGGCCCCAGAGGGGGTGAGGGAGCCCAGAGAGGGGAGCAGGGGGCAGGCCCCGGGTGGGGGAATTGGGGCAGGCCCCAAAGGGCAGAGCAGGGGGTTGGGGAGCTCAGAGGAGGTAACTGGGGGGGGTATTAAAGGGGCAGGGCCCGGGGGGGGAAGCATAGAGGGGGCTTAAGGGGATATCAAAGGGGCAGGCCGGGGGGGGGGGGCGGGGTGTGTGAAAAGGGCTTGGGGTGTGAAGGGGATCGGGGCTGGGGGAGGGGCGTCAAAAGGTGCTGTGGTTGCTCCGCTGTTGGGGCCCCTGTGACCCGCCCCCCCCCCAGCCCGGGACAAGGGCTGCACGGTTTGTGACCGTGGCTTTCTTTGGGCGACCTGGTTTGTCCTGCTTTAGTCCCTAAGCTGCCCCCACACACACACACCCGCACCCTCCTGCGCCCTCCATGTCCACGCCCCTGTCTCCTGTTTAATCGTCCTACCTACCGTGCCGTAACGACACTGCAGCCATTCCCCCTCTTCGTCCCCGCTCCGGGGCTGGTCGCCAGAAGGCGACTTTGCACCATGCTGAATAAAAATAAGGGTTTGGCTGCACTCCCAGCGCTGAACCGGTGCAGCTGCACTGCGGTAGCACTCAGCGAAGACGCTGTCTACACCAGTGGTTTTCAAAGCCGGTCCGCCGCTTGTTCAGGGAAAGGCCCTGGCGGGCCGGGCCGGTTTGTCTTCCTGCCGCGTCCGCAGGTTCAGCCGATCGCGGCGTCCACTGGCCGCAGTTCGCTGCTCCAGGCCAACGGGGGCTGTGGGAAGCGGCGCGGGCCGAGGGATGTGCTGGCCACCCTTCCCGCAGCCCCCATTGGCCTGGAGTGGCGAACTGTGGCCGGTGGGCCGCGCGATCGGCCGAACCTGCGGACGCGGCAGGTAAACAAACTGGCCCGGCCCGTTAGGGGCTTTCTCTGAACAAACAGCGGACCAGTTTTGAGAACCACTGATCTACACCGATGGGGGTGCCCCACTTCCCGGAGAGGCGGTAGCTTCAGTCCGCAGGAGAAGCCCTCCCGTCGACGCAGTATTGTCTACAGCAGGAGTTAGATCAGTATAACAGCGTTGCTTAGGGGTGTGGAAAATCCACCTACCTATACTGACATAAGTTTGTAGTGTAGCCCAAGGCTAACACTCTCTTCTGAAAATGCATTAATTTGATTTGTGGATCCAGGGGCAAATCTCAGCTCTGCAAACTGGACCGTGGGAGCCTTTCTGTCTTTGGAGCCCCAGTATTATCAGTGCTAGCCGATCACGGAGCCTGCTAATTCAGCAGACTTCAATTAAGACAATCGGCACAGTCTGCTGACAAAGGCACTCAGCCAGGTTTATTGCTCTCAAGGCAGAGTCCTAGTACCCTGGCTCCTTGGTTAGAGGTACACTAACACATGAGTGCCCAGTGGCAAGGAATGATTCAGTCAGCAGCAGGAGTCTCTGCTGTCCCCAAGCCATGCAAAGGATCAAGGCGAGGAACCCTGACATTTATAAACTGAGCCAAACAATTGGGATAAACAACTTAGGTGCCACCTTACATGGTTCATGACATCTGTTTGTTACCTCCCCTTGTTCCTGATATGTTGGATAAAACATCCCTGTTCATTATTCTGTCAAATCATTTTATCCTGTACAAGATTGGGATGTATCTGTACTAGCCTTCGGAAATGTATTTGTCTAATATGTAATTTATGTAAATATCTAGTGCATTATTATTTTGCCAAGGCAAGGCGTACTCTGGTTCACAGCCTTTGGTTCAGGCCTCAGATCTCACGCCAGGCCCAGTGCTCCAGGCTCTCTCTCTCTACTACATCTGGTAGAGGTGTTCGTACACTGTAGGGTTCAGCATTGTCTCTTACATAGATTTGTACTGGATCTCCTTTCAAAAGTCTAGTATCATTAAATTCTTCATTGAGTTCTTCCACCCTCCTCACTAGGCCCATCCTGGCTGCTACACTACAGCTGAGAAGATTGTTGGGCTTTGATCACATGCACTCTGAATGCACAGCTTTCGTCTTTGTAATTTGTTTCTGTGGTGAACTAGCCCAAGCAGCTCAGAATTCCTCCAGGGCTAATCAGAGCTGTGTCAGGTGGCTTCAGCTGTGGAAGGGGTTCAAGGTGATTCCGAGATGACTGTGACATCAGTTCCTGAGTCAATTTTAAAGTCAATCATCTTGCCATGAATATTCAGTTTCACTCTTCAGACAGGTTCTGTGTCATCACAAGTGATAGATCCCAGAAACAATGGCTCTTGATTGTCTGTAGTATGAGTCAACTCCCTGACTGCTTTGGTGTGGCAAACAATTGCAAAATGTCCATCTTTCTTGCATTTATTACACTGTGCGCCTCTGGCTGGATATGCATCATCTCTTGGGATATGACTTTTTCCACACTTTGTGTAAATCAGCTGGAATTTGTCCCTCTTAGCCTGGGAGTTCTCTCTGCTTGCCTCAGGGCTTTTCTGATAATGACTTTTAACACTAAAGTGTCTGTTTACAGGTTCTAAGGCCATGTCTTCACTAGCACTGATGTCAGCAAAACTTTTATTGCTCAGGGGTGTGAAAAAAACACACACGCCGGTGTGACATAAGTTTTGCCAACATAAGCGCTCATGTGCACAGTGCTATGTTGGCAGGACACGCTCTCCTGCTGACATAGCTACCGCTGCTCATTGAGCTGGTCTTATTATGTCGATGGGAGAGCTCTCTCCCGTTGGCATAACGCCGCTCTACAAGTGCTTTTAAAGCAGAACAGCTTTATCAGTGCAGCTGTGCCACTGTAAGCTTGTAAGTGTAGACATGGCCTAAGCTAGTTTCAGGTTTTCCAGTTTGTAAAGTTTCTCTAGGTATTGCTGTTTCACCAGTTCAGATTTTATCCTTTAGTGCTCTGGCAGGTGTGGCTGAGGTTCATTTAAATAAGGAATTTTACACACACTGCCACCTTTTCGCTGAACAGCATAATCTAATTTAGCATCCCATTTCAAAAAAGGCAGGAGCTTGGATCCAAGCGTGTTGTGTAGGTGCAGAGGTCCACCTGGGGGGCATTGGATCAGCATTCATGTCGTGCCCTCTGTCAGTACCTGGCTAACTGCTGAAAAGCTAATGATCCAGCCGAATTCAGTGAACCCTGGTCACTTGTCAGCCATCATCCCTGACGTGGTGCCATCCCCTGGCTTTCTAGTCATCGCCTTGGCAGAGGTCTCCTCTTTGCAGCTCCTCTCACACCCTCTGGGAAAATTGTAAGGATCCACTGTCTTAGCTTCTCCGCCTCTCAGTACCCACTGGGCTACAAGGCAGCAGGCAAACTCTGGTGGCACATTCCTTCGATCGTGTCATTCAGTCCGCTTGTCATCTGGAAAAACAATCAAAGGCAACTTAGGTCAGGTCCTGGAATAAAGGCCAATTGTCCTTAAAAATCAAAAGCAGCCAAATCGCTGCCACTAGAGAGCTGTGATTCCCCAGCTGCATATTGCACTGCCTCCATGGAATAAAAATCTTAACTGCTTGAGGGCACAGGCACAGAGAGTCATCCATTCAGGGATGGATGGAGGCACAGATGAGGCAGCTGCTCATCAGTGTGGTTGGTCTGAAAGAGAAAAATAGTGTCTCTGGAATGAACTGTTAGAGAATTTCTTCCATGAGGAGTAAATGCCCACTCTCTGCTCCCCCACCCCATATAGGGTTTTATCCACCTCTCCAACAATATAAGGCCCAGAGGAATCTACGTTGTTGGGGATGGGCGGGAGTCCAGGCTGGACATCTCTTATTCCACCAGGGATGGAAGGAAGGAACTGAAGTATAAAATTGTAGAACCAATAACTGTGGTATGTAACCTATCACTGAAATCAGCCTCTGTACCAGATGACTGGAGAGTAGCTAAATGTGATGCCAATTTTTTAAAAAGGCTCCAGAGGCGACCCTGGCCATTACGGGCCAGTGAGCCTAACTTCAGTACCAGGCAAATTGGGTGAAACGAGAGTAAAGAACAGAATTATCAGACACATAGATGAACACGCTATATTGGGGAAAAGTCAACATGGCTTTTGAAAGGGAAATCATGCCTCACCAATCTATTAGAATTCTTTGAGGGGGTCAACAAGCAGGTGGACGAGGTGATCCAGTGGATATAATGTACTTGGACTTTCACAAAGCCTTTGACAAGCTCCCTCACCAAAGGTTTTTGAGCATGGGATAAGAGGGAAGGTCCTCTCGTGGGTCAGTAACTGGTTAAAAGACAGGAAACAAAATGTGGGAATAAACCGTCAGTTTTCACAGTAGCGAGAGGTAAATAGCAGGGTCCCCCAAGGATCTGTCCTGGGCCCAGTGCTGTTCAACATATTCATAAATGATCTGGAAAAGGGGGTAAACTGTGAAGTGGCAAAATGTGCAGATGATACAAAATTACTCAAGATAGTTGAGCCCAAAGAGAGCTACAAAAGGGTCTCACAAAACTGGGTGACTAGGCAAAAAAATGGCAGGTGCAATTCAGTGTTGATAAATGCAAAGTAATGCACATTGGAAAACAAAATCCCAACCATTCGTACAAAATGATGGGGTCTAAATTAGCTGTTAGCTCTCAAGAAAGTGATCTTGGAGTCATTGTGATATGTTCTCTGAAAACATCCACTCAGTGTGCAGGACAGTCAGAAAAGCTAACAATGTTAGGAACCATTAGGAAAGGGATAGATAATAAGATAGAATATAACATAATGCCACTATATACATCGATGTGTAACCCACACACCTCCTGGATGTGGTTTCTGTCCCATCTTGTGGCACCAAGACCACTTAGAGAGAGACATTAATGAGTCTGCTTAACAGCCATATGGCTTTTAGCTCATGCAGTAGAGGCTCATGCATTAAGCTCCCGAGGTCCCAGGTTCAATCCTGCCTGCCGATGACTAGGGTCTCTTGGCGTTACACATGGTACGCCCACATCTTGAATATTGCATGCAGTTCTGGTCGCCCCATCTCACAAAAGAGATATTGGAACTGGAAAAGGTGCAGAAAAGGGCAATGAAAATGATGAGGGGGATGGAACCGCTTCTCTACAAAGAGAGTTTTAAAAGCCTGGGACTGTCCAGCTTAGAAAAGAGACGCCTGAGGGGGGTATGAGAGAGGTCGATAAAATCATGCCTGGTGCAGAGAAAGTGACTGGGGAACGTGTTATTTACCCCTTCACATCACACAAGAATTAGGAGCCACCTGATGAAATCAATGGGCAGCATGTTTAAATCAAACAAAAGGAAATACTTTGTCACCCAGCGCATAGTTAACCTGTGGAACTCATTGCCTGGGGATGTTGTGAAGGGTAAAAGTATAACTGGGTTCAAAAACAAGTGAGATAAGCTCCTGGAGGACAGGTCCATCAGTGCTATTAGCCAAGATGGCCCGGATGCAACCCCATGGTCTGGGTGTCCCTGAACCTCTGATTGCCAGAAGCTGGGACTGGATGCCAGGGGATGGATCACTCGATAATTGCCCTGTTCTGTTCATTCCCTCTGAAGCGTCTGACACTGGCAGAAGACAGGAAGCTGGGGCTACATGGACAATTGGTCTGATCCAGTATGGCCGTTTTTATGATGGGACAGATGCATATGGCACCAAGCTGTTAAGAATTATGAGGCAGAGGGAAGATACGGGGGACTCATGGGGGTGAAGATGGGGTGGGGGGAGAGAAGCTAATGGTTGCGAAAACTCCTTCTGAATGTGATCCTGATAGAATCATAGAAATGCCGGGCTGAAAGGGCCCTCGAGAGGTCATCAAGCCCAGCCCTCTGAGCTGAGGCCAGATCAAGAAAACCTAGACCAACTTCTTCTGAAAAACCTCCAGTGACAGGGATTCCTGTTCCAGACCTTCACTCCCCTGAAAGTTTGTCTTAATATCTCACCTAAATTTCCCTTGCTGCAGATTAAGCCCATTGCATCTTGTCCTGCCTTCTGCGGACATGGCAAACAATTGACACAGTGCTGCCTGGCTGAGTCTGCAGGTGGGATAGCTTGGAGATCTGGCTCAGCGGGGTGCTGACCAGGTTGCCTGATGCTGGCCATTTAAATGGCAGCACTGTCACCTTATGATTGTTTTTAGCAGAAACCTTCAACTCCTCGGGGATATGGGATGGAGCAACAGCCCTGCCCCTCCCTCCCTGTTCAGACCTTCTTCCCTATCTGCTAGGTACCTGTCCCTACAGGCCCCAAGATACCAACTGGCAGCGTTCAACTCCACCAGCCAAAGCAAACAAACCCCAAGGAACGCAGGGGAGGGAATGAACCAGGGATAGTTTTCTATTAACCTTTGATCTGTTTCATTCTGCGTCTGACATTCCTTCGGGGTTAGCAAAACGCTCAGAGCCGAGCTTGCCTCAACAACCCAGATGCCAGACTGGTGGCACGCCAGCATGGCAGGGAATGCTTGTGTGCCTCAGCTTCCCCATCTGTAAAATGGGGATAATCCCACCTACCTTCTAGCGGTGTCATGAAGCTTCACATTTATGGGGGTGTTCAGACCCTATAGTTTGGTTAATGCACAATCACCTGACATAGGAACAGCAAGACTGGATCAGACCTGAGGGCCATTTGGCCCAGTATCCTGGCTCTGACACTTCCCAGCACCAGATGGTTCCGAGACAGGTGTAAGAACCCTACAGTAGCAGGTATGGGAGAATCAGCACCCCACATTAGAGAGTAGGATGAGACTAAACAGTCAGAAATTGACTTAAACCCCCAGAAGCTGGAGGTTCAATATCCCTGCCAATATTTTTGTTAGCATGAACGCCTCTAACTCTGGATATTCTTGTTATCCACATAAATATTCAGTCTCTTTTTGAATCTTCCTCAGTTCCCAGCCTGAACAAAATCATGTGGCATGGAGTTCCCCAGACTAATTATGCATTGTGGGTTTTGTCGGGTTTGAATTTCCCACCTTTAACTTCATTCAGTGTCCCCTGCCCTTGTATTACAAGACAGGAGGAAAAGAAGCTCCAAACAACTGTCTTTTTCCCAGTCTCTGCATAACAGATTTATCATCTCCCTGCCCTTTTATTCATCTTTCTACGGTAACCAGCCCAATCTCTTCCTTCTCGTTATTGGAGAGTTTTTCCAGGCCCTCGATCATTCTCGTCACCTTTCTCTGCACACCCTGTAATTCTGCGATAACCTTTTCGACATGAGGCAACCAGCGCTGCACACGACCACATGTACCCAGTTATTTCTCCAGCCTCTCTAAAACTTACTGGCTGCCCCATCACCTGGGGCGCTGGATTCTGCAAAGCCTTTGACACTGATTCTGTTAATTACTGAAGCTGCACTGAAACTTGTGCTAACCATTAAAAAAAACCAGCAGCCACCGACACCGATTTTGCCCCCAGGTACCCTTTGCACTAGAAGTGTGGAATAACTAAATGCATGAGGAGTTTGAACTCAGATCCTCAAACCACTTTTTAACTTAAGCCGGACAAAAGACTTTTTGTGCAGCCTGGTGTCAGGGATTGTACCTTTAAGAGACCTGGCAGTGAAACACCCCAGGAAGTGAACTGGTTGGAAGCAAGTGAGCTGCAGGCTTGTATAAAGATGTATTTGTTTGCGTTAGCCGCCTCCATGCCTGATACCAAGCAGGGGACGGCAAAGCCAGAGACACAGGGCCTGCTGGTGTGAATCGGCACTGCTCAGACTTTAAACATCTGGTTGATCCCGGTTCATATCCTTTTCTTCCCCTTTACTATCCTAGAACTCAAAATAGCTTGACCATTTTCCTTCGGCTTTTCCAGGGAAATGACCATCGGGCCTGAGATAAATCCTTGGGATTTTTCAGACAATATATATTTTTTTAAAATAACATTACAAGAGGATGAAAAAATAGGGCCCAGAGTGCAATAGGTGCTGCATCCTTAGTTAACCCAGAATGGTCCCAGAAAACCCATTTGTAAATTTGTCCTTCCTCATGAATCACTTACAGTGCTCCCTGCAGCACAGCGCCCCCTAGCACTGCACTGGGGCATTGGGGTCAGCCCTGACTGCCAGGGGACAGCGCCCCCTACTGGCCCCGCTTCTCCCTGCAGCACAGCTCCCCCAGCACCACACGGGGGCATTGGGGTCAGGCCTGACTGCCAGGGGAGAGTGCCCCCTACTGGCCCCGCTTTTCCCTGCAGCACAGCGCCCCCTAGTGCTGCATGGGGGCATTGGGGTCAGGCCTGACTGCCAGGGGAGAGTGCCCCCTACTGCCCCCCCTTCTCCCTGCAGCACAGCTCCCCCAGCACCACAAGGGGGCATTGGGGTCAGGCCTGACTGCCGGGGGACAGCGCCCCCTACTGAGTCCCCGCCCCGCTCCTCGCAGCACCAGTACCGCCCTGACGCACGGGCGAATGCTGCAATCCCTCACCTGCGCCCGAGGCGTTAGGCTGGAAACAGGCAGGGATACCACTCAGGTCCCACTGGGTCCCAGCAGCCAGTGGGCAGCGTGGCTGCTCTCACCCGGGCCAGGATGGACAGGAATGCATGTTGCTCCCCTGAAGCCAGCAGTCCCACTGCAGCTGCTCCAGGAGCTTGCTCAGGAATTGAGGCATGGGCTGCTCCCGGTGACCCTCGCAGGGGTGGCATTGCTGGTCGGTCTTGCAGGTCCTGAGCTTCTCCAGCTGGCTCAGGTGCCTGATCAGCAAGGAGAGGCTCTCCGTGTGCTCCCTGTGCTCCCACTGGATCACCCGCAGCTCGGTGTGGAAGCAGTTCAGGTTCTCCGCCATGCACACCTGCTGGGGCAGCAGCAGAATGTGGGAGGGGATGGGGAAATGGATCGGTTTCAGGGGCCCAGAGGGCCCTTCCCATTGACCCCTGCCGCGGGAGAGCGGGGCTCGCCACCCCAGGAACCGGTGACAACGAAGCAGCGCCTGACCCCGTCCCGTCAATTTCCTTAAATGTCCGAACCCTGCTAGGTCCCAGGCTCTATCCGGAGCCAGGAGCTGTGGGCCTTGCTGGCTCAAACCGTCCTCCGGCTGGGCCCCCAAAATCTCATCGGCTGGGCCTTGACCACCACCTCCTCCTGTGAAGCCACGAACCTTCCTTGGCCAGAATTCTGGACTCAGACACCTGGGTTCTAGTCCCAGCTCTGTCCCTGGCCTGCTGGGTGACCTTGGGCCAGTCTGTGCCTCAGTTTCCCCTCCAACCCTTTGTCTATGTAGATCATAAGCTCTTTGGGGACAGGGATTATATCCATCTAGGGTATTTATGTGCCTATAGTGACCGAGCCCCTCAAAAAATGAGTGCGTTTCCCAGGAAATCCCTAGATTTCCTATGCAAGATGTACCCTCTCCAGTTATGTAAGAATTCAGCCTTTTGAAGCTGCCCTGTGAGGAGGGGACCTTTGTCTGCTGATCACCTGTTACGCCAGGACAAGCTCAGAGGCCCAACCTATATATAAAGGAGGAACTCACGGATCTACAGAGAGTTTGTTCTGAACCAAGGCGGTTATGAACTGGTAAAACCACTTGGTGGGGTGTGAAGGGCTGAGCCCGGAGCCAGAGCTCTTGCTGGAGCTGCGGGATCTCTGCTAAGCTCGTTAGCACCCACGTCCGGAACTTCGATCGTTTCAATGTTTTCTCTGGGATGCTTCGGACCGAAGAGTAAATGGGCTTGCTTAGAAAATCTGGGCCGTGCCTGTACCTTTAACTTATAGGCAATTACACTGTTCCCTCGCCTCTGAGGGAAAAGTTGAGTCTCTCTTGCTGGGGACCTCACAGTGTAAGCAGGGACCTGTGCAAAGTGGAAGAACCCGTCAGGAGGGAGAGAGACACAGGTCTCTGGCCAAGAGAGGTGATAGCTGAAGAGCCCGAAGCGGGTGCCCTTGGTGGACTGGGAATACAGGGGCAGTTCGCCTGAACAATGCCACTATCATCCCCATTTTACAGGTGGGCAAACTGAGGCACGAGGCGGGTAAATAAATGACTTTCGTCAGAGCTGGAAATTGAACCCAGGTTTCCTGAATCCTGGGCAAGGGCTAGAGCCCCTGGGCCGTCCCTCCTCTGAGTCTGGGTGTGCACCTGGCACAGCGGGGCCTCTGGGTGGCCCCCTAATCCAATCCACCCACACTTTATAAAACCATCCAAGAGCCTCAGCTGGTGCAAGGTGGTAGCAGGAGTGACCAATGCCGCCACTGTCAAGCCATCGAGTCCCTGCTGTGAGGGGACAGATCAGAATCAGGGCCTTAGAGCAGAAAGGCCCCATATCCCATTGCGCCGCGACCTGGGGCCTGTGTCCTAACCCATGAACGGCATTCCCCATACCGCCGAGCCACACTTACTGCCGGAAATTCACCCACTTCAACAGCGCTACCCTGGGCTGGGTTGGACCCAGCGCATGGAGGGTTTCAAGGGGACCGCTGGAGCCTGGGTGGCAGAGGGTACGTACTGTGATGTCTTCCGGGGTGTAGAGAATCCCGTCGGTGGCGTCCCCCTGGAAGAGAGCAGCACCACGGGTTAGGGGGACAGGCCCCGCATAAGGCAGCAGGGGGAAGTAGATTCCGGAATAGATCCTCCATGCAGCTGTTCCTATTCCACAATAGCGGTTCCGGTCAATTTCCCCCTGCAGACAAGCCAGCTCCCCCGGCCTTCTGTTTAAATCTCCTCTGAGCAATCCTGGGCCCATTATACAGATATAGCTAACTGAGACTGCGCCCTGTACGGAGGAATCTGCCCGACACTTTGCACTTCTCGGTCCCCTGATATTTCAGAGGCTCAGGGCCTTTTACAGGGCACAATTAAATGAGCCTGTTAAAACACCACCCAGCCAATGGCAGGGCAGGATCATGATCCCTGTTTTACAGATGGGGAAACTGAGGCACGGAGCAGGGACGTGATGCATCCAAGGTTGAAAGGAGAGCTCACATCAAACCTGGGAAAGCGGGTGTACTAAAACTGGAGAGCAGAGGGGCTGGGAGCCAGGAATCCTGGGGTCTATTCTCAGCTCTGGGAGGAGGGATACAGGGGCAGAGGAATGCAATGAGGGATTCATGGAGGGTGAGGTGCCATGCTGTTGGGATGCCATGGGGGTGGGCCGCAAGGCGGGTACAGCCCCTGGCAGCAATGTGGTACCTTGCCCCCGGCTGCCAATGTGTCTTGGCTGCGTCCACTCTCTTCCCACGCCTGGGCCTCTCTCTCTACTGAGCGAGGAGCCTGGGGCAGGAGATAGCAATACCTGCCTGTTAGGAACGGCTCCGAGACTCCAGCTGCCCATGGGGGGCCCAAGAGGCTACCCAGGCCCTTCACCTATGGCATGGGGGTGGGAGAGCTCCATCCCATCTCGTATCCCCCCCTGCACTGCTCACCAGCAACTTGGTGACGTTCTGCAGGACCCTGATGGCCTCCTTTCCACAGACCCGTCTCCCGCGCACCGAGCCGCTCGTCAGCAAAGAGACCAAGAGGAGCACGTGGAGTCCCGTCATGCCGAGAGGCAGCCTGGCCTGCTAAGGGCCATGTTCACGTCCACCGCTCCAGAGCCTTCGAGTCCGAGATGCAGCTGCAGCTGGAGAGCCCTCGAGAGCCGGGCGAGGTCCTGGGGTCCTCTGCAAAGCTAGCGATGGGGGCATGGCCTGGCTGTCTCAGGCACCGTGTGGACCCCGCCCCCCCGGTGTGCTTCCATCAGCACTAGGGACCTTATGGCTGTCAGGGCCCAGGGTGAAACGACAAGGAGACAGACCCTGCTGGAGGGGGTGGGGCGGGGGGTCAGCAGTGGAATTTCCGTCAACAAGAGTCGCTGTGGGACAATGTCACAACTCTGCCAGAGACCCCTCTATCCATCCCCATCCCCCACCACCCCTTCATCCATCCCCTCCCCTTCATCCATCCCTCGCCACCCCTTCATCCATCCCCATTCCTCGCCACCCCTGCATCCATCCCCATCCCTTCATCCATCCATCCCCATCCCTCGCCACCCCTTCATCCATCCCCATCCCTCCCACCCCTGCATCCATCCCCATCCCTTCATCCATTCATCTCCATCCCTCGCCACCCCTTCATTCATCCCCATCTCTCCCCACCCCTGCATCCATCCCCATCCCTCACCATCCCTTCATCCATCCCCATCCCTTCATCCATCCATCCCCATCCCTCGCCACCCCTTCATTTATCCCCATCCATCCCCACCCCTCCCTACCTCTCTATCCACCCCCATCCCTCGCCAACCATTAATTCATCTCCATCCATCCATCCCCACCCCTGCATCCATCCCCATCCCTCTATCCATCCCCATCTCTTCATTCATCCATCCCCATCTCTTGCCACCCCTGCATCCCTCCCCATCCCTCCCAACCCCTTCATCCATCCATCCCCATCCCCACTTATTTCTATCAGTATATACCTCTCTCTCTCTCCATCCATTCATCCATTGGTCTCTCTTTATCCTTATACACCCCCCCCCATCTATCCATTTCTATCCCCATACACATCTATCTATCTGTCTGTCTATCCCTATACACCTCCTCTATCTAATCTATCTATCTATCCTCATACACACTCCTCTATCTATCTACCCCCCTACACATCTATCTACAGATTTATCCCCATACACACCATCTGTCTCCATGCACCACTTCTGTCTAACCTATATATCCACCCATCCCTCCTCAACTCTCCCCATACACACCCACCCACCCATCCATCTCTCTCTGTCTCTCTCTCTATATATATGGCATCCATCCATTCACATACATACCTCTCTCTCCATCCATCCATCCCCACCTCTATGCATTTATCTCTGTACCCTCCTCTCCATCCATCCATCCCCACCTCTACGCATCTATCTCTGTACCCTCCTCTCTCTCCATCCATCCATCCAAACCTGACCTATGAGGAAAGGTTATAAAAAAATCGGCATGTTTAGTCTTGAGACAAGGAGGCTGAGCAGGGACCTGATAAGTGTCATCAGACACGCTAAGGGCTGTTATAACGAGGACGGGAGTCAGCTGTTCTCCATGTCCACTGGAGGTTGGACAAGGAGCAATGGGCTTAATCCGCAGCGAGGGAGATTGAGGTGAGATATTAGGAGAAACTTTCTAACTCTCCGGGGAGTGAAGCTCTGGAACAGGCTCCCAAGGGGGACTGTGGGGACCCTGTCATTGGAGGTGTTAAAGAGCAGGTTGGACAAACACTTGTCAAGGGTGGTCTAGGTTTCTTCCGTCCTGCCGCAGCACAGGGGGCTGGGCTTGCTGACCTCTCGAGGTCCCACCCACCCCGACACCTCCCAGATTCTCTGATTTCTGTCAACCAGCAATCACGCCCCCTGTCCGCGCAGCTGCCCGGGCCTCATGGCAAAGCCAGGCCTGTTGAATGCAAGAGCGACACCTTAACCACTAGACCAGCCTGCCTCAGGATTGGAGCTGAGCTCGCCGACTCCTTCCCCCAGAGCCCTGCGCCAGCGACATCCCCTGCCGGCTGCCAGGCTCCGAGGGACCCGAGCCAGCGCCCCGGTGCGGAAAGGCGCCCGAGGGCGTTGCCAGCGTCTTCAGCCTCCGTCAATGCACCGTCTTAATTCGAGAAGGGGTCAGCCAGGGGGCAGATGGGCTCTCGGGCCTTCAGTCTGAGACCAGAGCCAGGCTGGGGCCCGCGGGGGAGCAGGGTCTGGCAGGGCAGCCTGGAGCCGGCATAACTCTCTGCCGTGGCTCACTGGGAGTCTGCGGCGCTGGCTGACGACATGTAAACATGAGCAGGGGAGGAGCGGGGGAGGAGGGGGCGACTGGCCAGAGCAGCCATTAGTGGGGACTGCAGAGGCTGGAGGATCCTAACATGATTACGTCCAGACACTGGCTAATTATAAAGCTGCTGGCATCTCTGTCCCCACTCCCCCTCCCTCCATCTCCATACACGCCACTGTATCTATCCATCCGTCCGCTCCATCCACCCCTCCCCATACACACCACTCCGTCCCTCCATGCCCGTACACAGCACTCCATCCATCCATCCCCATACACACCGCTCCATCCCTCCATCCCCGTACACAGCACTCCATCCATCCATCCCCATACACACCGCTCCATCCCTCCATCCCCGTACACACTGCTCCGTCCCTCCATCCCCGTACACACCGCTCCATCCACCCCTCCCCATACACACCGCTCCGTCCCTCCATCCCCGTACACAGCACTCCATCCATCCATCCCCATACACACCGCTCCATCCCTCCATCCCCGTACACAGCGCTCCATCCATCCATCCCCATACACAGCGCTCCATCCATCCATCCCCATACACACCGCTCCGTCCCTCCATCCCCATACACACCGCTCCGTCCCTCCATCCCCGTACACAGCGCTCCATCCATCCATCCCCATACACACCGCTCCGTCCCTCCATCCCCGTACACACTGCTCCGTCCCTCCATCCCCGTACACACCGCTCCATCCCTCCATGCCCGTACACACTGCTCTGTCCCTCCATCCCCGTACACACTGCTCCGTCCCTCCATCCCCGTACACAGCGCTCCATCCCTCCATCCCCATTCACACCGCTCCGTCCCTCCATCCCCATACACACCGCTCCATCCATCCCTCCCCATACACACCGCTCCGTCCCTCCATCCCCATACACAGCGCTCCATCCATCCATCCCCATACACACCGCTCCATCCATCCATCCCCATACACACCGCTCCATCCATCCATCCCCATACACACCGCTCCGTCCCTCCATGCCCGTACACAGCGCTCCATCCATCCATCCCCATACACACCGCTCCATCCCTCCATCCCCGTACACAGCGCTCCATCCATCCATCCCCATACACACCGCTCCATCCCTCCATGCCCGTACACAGCGCTCCATCCATCCATCCCCATACACACCGCTCCATCCATCCATCCTCATACACACCGCTCCGTCCCTCCATCCCTGTACACAGCGCTCCATCCATCCATCCCCATACACACCGCTCCATCCCTCCATGCCCGTACACAGCGCTCCATCCATCCATCCCCGTACACACCGCTCCATCCCTCCATGCCCGTACACACCGCTCCATCCCTCCATCCCCGTACACACCGCTCCGTCCCTCCATCCCCATACACAGCGCTCCATCCCTCCATGCCCATACACACCGCTCCATCCCTCCATCCCCGTACACACCGCTCCATCCATCCATCCCAATACACACCGCTCCGTCCCTCCATCCCCGTACACACCGCTCCATCCATCCATCCCAATACACACCGCTCCGTCCCTCCATCCCCGTACACAGCGCTCCATCCCTCCATCCCCGTACACAGCGCTCCATCCATCCATGCCCATACACACCGCTCCATCCACCCCTCCCCATACACAGCGCTCCATCCCTCCATCCCCGTACACAGCGCTCCATCCATCCCTCCCCATACACACCGCTCCATCCATCCCTCCCCATACACACCGCTCCATCCCTCCATCCCCATACACACCGCTCCATCCCTCCATCCCCATACACACCGCTCCATCCATCCATCCCCATACACACCGCTCCATCCATCCCTCCCCATACACACCGCTCCATCCCTCCATCCCCATACACACCGCTCCATCCCTCCATCCCCGTACACACCGCTCCATCCATCCATCCTCATACACACCGCTCCGTCCCTCCATCCCCATACACAGCGCTCCATCCCTCCATGCCCATACACACCGCTCCATCCCTCCATCCCCGTACACAGCGCTCCATCCATCCATCCCCATACACAGCGCTCCATCCATCCATCCCCATACACACCGCTCCATCCCTCCATCCCCATACACACCGCTCCATCCCTCCATCCCCATACACAGCGCTCCGTCCCTCCATCCCCATACACACCGCTCCGTCCCTCCATCCCCGTACACACCGCTCCGTCCCTCCATCCCCGTACACAGCGCTCCGTCCCTCCATCCCCATACACACCGCTCCGTCCCTCCATGCCCGTACACAGCGCTCCATCCCTCCATCCCCATACACACCACTCCGTCCCTCCATCCCCGTACACAGCGCTCCATCCCTCCATGCCCGTACACAGCGCTCCATCCCTCCATCCCCGTACACAGCGCTCCATCCATCCATCCCCATACACACCGCTCCGTCCCTCCATGCCCGTACACAGCGCTCCATCCATCCATCCCCGTACACACCGCTCCGTCCCTCCATCCCCGTACACAGCGCTCCATCCCTCCATCCCCATACACACCGCTCCATCCCTCCATCCGCATACACAGCGCTCCATCCCTCCATCCGCATACACAGCGCTCCATCCACCCCTCCCCATACACACCGCTCCATCCACCCCTCCCCATACACACCGCTCCATCCACCCCTCCCCATACACAGCGCTCCATCCACCCCTCCCCATACACACCGCTCCATCCCTCCATCCCCGTACACAGCGCTCCATCCATCCATCCGCATACACACCGCTCCATCCCTCCATCCGCATACACAGCGCTCCATCCCTCCATCCCCATACACACCACTCCATCCATCCATCCCCGTACACAGCGCTCCATCCCTCCATCCCCGTACACAGCGCTCCATCCATCCATCCCCATACACACCGCTCCGTCCCTCCATCCCCGTACACAGCGCTCCATCCATCCATCCCCATACACACCGCTCCATCCCTCCATCCGCATACACAGCGCTCCATCCACCCCTCCCCATACACACCGCTCCATCCACCCCTCCCCATACACACCGCTCCATCCACCCCTCCCCATACACAGCGCTCCATCCATCCATCCCCATACACACCGCTCCGTCCCTCCATCCCCGTACACACCGCTCCGTCCCTCCATCCCCGTACACAGCGCTCCGTCCCTCCATCCCCATACACACCGCTCCATCCCTCCATCCCCATACACACTGCTCCGTCCCTCCATCCCCATACACACCGCTCCATCCCTCCATCCCCATACACACCGCTCCATCCCTCCATCCCCGTACACAGCGCTCCATCCATCCATCCCCATACACAGCGCTCCATCCCTCCATGCCCGTACACAGCGCTCCATCCACCCCTCCCCATACACACCGCTCCATCCCTCCATCCCCGTACACAGCGCTCCATCCATCCATCCCCATACACACCGCTCCATCCACCCCTCCCCATACACACCGCTCCGTCCCTCCATGCCCGTACACAGCGCTCCATCCACCCCTCCCCATACACACCGCTCCGTCCCTCCATCCCCATACACAGCGCTCCATCCATCCATCCCCATACACAGCGCTCCATCCACCCCTCCCCATACACACCGCTCCGTCCCTCCATCCCCGTACACAGCGCTCCATCCATCCATCCCCATACACAGCGCTCCATCCCTCCATCCCCATACACACCGCTCCATCCACCCCTCCCCATACACACCGCTCCATCCCTCCATCCCCGTACACAGCGCTCCATCCATCCATCCCCGTACACAGCGCTCCATCCATCCATCCCCATACACACCGCTCCATCCCTCCATCCCCATACACACCGCTCCATCCACCCCTCCCCATACACACCGCTCCATCCCTCCATCCCCGTACACAGCGCTCCATCCATCCATCCCCGTACACAGCGCTCCATCCATCCATCCCCATACACACCGCTCCATCCATCCATCCCCGTACACAGCGCTCCATCCACCCCTCCCCATACACACCGCTCCATCCACCCCTCCCCATACACACCGCTCCGTCCCTCCATCCCCATACACACCGCTCCATCCCTCCATCCCCATACACACCGCTCCGTCCCTCCATCCCCATACACAGCGCTCCATCCATCCATCCGCATACACACCGCTCCATCCCTCCATCCCCATACACACCGCTCCATCCATCCACCCCCATACACACCGCTCCGTCCCTCCATCCCCGTACACAGCGCTCCATCCATCCATCCCCATACACAGCGCTCCATCCATCCATCCCCATACACAGCGCTCCATCCATCCACCCCCATACACACCGCTCCGTCCCTCCATCCCCGTACACAGCGCTCCATCCCTCCATGCCCATACACAGCGCTCCATCCCTCCATCCCCGTACACAGCGCTCCATCCCTCCATCCCCGTACACAGCGCTCCATCCATCCATCCCCATACACACCGCTCCATCCCTCCATCCCCATACACAGCGCTCCATCCATCCACCCCCATACACACCGCTCCGTCCCTCCATCCCCATACACACTGCTCCGTCCCTCCATCCCCGTACACACCGCTCCGTCCCTCCATCCGCATACACACCGCTCCGTCCCTCCATCCCCGTACACAGCGCTCCATCCCTCCATCCCTGTACACAGCGCTCCATCCATCCATCCGCATACACACCGCTCCGTCCCTCCATCCCCGTACACAGCGCTCCATCCCTCCATCCCTGTACACAGCGCTCCATCCATCCATCCGCATACACACCGCTCCGTCCCTCCATCCCCGTACACAGCGCTCCATCCCTCCATCCCCGTACACAGCGCTCCATCCATCCATCCGCATACACACCGCTCCGTCCCTCCATCCCCGTACACAGCGCTCCATCCCTCCATCCCCGTACACAGCGCTCCATCCATCCATCCCCATACACACCGCTCCATCCATCCATCCCCATACACACCGCTCCATCCCTCCATCCCCGTACACAGCGCTCCATCCCTCCATCCCCGTACACAGCGCTCCATCCATCCATCCCCATACACACCGCTCCGTCCCTCCATGCCCGTACACACCGCTCCATCCCTCCATCCCCGTACACAGCGCTCCATCCATCCATCCCCATACACACCGCTCCGTCCCTCCATCCCCGTACACAGCGCTCCATCCCTCCATCCCCATACACACCGCTCCATCCCTCCATGCCCGTACACAGCGCTCCATCCATCCATCCCCATACACACCGCTCCGTCCCTCCATCCCCGTACACAGCGCTCCATCCCTCCATCCCCGTACACAGCGCTCCATCCATCCATCCCCATACACAGCGCTCCATCCCTCCATGCCCGTACACACCGCTCCGTCCCTCCATCCCCGTACACACTGCTCCATCCACCCCTCCCCATACACACCGCTCCGTCCCTCCATCCCCGTACACAGCGCTCCATCCCTCCATCCCCGTACACAGCGCTCCGTCCCTCCATCCCCGTACACACCGCTCCGTCCCTCCATCCCCGTACACAGCGCTCCATCCACCCCTCCCCATACACACCGCTCCATCCCTCCATCCCCGTACACACCGCTCCATCCCTCCATCCCCGTACACAGCGCTCCATCCATCCATCCGCATACACACCACTCCATCCCTCCATGCCCGTACACAGCGCTCCATCCCTCCATCCCCGTACACAGCGCTCCATCCCTCCATCCCCATACACACCGCTCCGTCCCTCCATGCCCGTACACAGCGCTCCATCCATCCATCCCTCCCCATACACACCGCTCCATCCCTCCATCCCCGTACACACCGCTCCGTCCCTCCATCCCCGTACACACCGCTCCGTCCCTCCATCCCCGTACACAGCGCTCCATCCATCCATCCCCATACACAGCGCTCCATCCCTCCATGCCCGTACACAGCGCTCCATCCATCCATCCCCATACACACCACTCCATCCCTCCATCCCCATACACAGCGCTCCATCCATCCATCCCCATACACACTGCTCCGTCCCTCCATCCCCATACACACCGCTCCATCCACCCCTCCCCATACACACATTTTCCATCCCTCCATCCCTGTGCACACTGATCTATCCATCCCTCCACATACACACTGCTGTGTCTATCCATCCATCCCTACACACACCACTCCATCCCTCCCCATACATACTGCTCCATCCATCTATCCCCGTACACACCCTCCCTCTATCTCCATACACACTGATCCACCCATCCATCCATCCCCATACACACCGCTCCATCCATCCATCCCCATACACGCTGCTGTGTCTATCCAATCCAACCCTATACACACCACTCCATCCATCCCCATATACACCCCTCTATCTATTCATCCACCCACATACACCCCCTCTGTCCATTCCCACACCCCCATCTATCCATGTACTCTACACACCGGTCTCTCTATGCATTCGCCTACACACCCCTTATCTATCCATCCACCCCCACACCTCTCTGTCTACCCCTGTACACACCCCTCTAGCTACCCATCTATCCCCAGATGCACCTATCTACTCTTCCATCCCCATACGCACTCCCATTTCTATCTCTATCCAGCCATCACTATACAGCCCCTCTATGTATTCATACACTTCACACGCTCCTCTATCCCTGTACACACCCCTCTATCCATCTACCCCCCCCCACCATTTCCTTCCATCTCACCACTCCTCTATCTACCCATCTACCCTCATGCACACCTATCCATCCATCCATCCATCCATCCATATACACCCCCACCCACGCACTCTGGCTTTTTCTATTTCTGTCCACTCCGTCCTCAGACACCCCCCTCTATCTATCTAATCTATCGAGCCCCCCATCCAGAAACTCTTACAACTCACCGAATGGTGTGATCTAATAGTGGGTGGGACACTGGCTGTCAGGACTCCTGGGTTCTGTTCCACCTGTCTCACGGTGCTGGCAGGGGTGGGGGGTTGTAGGGCTCGGTCAATAACTGGTCACAGATGGCACCATGGGTGAAAGGAGCCAGAGGAATGTGACACATGAAAGCAAACAATGAACAAAGCCATGTCATCCCTCATGTCACAGTAGGCCCTGCTAACCTGCCCCCTATGGCCAGGCATACACCGGACAAATATTGTTACCTGTGGCAACGGGTTTCACTGGAATCCAGATTCACCCCACGCTAGTCCAGCGGTGCTGAGTCACGCGACACAAGGTGCTTTGCCTAATAATAACGGTCCCTTCTCCCAGCGTGTACTTTGGCTAATTTCTCTTCCCCGTATGCTGTCTGTCTGCAGCCTTAGCACTGCGTATGGGATCCCAGTATTAACAGCTCCTGCGCTCCACTCCAGAGATGGCTGCATTTCAGCACTAGGCAGAGGAGCCCTTTATAAAAAGCTGCCCCACCCTGCTGCAGAGGTGGCTGCATTTCAGTGCTGGACAAGTAATTCCTATATAAACAGCTGCTGTGCCCCACTCCAGAGGTGGTTGCATTTCAGTGCTGGGCAAGTGATCACTGTATAAACAACTGTCGTCCCATCTCATAGTGGCTGCATTTCAGCAGAGGGTGTCTCTGAAAATAGCTACCATGCCCCACCCCAGACACGGCTGCATTTCAGCGCTGGGTGAGTGATTCCTATATAAACAGCTGCTGTCCTGCGCTCCAGACATGGCTGCATTTCAGTGCTGGGGGAGCAATCCTTGTATAAACACCTGCTCTGCTCTTCCCCAGAGGTGGCTGCATATCAGTGTGGGAAGAGTGACCCCTGGACAAACAGTTACACCTCACCTCAGAGGCAGCTACATTTCATGCATGATCCTTGTATTAGCAGTATCCGTGTGGTGCCCCAAAAGTGGGTGCATCTCAGCACCAGGTGAGGGATCCCTGCTGTGCCCCACCCCAGAGGTGGCTGCATCTCAGTGCTGGATGCAGTGAATCTTCTGTGCCTAGTTTGCAAAGCACAGTGACAAAAAGTGCTACAGAACTGCAAAGAGAGCATTGTTAATTAGCTCTGGCCACGCTGGAGCGAACAGGCACCTACCCAAGACGGGCTCACGCCGATGGACAACCCAGCAACAGAAAGGAGAGGCTCAACTCCCGGCCTTCACAGCCCAGGGGGACAAAATCAGTTCTTTGACAGCTGTTTGGTGACCTGACCACGCCTCCCACCCATGGAGCGGGGAGAGGAACGGCAGATCCAGCAGGCTTTGTTCGGCTCCTTCCCCTACCCCTGCCTGCATGGGAAGGGAAAGGCCCGCAGAGCAGGGCTATCTAGCACACACAGGTGCCCTTGGCTGGAAGCCCTTAAAATCCCTTTTCCTTGCTATGTTGCTGCAATAGGCAACAGGGACTGAAGCTTGAGCTAAAGGGCTGAGTCCCCCCCATCCCCCGGGTCCCAGGCTATGAAATCTCCCGCTGGATCAGCCCAATGGGCTACATGGCCAGGGAGCTCCCTTGCCCCCAGCTGTCAGGCAGGACAACTCAGCGGGATGGGCCCTGCTGGGCAGGTGGGAAGCGTGACAGGACCGGAGCAGGAAGGGCTGGTCTAGTGGCTGGGGCATGGGCATAGCCGAGTGAAAAGCACTTACACCGTCCCCCTGGGACATGCACATGGCTCCCTGCTCCGCCTTGGGTCTGCTTCTTCCTTCTGCTCTCTGGTCCACAGGGCAGAGAAGTGTCTTGGAGCTAAGCTTGGGGCGGGGAGGGGACACGCCTTCACATGCTCCTCCCGCTCAGCGCAAGGGGCAAGGAGAGGCCGAGACTTGCCCGTCTGACCCGTCCTGCTGAGCTTGTACAGGAAGGGCTGCCAGAGCGCGCAGCCCGCCCTACAAAGTCCAAGGAGGCGCGCGGGAGGCCGGATGGAGGAGCGGCTGCATTCCAGGCACTGTGGTTCCGCTTCCCCCGGGGGAGGGGAGAGGGCTTGTAGCTTGGCAAACTGGAGAAATTAGTACGCTTGGCACCGTCGGTTCCCAGACAAGGTGTCATTCTCCCAGTGGGGAAACTGAGGCACGGCAAGAGGGCGGGGGGAGAGACTTGTCCAGAACGGCAATGGCACAGCTGGGAAAGAAACCCAGGAGTCCTGGCTCCCAAATTCCTACCTCCATGAAACACTCTTCCCCCTAGGGCCGAAGACGGAACGGAGGAGTCCTGACACCAAGCTCTTAACTACTCAACCACGCTGCCCTCCCCAGAAGCAGGAGTAGAACCCAGGAGTCCTGATGCCCGGCTCCCCTGCTCCTTGCTCAGGGCTCACCTCCTGCACTTTTCCCCTCTCTCAGGGATACCTCGCTGACTCCCATCAGCCCCTAGACACGCACAGCTCCCTGCTCCGTCTTCCTTCCACATAGTTCCAGGGCTGTCATTCCAGGGAGGGCAGGAGCCATGGTCAAACCCCCGCCCCCATCCCGTCCGGTCCCATCTGGTAGCAGACTCCTTCCCTGCTTAGAAGCCTTGAGGCTTGATATGGTATTACTGCTACCACCTATTAGGTGTATTACGGTAGCAGCTAGACGTCCCAGCTGAGATCAGATCCCCTTTACATAGGGTGTGGCACAAACCCCATGTACGTCTACACTGCACTGTACCTCTGGCCTCAGGTTTGAACCCAAGCTCCCCCCCCACCCCCCATCCACACACAGATCAGCCTGGCTGCGATCATCGAGCACTTCAGGAGCAGGGTCCTCCTCGGGCCTTCGGAGACTCGGGTCCAAACCCCGTCCTTTTGCAATGTGGCTGTGGCTTGAGTCAGCAGCTCGCGGACGCGTGAGCACGGCTGGGAGACCCGGGTCCAGCAATTGTAAGCCCAGGTTGACAGGGCAGGTGGCTGCTCAGGAGACCCACCGAGTCCCCAGGCGCAGGGTTTACGACGCAGTACAGCCAGACACGAAGGCCCCGTCTACACGAGCGCTTACGTCGGAATGACTTACGTTGCTGAATAATCCACACCCCTGAGCAACAGTAACGAGGAGTCTGGCGGCACCTTAAAAGAGAAACCTATTGATTTGGGCATAAGCTTTCGTGGGTAAAAAACCCACTTCTTCAGATGCATGGAGAGAAAATTACAGACACCGGCATAAATATATATTGGCACATGAAGAGAAGGGCGTTACCTTACAAATCTATAGATTTATATACATATAAATATATATCTATTTATGCTCGTATCTGAAGAAGTGGGGTTTTTTACCCACGAAAGCTTATGCTCAAATAAATCCGTTCGTCTTTAAGGTGCCCCCGGACTCCTCGTCGTTTTTGTGGATACCGACTAACACGGCTCCCCCTGAGCAATGTGAGTTACACCGACCTATGTGCAGCTGTGGCCAGTGTTGGCGGGTGAGCTCCTCCAACTGCCATCCTGCTGCCTCTTCACCAGACGGGCGACAGCCGCACGAGAGGCCAGGCTCAGCAGCCACGGCAGACTTGGCTCCCCGGGGGGGGAGTGCCACGCTCGCAGCTTGGGGCAGGGACCAGCTCGGTTCTGTGTCTGTCCCGTAATACACCTAACAGCAATAAAAACGTACAGCGCCTAGCACAACGGTATCCTGGTCTGTGCCTAGATGCTACCCTAATACACCTAATAGCAGTACAAATGTACAGCACCTGGCACAATGGGGCCTGGGCCACGACTCAGGCTCCTAGGCAGGCCACCTCATACCAAATAATGGCAACAGCCCCGAAGCAACAGCCCGACAAACGGCACTAACTGGGGCTGCAGCAGGAGAGCACAAGAGCGTTTTGCTCGGCGGCCGAGGAGGTGCCTGGATGAACAGTGATAGCCCAGCGTGACGGCTGCGGCACCGGGAACCGAACCGGGGACCTCCAGAGCTGACAGCGCCGTAGTTAGGGGACTGTATCAAGGCACCTCATGGGGGGACTGGCACAGCAGGGGGACCTGCCCCATGCACCCCTGGGTGACGCAAGCCCATTCAAACAGCTCACCCTCGCAGAGCTGGGCCGGGAACCCAGGAGCAGGTGCCTTTCACCCCCCACGTCCACCACCACCCAGAGGGCACTTTCCCCCCGCTATACGCTCCGTAGAACAAGCCAAGGGGGATTCACAGGTTTGCCACCTGATGGTCGTTGAGGGTGGTAGTTGGATGTCTGCTCATCCCCATGCAACCCGACGGGCTGGGGGGGTCGGGGGTGAATTCCCAGCACTGGGGATTGAACCTTTGACCTCCAGGCAGGCAGAGCCAGAGGCAACGCCAGCAACCTGAAGGGTATGGCAGAGTCTGGTCACTAGAGGGGGGCAGAGAGCCACATGGTAGGTAACAGAAGAGCTGCAATATGATCCCCCCTTCTCATGACACCTCCTCCCTCCATCCTGGGGGGACCATGCCGCTTTCAGGGCCACGGGGCAGCCAGTCCCAGGGCAGTGGCGGTTTGCAGAGACGCCTCCTTCAGCAGGAGCCACGCCGCGGGGCGTCGAGCAGCTGCCACGTTCTTGGTCGCTGCCCCACTGGAGCTGGGATCGAGGTGCAAGGCCCCGTGTCCCACTCCCCAAGCCAGCCAGGCCGGAGCCAGTACCCCCTAAAGGGGAAAGGCCCCATGCGCCATTCCTCAACCTCCTGAGCCAGCCAGTCCCCCCTGCCCTTGGGGCCAGGTGGGAACCAGTGCCCCCTAGAGGGGAAAGGCCCCGTGCCCCATTCCCTAACGCCCCCAAGCCAGCCAGCTCCCCGCACCAGGGAGGCCGGGCGGCAGGCAGTGCCCCAGTCCCCTGCTATCAGCCTGGTTTTAAGAGTGTATTGGGTTTGTTTGTTTTTAAAATGACCTTCATGTCAAAGCAAAAAATTATCCGTACACCAAGATCTGCGCTGTGGGTTTATTTAACCGTGTCATGTCACTATAGGCAGAGCTACGCAGCTGAGGGGTGTGTATAGGAAGAAGGCCCGGATCATCGGGACAGCAGTCACGGGGCTAACACAGGGGATTAGGCGCCTAGAATCCACCCGACAGTTTAGTAAACCTGGCCACTCATTTTGGGTGCCCAACCTGGGCTAGATTTTCAGAAGCCTTAAGCACTCTCAGCTCCCCTTGGCTTTAACCAACCCAGCATGGGACCCAGGAGTCCAGGCTGCCCAGTGTTAGCGGTGAGAGTAATTACTGGAGCCTGGTGGATTCTCCGTCACGGGCACGTTTAAAATCAAGCTGGGATGTTTTGCTCTGCTCTGGGAAGCGTTTTGGGGCCATTCTCTGCCCTGTGTTATAAAGGTCAGACTAGATGATCACAATGGGCCCTTTTGGCCTTGGAATCTATAAATTCCCCTGCTTTAACCACTAGATTACTTCCTTCTTCCCAGAGCCAGGAACAGAACCCAGGATTTCTGACACCCATTCCCCCCTCCTTTAACTGCTAGGCACCACTCCTCTCCCATAGCCAAAAACAGCACCCAGAAGCCCCACCCTGCAGCTTCCCCCACTCTAACCACTACATCACACTCCCTCCCAGAGCTGGGACTAGAACCCAGGAGTCCTGACACCCAGTCCCCCAGCTCTAACCACTGCATCATACCCCCTCCCAGAGCTGGGACTAGAATCCAGGAGTCCTGACACCCAGTCCCCCGGCTCTAAGCACTGCATCATACTCCCTCTCAGAGCTGGGACTAGAACCCAGGAGTCCTGACACCCAGTCCCCCGGCTGTAACCACTGCATCACACTCCCTCCCAGAGCTGGGACTGGAACCCGGGAGTCCTGGGCCGTGCTCCCAGTCATTCAAAATCAGCAGCCCCTTTTGGAAGATTTGGGAGCTCAGCATGGAGTGTCCCGACACGCTGAATGCTTCAGCCCTCAACTTTTTTTGCGATCCCTGCGACGGCTGTTGAGAAAGCCGCTGTTTGGGGGCCATGGAGAACCCAGGTCCGCAAGACAGCAGCAGAAAAAAAGAAAGAAAGAAAGGCCCTGGTGCAGACCAGAGGGAGCGCTGAAAGGCGACCTGCCCAGGAATAGACAAGACTGGATCTGTGCCCTCTTCTGTCTGTCTCAGGCCTGGTCTGTAGAGAAAGGCGGCCTGCTTTAGCGATCCCGAGCCAATTCAAGTGGACCAGCGTGGACCCAGCTACTTCAGTATAAATGCGCTTACACTGTAGCAAAGCGGTCGTGATAGGGTTAACTAGGTTGCCCAGAGTATTATGGGCTGGAGCCATGCTCTACCCTTCCCCCCCCCTTCCTTCCGGCACCCTCTAGAGGTTAGGTTAAGGCATGACCCTAGGATATGGGAATCCTGCATCCCTTTTCTGGCTCCCCTGCAACCTCCCTGTAAAACCTTGGCGAGAGTCCAAGGGAGCTTCCAGCCACTTGGCCAGCGTGCACGCTCTGTTGTGATGCAGGGAAGTGACGCAGCCCGTTCCCAGCCTTCAGGCCCCTGAGTGGACGTATTTTCCCTCGCAACTTGCAAAACCAGGGATGAGGCAAACTGCAAGGAGCGCGCCTGAGGGGGAAATCGAGGCGCTTCCTGCAGAAAACGAGGATTAGCAGCAACCATTCCGTCGGCTATTGCCTTGCAAATGAGATTTGGGCAGAGAAGCCGTTTTCCCGGCAATCAAACCTCCAGGAGTTTGTCACCAGCTCAGAAAGCAGGAGGGAAATGCTGGGAAGGCGGGCGCACAAGGCACCAAAACTGCAGAACGTTCCAGGTTTCATCGCTGGACGAGGGGAGACGTGGCCACGTGGCCGAGGCCGGGCAAAAAGCAGGAGCTGAATATTGCTTGCTTGGCGGTGGCCTAGAGGCCAGGACAGATGTGGGGGGCGGGGGTTGTTAATCAAGGATGATCGCTGGCAGAAGGGAAGAACCTGGCCCAAAGCAGGAGAATTAGCACCAGCCGTGGATGCTGCCGTGAGAAACTGACAGGAGTTGCTCTCAGACGGCAGGGGCAGAAATCAAAACGTCTGCCCGCAAACACAGAAGTTGCTGCTTTATTTAAGGGCATCGCAAGAGAGTTGGAGGGATGACGGCGAAAAAGGGAGGGTAAGCCCATAATACCCCGGGGAACCCAATTAACTGGGGCTCCAAGGCGCGACCGTAATACATGCAATAGCAATAAAGATGTACAGTGCCTGGCACAGTGGGGGCCTGGTCCATGGCTAGGGCTCCTAGGGCCTTCCATAGTACAAATGGAGGGAGGGATAGCTCAGTGGTTTGAGCATTGGTCTGCTAAACCCAGGGTTGTGAGTTCAATCCTTGAGGGGGCCATTTAGGGATTGGGGGCAAAAATTGGGGATTGGTCCTGCTTTGAGCAGGGGGTTGGACTAGATACCTCCTGAGGTCCCTTCCAACCCTGATATTCTATGATTCTATGAAATAATAAATAATCACTGAGGTGGGTTTGCACTCATTTAACTAAGTTGGCTTTGAATTTTGGGGGCGGGGGGTTTAGTTAAATTGGTGCCATTTTTGCGCCTAGACCAGCCCCAGGGCTAGTTCTCCATCGAGTCCTGAAGGGTAGGTTGCCAGGTCAACGTTTCTCCTGTAAAAGCTCGCTTTATTGTCACTGCAAACTGAGATCAGGGCCCCCTGGGAAACTGCCCCTGCTCCAGACAGCTTCCAGTCTAACCGGACAAAGGCACAGTTATTGTACAGACCGAGGGGGACCCAGGCCTAGAAAGATGATGTAACTTGCCAAAGGTCACACAGGGAAGCTGTAGTGGAGGTGGGGAGTGACCCTTGATCTCCTGCATCCCCCACCAATGCTTTAACCACAAGGTAAGGCTACTTCTGTCCTATTGCCCCCGTCTCTGAGGTCCATGTGATTTCACGGCCCTCCTCCAGCATCAGTTTTATACTGGCACCCAGCACAGGGCCATCAACCGGGTTTGAACCTGACCAGATTGTCTCATTCTTTCCTTGTACTCCCCTTGTACAGCTGTCTCTACCTCGTCTCACTGGTCTTATGCCTAGCACGGGCCTCCACCACTCAAGCTAACAGAGTCGCTCCCGGAGCTGGCAGCGGTAGCAGACTGTTACCAGCTCGCAAGAAGGCTGGGGCGGACCAAGTTTAATTTCTCTGGGTGTCTTGATCCATTGGAAAGAAGCAGAACGGGGGGAGGGCCCACACCCCAATTTCATTTCCCTTCGCGAGTCACCTTTAACACCGCCACGCTGCACACGTGGGGGATGTTTAACTCCTTCCCCGCTGCTGCTAGATGGGCCGGACGGATAACAGTCCATATATTGAAATCAAGGCCCTCACGCCAGTCTCTAAAGCCCACTCCTGTTCTCAGCCTCTTTTCCCTTCCAGGAAGCCCACCCAGAACTGTCTATGCCCAAAGTAGAGGGGGTTCAGCGATAGTTTACTGCCTCTACCTGCTGCAGCGACCCCATGGGGACCCCGGCTGCACAGATGGGGCCTCTGACCAGCAGCAAAAATCCAGCTTCTGTGCTCCGGTCAGCTGGAATCACAGCCAGTGAAAGTCACAAGCAAGGGCAGTTCCTTGTGCACAGGGGGGATGGAGAGATCCTATGGGAATATCACAGCAAGCCAAGCCAACCGCGGCACCGCCCGCTCTCGGTCCTATATTCTGTTCAGGATGGATCCAGTCCCGGGTTTCCTCAAGGCCAGGGATTGGATGCTGCCCGATTTCTCCTCTTCCTTGTAGTACCCCCGTTTCATCGCAGCCGTCAGGTACTTGAACAGACTCTGCCAGGGGAGGGGAGAAAGAACGCACAAGGGGTGAAGCAGGCCTGGCAGGGCGGCTAGTTCGGGCATGGTCACCTTGGGGCCAGGGAGGTGCCTTTTGCCCTCCCTGTGACATCCCACTCAAATCTGGCTAAGTTAGAAGCCTTTGGGGGAGGTAGGGGGGAATCTCAGTTTGCACATGCTCAGTAGAGACTGGTTAGAGTTTGGCAACTAAATTCTCCAAAGATTCCGTCTGCACTTAGCATGCTCCAGCCCAAGGCTGCAGGGGCTGAGCAGAACAGTCTGTCTGCATGATCTGTATCCTAAAACGTACACGCGAGGGGGCCGAACCTCGCCCCCTTTGCACTCCCTGAATACACCCTGCAGGGGCTAGCCCAGTCCCCAGTTAGAGCAGCTTGAGGGTATCGGGTATCAGAAAGGTATCACAGAAAGGTATCGGGGAAGGATGAAGGGGTCCAGCCCACCCAGGCGTGGACGGGAGCTCTGCCAGCAGCAGCACAGGAGACAGCCAGCTGCGGAGCTGCTCCCTACCTGCCAGGCCTCCTCCACTTCCGGCGTCCAGCGCTCCTTGAGGATGGGCTGCACCGTGCTGATGAACTGGATGCCCACGTACTGGAAACAGAGAGCCAAGGCAGGGTCAGAGGGAGGCGCCAGCCCCAGCCCTTCCCTGCCCGGGCTACAGATGGACCTGTGGCAAATACAGACCGGTCCGGACGTGGCTGGGCGCCGCCGAGAACACAGATCTCTCCCGGCCCAGCCAGCTGGTGGACCGATCGTGCTGCACAGCTGTGTTTGCAGCCGTGCATGCAGGGGAAAGCAGTTCATACTGGCGAATTGGGGGTGGGGGGGAGAAGGGGGAAGCAGTTCACACTGGGATGTGCTGGGAAAAGCAGTTCGTCCTCGTGAATTGTAGGAAAAGCGGTTCATACTGGAGCATGCTGGGGGGAAAAGAGCCATTTGCACAAGTGCATGCTGGGAAAAAGGATATTTCTACTCATGCATGCTGGGAAAAACGCACTGTGTACCAGTGCATGCTGGGATAATTGCTTTGTACGGGAAGGTGCTGGGAAAAATCGCTCCCAGCCTGCCACCATGGTGCAATGCACTCTGGGATACCCTCCTGCACAGACCCTGGTTCCAAACACCATGGGGGTTAGCAGATCCCACAGGAGCTCCCCGACCCCCGCAGAATGGGGAGGTCCACCCCCTCCCCTGCAGCCGGGTCCCTGGGGTGCTCACCTCATAGTACTTGGGAGGGGCATTGTATCTATAGTGACTCCTGCCAAGCTCAAAGGCCAGCTGTTCCAGCTTGTCCTCTTGGTCCAGCCGGGCCACGCTTTTCTCGATGAAGGACATCACCCTGGGGTGGGGGAGAATCAAGCATTGGATCGGGGGGCGTGGCTGCATTGCACTGCACTGTGGCTAGTCCCTGCTTCCCACGGGGCAGAGCGGTAGGCGGGAGATGTGCCATACGCTGCCAACATCCAGCCTTCTAGCCTGCCAAAGCCGGCTGCTTCAGGTGGGAGCCCATCTTGCACCGGGAGAAATTGCTTCCTGACCCCCTCCAGCACCAATGCCCTGGTGCATGAACATGGAGAACCCTCAGGCCCCATGTCCAGAGGCCCCAAGCCTTGGCAGGTCCCACTGGCTGCACAGTGAGTTGTGGGTGCTCAGCACCTCTGTAAAGCAAGCCCCTGGCACAGGTCCAGCTTCCCCAGAGTCGACCCAGCTCAGGAACGTTCTTTGGCAGGCAGTTCCATAGGCTAACAAGGGCTGGTCTGCAGACGCAGGGCCTTGTTCTTCAGACAATAATAATATCGGCCTAGCAAATTAACTGACTAACCAGCTCCCCCTCCCAGCCCCCCCCAAATCTCCCCCATGCCCCCACAGTTCTGCTCCCAGCCCCCCAAAGCTCCCCCTGGCTCCTCTCCAACCTTCTTCCCATGCCCACCACCCCATACCATGGTTGGGTACTCCTTATGGGACTGACTCCAGCCCTGACCCTCCCCGTCTCGGACCACTCCCATTTCCATAGCTTGATTACTTTACCTTTCACCCTCAGCCCACCCTCGTTTTGGGGAGCAGCTCCCCTTCCCACGTTAGCCAGCATGGGGAGATGAGATGCTTCTCCCCCACCCAGATCCAGGAACAAACCCAGGAGTCCTGGTTCCCAGCCTCTCTCCTGCTCTAACCACTAGATCCCACTTTCCTCCCCTCGGCGATCCTGGAATAGAACCCAGGAGTCCTGATTCCTGTCACTCAGCCACTTGCATTAGCCTTGTGACTCAAGGGCCGTGCCGCGCCCTCATGGACCCAGGAGCTCGGGCCTGGCGTGGTAGCAGGTTCCACGGCACCCCCCCAGGGACCCACCTCAGGCCATGGGCTCGCAGCTCCTTGTTCATCTTGAGCTGCTGCAGGTCGTCGATGTCCCGGAAGAGGAAGAAGACGTCTTTGCACTCGGGGTGGGTCTCGAATAACCTGAGCGGGGGAGGGGAGGCAGACTTAGGGGGATCGGGCGCTAGCCGTTTAACTGGGTCTTTTTGGACCACAGGGCAGCTGGGCGAAGTGCACGGGCGCGACCCCTAGGGGTGGTGCCAAAACAACACTCTGCCGCGTATACTGCCCCTCCCCGCCCCACAGCACATTGCAATGGTGGGAGCCGTCCACCTGCCTGCGTAGACGGCAACATGGGATGTGACTTGACCTCAGTAGGGACCAGGAGAGAACCCAGGAATCCTGACTCAGTGCCCCTCTGTAACTGGCAGAGCAGCCCTCCCCTTCCAGGAGTGGAACCCAGGAGTCCTGGCTCCCTGCCCCCCCCAACCACTGGACCCCACTTCCCCCCCCCTCCACAGAGCCAGGAGTGGAACCCAGGAGTCCTGGCTCCCAGCCCCCCCTGCTGTAACCACTAGACCCCACTCCCCTCCCAGAGCCAGGAGTGGAACCCAGGAGTCCTGGCTCCTGGGCCAATTCTCAGGGTTCAGACCACACACCTTTTCACAGGGTTTGGTGAGATTCTGGAATTCCCTTTTATCATTCATCACCCATTACTGTCATGTCTAGAGGTGCCAAGCAAGGCCGGGGCCCCACTGTGCCAGGCAGTGCCCAGACCTCAGTTACTGTGTGTTTGTGTGTGCAGCACCTGGCACGATGGGGCCCTGATCTGGGTCACTGTGTGTCTGGGCAGCGCCCAGCGCGACGGGGCCCCAATCTCAGTCACTGTGTGTCTGGGCAGCGCCCGGCGCAATGGAGCCCCAATCTCAGTCACTGTGTGTCTGGGCAGCGCCCGGCGCGACGGGGTCCCAATCTCAGTCACTGTGTGTCTGGGCAGCGCCCGGCGCGACGGGGCCCCAATCTCAGTCACTGTGTGTCTGGGCAGCGCCCGGCGCGACGGGGTCCCAGTCTCAGTCACTGTGTGTCTGGGCAGCGCCCGGCGCGACGGGGCCCCGATCTCGGTCACTGTGTGTCTAGGCAGCGCCCAGCGCGACGGGGCCCCGATCTCAGTCACTGTGTGTCTGGGCAGCGCCCGGCGCGACGGGGCCCCGATCTCAGTCACTGTGTGTCTAGGCAGCGCCCGGCGCGACGGGGTCCCAGTCTCAGTCACTGTGTGTCTGGGCAGTGCCCGGCCCGACGGGGGCCCCGATCTCAGTCACTGTGTGTCTGGGCAGCGCCCGGCGCGACGGGGCCCCGATCTCGGTCACTGTGTGTCTGGGCAGCGCCCGGCGCGACAGGGTCCCAATCTCGGTCACTGTGTGTCTGGGCAGCGCCCGGCGCGACAGGGTCCCAATCTCAGTCACTGTGTGTCTGGGCAGCGCCCGGCGCGACAGGGTCCCAATCTCAGTCACTGTGTGTCTGGGCAGCGCCCGGCGCGACAGGGTCCCAATCTCAGTCACTGTGTGTCTGGGCAGCGCCCGGCGCGATGGGGTCCCGATCTCAGTCACTGTGTGTCTGGGCAGTGCCCGGCGCGATGGGGTCCCAGTCTCAGTCACTGTGTGTCTGGGCAGCGCCCGGTGCAACGGGGTCCCGATCTCAGTCACTGTGTGTCTAGGCAGCGCCCAGCGCGACGGGGTCCCAGTCTTAGTCACTGTATGTCTGGGCAGCACCTGGCGCGACGGGGTTCCAGTCTCAGTCACTGTGTGTCTGGGCGGCGCCTGGCCCGACGGGGTCCCAGTCTCAGTCACTGTATGTCTGGGCAGCGCCCGGCGCGACGGGGTCCCAGTCTCAGTCACTGTATGTCTGGGCAGCGCCCGGCGCGATGGGCTCCCAGTCTCAGTCACTGTGTGTCTGGGCAGCGCCCGGCGCGATGGGGCCCCAATCTTGGTCCCTGTGTGTCTGGGCAGCGCCCGGTGCAACGGGGCCCTGATCTCAGATGCGGCATGTGGGTGCGACCATAATCCACTAACCCTAATGTAGACAGACTGGATAAGAAGTCTCCTGTCTTTTGCCGAGCCCAAGAGAAACAAATGTTCAGCTGGGCTAACGCTCTGAACGAACAGCTTGGGTGGACGCTCTGCAAGCATCCGTGCTAAATATAGTGCTCTTGGGAGAGTGATTGTTCTGCACAGGGGAGCTCTGGGGAGAGCCATCTGTCAGCCCCTCGCCCCATGCGGCACGGAGGGGGAGGAGACCAGGTTCAGCGCACTTGTGCCCAGTGGAAGGCAGCAGCAAATTCCAGCCAGTGGTGCCACCGGCTGTGAGGCTTGTTGGCTTTTGCAGGCTAAGCAGAGTCTGGACTGATCAGTATCAGAGAAATGTCTGGCGGGAAGGGACCTCCAGAGGTCGTCAGGTCCAGCCCCCTGTGCTGGGGCCGGACCAAGTAAACCTAGACCAGCCCCGACCGGGGTTTGTCCATCCAGTTCTGAAAAAGCTCCAGTGACGGGGATCCCACGACCTCCTTCGGGAGCCTGCTCCGGAGCGTCACTCCCCGGAGAGTTAGAGAGTTGCTCCTAATATCTCAACTAAATGTCCCTTGCGGTGGATTACACCCATTGCTTCTTGTCCTGCCTTCAGCAGACATGGAGAACAGCTGATCCTCGTCCTCTTTACAACACGCGTAACGTATCAGACGACTGTTCTCAGGCCCCCCCTCAGTCTGCTTTGCTCCAGACTAAACCTACCCACTTCTTTTAACCTCTCCTCCTAGGGCAGGTTTGCTAAACCTTGGATTCTTTTTGTGGCTCTCCTCTGGCTCTCTCCAATTTGCCCACGTCTCTCCTAAAGCATGGCGCCCAGAACTGGACACTGCGCTCCAGCTGAGGCCTTCCCAGTGCCGAGTAGATCAGGACAATGACCTCCGTGTTTTACATACGACACTCCTGATAACACACCCAGAATGTTACTTGCCTTTTTTGCAATTGCATCACATTGTTGACTCATATTCAGTTTGTGATCTACTCGAACGACCAGATCCTTTTCGGCAGTACAACCCCCTAGCCGGTTGTTCCCCATTTTGCATTTGATTTTTCCTTCCTAAGTGACGTACTTTGCACTTGTCTTTATTGAATTTCATCATGTTCATTTCAGACCAATTCTCCAATTTATCCTGGTAGTTTTGAACTCTAATCCTGCCCTCCACAATGCTAACAACCCCTCCCAGGTCAGTTGCATCCACAGATTTTATAAGCGCACTCTCCACTCCATTATCCAAGTCATTGAAGAAAACATTGACCGGTACCGGGCCCAGGACTGACCCCTGCAGGACCCCACTACATACGCCCTCCCAATCTGACAGTGAACCATTGGTAACTCCTCTTTGAGTTTGGCCTTTCAATCAGTTGTGCGACCACCATACAGTGATTTCCTCTAGGCCACATTTCCCTAATTTGCTTATGACACCATCATGTGGGACTGTGTCAATAGCCTTAGTTAAATCAAGCTATATCCCGTCTACCGCTTCCCCCTCATCCACTTGGCCAGCAACCCGGTCAAAGAAGGAAATTAGGTTGTTTTGGGATGATTTGTTTTTGACAAAGCCAGGCTGGTTATTCCTTATCACCCCATTATCCTCTAGGTGCTTATGAATTGATTTTTTAATAATTTGCTCCAGTATCTTTCTGAGTATCAGAGTTCGGCTGGCTGGTCTGTAATTCCCCTGGTCCTATTTGGACCCCTTTTTTAGTACTCTGTTTGCCCTTCTCCAGTCCTCTGGGACTCCCGTCCACCAGAAGTTCTCAAAGATAATCACTAATAGTTCTGAGATTGCTTCAGATAGTCCCTTAAGTCCCCTCCGGTGAATTTCATCAGAGGCTTGAATACATCCAACTTCTTTAAATAGTCCTTAACCAGTTCTTTCCCTAGTGTGGCTTGCATTCCTTCCCCTAGTTGGTAATATTAATCATGTAGAGTCTCTGGCCACCATTAGTGAAGACTGAAGCAAAATAGGCATTAAACACCTCGGCCGCCTTCCCTGCTAAGTAGGGCACCTACACTTGCCTTCTTCTTCCTCTTAATGTATTTAAACAACCTCTTCTTATGGCCTTTCGTGTCCCTTGCAAGGTTTAACTCATTTCGTTGCCCTTCCGATCTGTTCCCTGCATGTTTGTCCCTATTCTGCTGTTCTCCTGCTTAGCAATGAATTCATCCATGTGTCCACTTTTCCCAGGCTTCCTCTTTGATTTTCAGGACATCAAAGAGCCATATTGGCCTCTCCTTATTCTTATCTTTCCTTCCCATTAGGATGGTTGGCAGTTATGCCTTTAATATTGTTTCCTTCAGAGACCGCCAGCTCACTGGAATTCCTTTGTCCCTTAATGTTCTCCCCGCGGGACATTACCTACTCGCTCTCTGCGTTTGTTAAAGTCTGCTTTTTCAAAAACAACGAGGAGTCCTTGTGGCACCTTAAAGACTAACACATTTATTTGGGCATAAGCTTTTGTGGGCTATAACTCACTTCATCAGATGCATGGAGTGGAAAATACAGTAGGCCATGCATCTGATGAAGTGGGTTGTAGCCCACGAAAGCTTATGCCCAAATCAATGTGTTAGTCTCTAAGGTGCCACAAGGACTCCTCGTTGCTTTTGCTGATACAGAGTAACACGGCTGCCCCTCTGAAACCTGCTTTTTCAAAGTCCATTCTGCTTCTTCCACTTCTTCCTTTCCTTTGAATCAGGAAATCTCTCATTTCATGATCACTTTCACCCAAATCGCCTTCCACCTTCAGATTCGCTACCAATTCCTCCCTGCTGGTCAGACTCAAGTCGGAAAGGGGTTCCTTCCAGTGACCGAGATCAGGGCCCCAAGAATAGATTGGAAATGTTGGGTTTGGCCGTGTTTCTTTTCCAACAGATGCCTGGATAATTAAAGTCCCCCATTACGACCAGGTCTTGTCTTTTGGATATTTCTGTTATTTGTCCTAGAAATCACCCATCCACCATCTCTTCCTGATTTGGTGGTCTGAAGTGGACCCCCACCATGACACCACCCCTAATTTTATATTACCCCTTTTATCTTTCCCTGGGGACTTTCAAGCAGTCTGCCTTCCTCCCACTTCCTTCAGAACCTCAGAAGAAGTGATGCTTGATGTTATGGGGCGCTGTGCTCTGAGAAGCGGGGGGCTGAGGGGGCTCAGTTGGGGGCACTCTCCCCACACAGTTCGTGCTGACTACACTGCCCCGGTGTGGCGCCAGGGGGCACTGTCCTGCAGGGAGCAAGGTGGAGGGCTCGGTAAGGGGCATTCTCCCCTGGCAGCCACCATGGCCCATTGCAGTGCATAAATCAATGATCAAACTTTCGTAACCCTCCAAAAATCCAATAAATAAAAACAGCACTCTGAAAATTTGAGGGAAAGGTTCAGATCGGGTTTCTGATGTTTGGAAGTGGATTTGCTGTGCATGGAACCATCATCTAGTGTAAAGGACCGGACTCCTGGGTCCCCACCCCAGCTGTGGCCCGGACTCCCTGTAAACATTAGGGCTCCTGGGTCCAGGCCGCAGCTGTGCCCCAGACTCATTCACTGAGCATCAGGACTCCTGGGTCCCATCCCCAGCTGTGGCCTGGACTCCCTGTGAGTGTCAGGACTCCTGGGTACTCTCCCCATCTGTGCCCTAGGCTCGCTGTGTGACCGTGGGCAAGCTCTTTCACCAATCTGTGCCTCAGTTTCCCCATCAGTAAAAGCAGGCTAGTGGTCACGTCCTGGGGTCTGTGAGATTTCCTTCCACTGTTTGTGAAGTGCCTTGAGGCGCCTGGATTTAAGGCCCCGTATGCCATGCCCAGTCTAATGGTCTGTGATTATGCTCTGAGCAAGTTCAGTGAAAGGAAATCACGGGCAATTCCTCGCCTGGGGCTAACTCCTTGGCCTCTGCGAGATGTGGCAAGTCCCTAAAATGGCAGAGAGGTGCTGGGCTATAGAACTCGGCTCTGCATGCTCCACAAGCCCAGACGTGGAAAATCCTCACTGACTTGGAGCAGTAGAGGGGTTTATGACACATAGTTTGACCGATTCAGTCCAGCGGTGGGAAGTACAGTCCTGACGCACCAGCTGGTGGACCAACGGCCTACACTTTAGTTTATTTGTGAGGGCAGCTGAGCCTGGGGGGGGGGGGGGGGGCGCTTGGTGCTGGTTAATTATGAATCTTTATGCAAAGCAGCCCAACGAAGGAGAGGAGGAAAAGCCGCAGGGATTAAATAACCCCGCCACCTCACCCCGCCAGCTTCCACCGGGATCCGCGGGGCTGCCCACTGGGAAGGAAAGTTAATTGGAGCCCCGGCACCTGGGGGTGCCACGGAAGTGGGTGATCGCCTGGGCGGTGCCCTTTCTGCACAGCTGATTGCGCTGTGGTTTATTGCTGGCGATGCAATGGGGCTGGAGGGGGGGCTGCTGCGTTGATGCAGAATCCGGTTGCTAAGACGGAGCGGAAGGCGGTTGTCGTGTCAGGGCTCCTGCTTCGTCACACTTCAGAATCCCACCCTGTGGGGGCCTGGCCCTTTAAGCAGGGGAGCCAGCTGCGTCCTGTGCCAACCCCAGCCCACCTCTCCAGGTGAAGGGGAGGAGGGGCGCTTGGGGGAAGGTGAGCATGCAGAGCCAGGTCTGCCTGAGTTTGGGCAGTAGCTAGGACCAAGCACGGTTAGCCTGGGAATGCAGCCCTGTGGGGGAGAAGGCCGGGGAAGGCTAGAGGAGCAAACCCCCAGCGGAGGGATGGAAGGAAGCTGGCCTGAGATGCCAAGGCCTGGGGAGTGAGACCTGCTGGGAGTAGAACAGAAATCAGTGTGGCCTCGTGGATTGAGCATCAGACTGGGGCTAGGGAGACCCTTCCCCTGCCTCATGACTCAGTGTCCCCACCTGTCCAATGGGGATAATGCCACTGAGCGCCGTTGTAAAGTCCTCTGAGATCCTGCTGGATGGGGCGAGCTAGGGCGCGGAACCAGTGACTTGGAAAGAAGTGCACCTGAGGCCATGAAGAAAAGGGGCTGAAATCCTTCGGCTGCTGAGTTCTTTGAGCCACTGGCCGGCGAGAGCAGAGGACTGGGATGTCAGGGTTCATAAGCCATGCGGTTGTCAGGCAAACACAGGCCTTTTACCCATAATGCTGGCCCCGTACATGCTGTGGGAAGGGCTCTCCCCTACAATCCTGCCTGCCAGGTGCATCCTGTCTTACTAGGGATTGCGATAGAGCACTAGCTGGGGGCACAGGACAACTGGCTTCTATTCCTGGCTTTGCCACTGATCTGTTGGGTGACTGGGGGCCAGTCCTTTTCCATCTCCGTGCCTCAGTTTCCCCTCCCAACTTTTGGGTATTTAGATTGTGAGCTCTTTAGGGCAGCACCCGGCACGACGGGGCCCTGATCTCGGCTGGGGTCTGGGCAGCGCCTGGCACGATGAAGCCCAGATCTCGGTTGGGGTCTGGGCAGCACCCGGCGCAACGGGGCCCTGATCTCAGCCGGGGTCTGGGCAGCGCCCAGCGCAACGGGGCTCTGATCTCGGCCGGGGTCTGCGCAGTGCAATGTGGTCTCCCCCAGCCCCAGCCAGAGGGAGGAGGGCCGGGTGCTGCTGGACACCTAGTACGTCATCAAGCCAGACAACACCAAGGAGAAGATCGCCTTCTTCGTGGCCCACCAGTGCAGCAGAAGCAGCCTCCTCCTAATGAATCTATAAGGGGCCAATGAATCTATCTATGAGGCCAAAGTTAAGGGGTGCTGAGATCCAGCTCCAGCTCTAACTGGAGCCTTCATTTCCCAGCAGGCCTTAATGACCCTCATTAGGCAGCTGATGCGATCGGACAGGCTTGCCGTGTTTCCAATCAATTTGCTGTTTCCCCTATTGGATTAGCCAGGAGACCTGCAGCCGGGTAATTGGAGTAATTGATGCCATATGGAACACAGGATGGGCTCCGGTGCCATGGGAGAGGAGCCTTCCCCACACGCGGGGCCGGAGTTCCCAGATAAACAGCCAAGGGGTGGGGGTTACGGATCAGCCTGCCCGGGGAAAGTTAAACCCTGCTGGTGCCTCTTCGCCCTTCCTGGTGGATGAACGTAGCCTGGGAGAGGCGCGTTTCTCTGCCCCAGCTCCTCTTGGCCTGCCTCTCCATCACGCTCAAGAGCCCTTTGTCCCTCTCTGGCAGCCCGAACGGTCCCCTGAGAATCTCCCCATGGCGGGGGTCTTCCCCAGCTGGTGTGGAGCTGGTGTACAGCCTCCGGTGACCAGAGAGCCCTGCGCTGTGACTGTTCTCTGCCCCCAGGGCTCACTGGGGGGGGAGCAAGGACATAGCTGGGGTGCTCTGCGCTGTGGCTATTCTCTGCCCTCCAGGGAATTCAGCCAACATCTGCGTCACCAACGCTTTGATTTCGTCAGGAGTCTCACGATATTTGGGGTCTTTCCCCAAAGTCCCAGCTGCGGGAGGCAGGGGATTCCGGGAGACCCTTGGCTCTCGTTTTAAACAGAAATGACGTGCGTTCTTCACGGAGGCAGCGAAAAGCTAGGGAACGCCGCAATGGAGAACCCAGAGTCTGTTCTCTCCTTTCAAATCTCGGGGCGGGGTGCGGGGGGCGGTTTAAGCCACTCTGGTGATTTGGGGGGCCTTCATGCTGGCGACGCTGCGGCAACTCGCTGACTCCCGGGGAAAGTGCCTTTAACGGGCTGGCCCTGAGGCACGGGGGCCAGGGTGGGCGCATGCCCCCCAGCCGCCCAGGCTGTGTCTGCTCTGCGGATGAGTGGAGGCTGGCAGGCTGCGGGACAGACTTCCCCAGCGCTAAGTATCCAGCTGTCCCCTCTGGCCTCCCCCCTCCAATGCTTGATCCAGCCAAACGAATCAGCAGGTCCTGGTCAGTTGCCACCTAGTGACCCCAAAGGGGTCTGATCTCTGGACAGTTTCTCCACCTCAGCAAGAACTCGAGCAAAGCAGTTTGCTCTTCCCCACCCCGCAGCTCAGCGCCCTGCTACCGGCAGGTCAGAGAGACACAAGCGCTAAGCCGGAGCAGGCATCAGCACTCCCCAGCCAAGCCGTCTGGTACGACCAAAGCCCACTGCACTGTGGCTATTCTCTGCCCGCACAAGGCTAATGGGGCGGATCGGGGCTGGGGCCAGAGCAGGGTGGGGACTAGGAGGCAGGACTCCTGGGTTCTCTCCCTGCTCTGGGAGGGGAGTGGGGTCTAGTGGTTAGATCCAAGGGGCCTGGGAGGCAGGACTCCTGGGTTCTTTCTGGGAGAGGAGTGGTTAGAGCAGCAGGGCTAGGCATAAGAATTTTTGGGTTCTCTTTCCATGTCTTATAAGGGTATTTGGTCTTGTGGCTGGAGCAATGGGGGTGGAGCCTGGGAGTCAGGACTCCTGGTTTCTGTTCTGAACCCTGTCACTAACTTTGGGCAGATCCCACTCTGTGCCTCAGTTCCTCCCTTCTGTTAGGAAGGCAATAAGGATACTGACCCTTCCTTCGGGAAGGGCTTTGAGAGCACGGGATGAGAAGCCCCCCAGTAACCGTGAAGGTTATTAATTCAGAGAGAGCCCCACAAGTGTGCTGACCGACAATTATTTGCTTGAGCGTATTACAATCGTAAACTGCTGCTCGCAACTTCTATCCAAGGATCCAAAAGTGCTTTACAGACCTGCATGAGTTCAGCACCACAAGCCACATCCCCTGGGGAAACAGAGGCAGGGAGAGGGGAGAATTGCCCAGGGTCACACGGTAAGTCAGTGTCGGAACTGGGAATGGAACCCAGGTGTCCTGTTCTCCCCTGGGGTAATGCTCAACCCTGCTCCCCTCCCAGAACTAAGTATGGAACCCAGGAGTCCTGGAACCCAGTGTCCCCTCTGCTGTAATCACTAGACACCGGTCCTTCCCATCCCAAAGCTGGGAATAGGACCCAGGAGTCCTGGCACCCAACCCCCCCTGCTATAACCACTAGACCCCACCCCCTTCCCAGAGCTGGGATAGAACCCAGGAGTCCTGGCTCCCCTCCCAGAGCTGGGATAGAACCCAGGAGTCCTGGCTCCCAGCCCCCAATCATTAGACCCCACTCCCTTCCCAGAGCTGGGATAGAACCCAGGAGTCCTGGCTCCCCTCCCAGAGCTGGGATAGAACCCAGGAGTCCTGGCTCCCAGCCCCCAATCATTAGACCCCACTCCCTTCCCAGAGCTGGGATAGAACCCAGGAGTCCTGGCTCCCCTCCCAGAGCTGGGAAAGAACCCAGGAATCAAAACCGACAGTGCCTGTATTCTAACCACCCAAATGTGAAATGTAGGAATAAACACAGGTGCAAAGAAACAATTTGCCGTTAAGAGCAAGACCCAAAGACATGTGCAGGGGTCGGTTTCCCTGGGCTTCCTCCTCACAGATCAGCGGCTGACCTCGAAGGCTAGCTCCAAACCGGCCCCATGGCCACACAGCAGCGTTCCAGTGGAGTCACTAGACCAGATCCGCAGCGGGCGTAAACAGCTACGGCCCCATTGGGGTCAGATCCCGCAGCTGGTGTGAATGGGCCAACGCTCCACCGGAGTCAAAGGAGCAGTGCCGGCTGACATCAGTTGCGGGTCTGGGCCCGTGGGTTCCCCTTGAACACCCGCGAGCTAGACCAGACGCCAGCTCTGAACACACTTGCATTTTGGGCTCTGCTTTGCTAGAAACATGGAACTTTTTAAAGCCAAGAAACTCCCATCGGCTGCTTACAAACCAAACCAGTCGGGGGATTTTCTTTGGTGGCAAAAACTGTCCACCCCCAGCAATATCCCCGTGCACCCCAGAGCAAGCCAGACTCCAGGACAGGGACCAGGGAGGGGAGTGGGGATGACACGGACCAGGCATCTGGATTGCAGACAGCCTCTGTGCCCGAACAGCCAGCAAGCCGGCAGCTTCGCTCACCTGATAAAGACGATGATGCCGACCCGGGCGATATTGTCGTGCAGGATCCGCCAGGACTCCTGGATCCGCTCCTTCTGCGCGTCCACCAGCGGAAAGGGAACTGCCCCCGGCCCGTCGCCGCCGTGCTCCGGTCCCGTTTTCGACGCCGCTTGGCTTTCCACCGACGGGCGCCCCTTGGACTCCGGAATGGTTTTCCCCGGGGCGATCCCGGAACCCGACAGAGCGCACCCCATCTCGAGAGGGGAATAAAACCCACCCCCAGCAGAGCTTCGGGGGGCCGGACTCCTGGGTTCTATTCCTGGATCTTCCAAACCAGCTAGACAGACAGAGATACAACAAATGAGTTAGGGACCTGCAGCTGGACTGAATTTTAACCTTAGTACCTCCCCTGGGACGGAAGCCCCAGAGAGTATACCCCAGCGCAGAGCTCGTCGCTCAAAGCACCACGAACTAGCTAACGATCTAAAGGGAAACAGACCTTCAGCCTGAGGGACAGCTGGCGTAAACTAGCTCCTTCCAAGTTGGCTGACTACCGGCGATTTACACCCCCTGAGGATCCGGCCCTGAACCTCCAAACGCTCCCAGCCAACGCCCCGATAACGGGGACCTCCTGATGCAGCCAGCAGCGTCCACCTACCCTGAAAGCCCCCCTCCCACCCCGTCCTGGGCGACCAGGAGGAGGCTGCTGGAGATGGTGAAAGAGGCCAGCGGCGTGTTTGAGGCTCAGGCGTGCAGGTGGATCGTATTTGTACAGAGCTGAATAGTCCAGGCTCTCCAGGGTCCTAGACGACACAGATTCAGCCCTGGTCGAAACATAATGAATGGGAGCGTCAGGTCTCCTACTCAGTGCACATGCTGGTGGGGGGGGGTGGCTTTCCAAAGAGCTCCCCCAGCCAAACGTTCGCTGTCCTGGGCCTGCAGCTGGTAACAAGCTCTCAGGACCCGGCTTCTATGGAGCCGCATAGAAATAGTCCATAGACACACAGGACTGGAAGGGACCTCGAGAGGTCTCTAGTCCAGTCCCCTGCACTCCTGGCAGGACTCAGTATTGTCTGGACCAGGAGCGAGGCGGTGTCGGCGAGACCGAGCCTGGGACGCTGTGCCCAGTTCTGGAGTGGGGGCGGGGGGAGGACGCATTCAAACACGCCTGTTGGCAAATTGGGGCGGGCGCAGAGAAGAGCCACAAAAATGATTCAAGAGCGGGAGAAAATCCCCATGCGCGAGAGAGATTTTAAGGGAGCTCCCGCTGGCTTATGACAAAGACGATCAAGAGGTGACCTGATTTAACAGCGTATATGGCCCTGGTTACTTGGTCCCAGCGTCGACTGGGCGAGCATCCCGGGCTTTAAAGGGGCTCTTGCGTTGAGCAGAGACAGGCGGAACAGAAATCACTGGCTGGAAGTTGAAGCTGGACATATTCCGACTGGAAATAAGGCCCTGCTTTTTCACAGCCAGGGGGACTAACCCTGGGAACAAACGGCCAAAGGAAGCGGCTGTCTTCAGACGCCTTGCTGCAAGACAGACTGGATAGTCCAGTGCAAGTGATGATCGGGCTCCGTACGTGGGGAGCTGGGCAAAGTTTAACAGCCTGGAGGTCAGACTGATGATGTAATGGTCCCGTCTGGCCTTGGCCTGGGCCAACCAGGGCCAGCTGGGGTGGATAGGGCAGACACTTGTCCAATAGGAACCAGGCCAAGGGCCATCCAACTTAGTTCATGCAGGTCCCAGGGGCTCCCAGCAAATGGATATGGTTTGGGTCTTTGCCGGCGCAAGGAATCCCTCTGCATTGGGGTCAGATCAAGCTGGATGTTTGTCCTGGAGGAGATCACCTGAGCTGGGCTTGCTGTACTGGAGGGAGGCGTCTTGAATTATTATTACGCTGCTGAGCATGTGCTGTGCTCAGGGGTCCCGATTCCCAGCTTCCCCAGCCCGGCACTTGGGGGCAGGTGGCTTTTGAGCTCTGCTTTGCACTCCCTATATTCCAGGTCTGGCCTGAGGTGAATATTAGAGCAGCCTCGGGGTTGCTCTAATTTATGCGCTGCCCCCTGGGGGCAGAGAAAAGCCACAGTGCAGAGCACTCCAGCCAGGCCCCCAGTTCCGACTCAAGCAGGGAGACCTGACACCAGCTCCACACTGGCCAGAGTAGATCCCCGGGGCCGGGGGAATTTTGGCCCGGGGCTGCTTGTGCCCTCAGTGGGCCCTGAGCATGTTGCCCACTGACTCCAGCAGGAGGGAGTTAATCAGTCCCACAGCTGCATCTGGTAGGCGTCAGAAGCACCATGACAACTGCCAAGCCCTGGGATCAGCGATGGATCCATGACATCCCTTTTTTGGGGGGGCGGGAAGTGCCCAAAAAACAATGAGGCCCTGGGCATATTCGTTAATTTCAATTGATGCTTCTTGAACAGTAGGAGTCAGTGTTAAACACATCCAGATTCATTCTGTGCCCGTTTAGCCCGTCTGACTTGAAATCAGGATCTGTACCTTGGGTCAGGAGGGGTCCAGTGGACGGCTGGGCAGCTCGCACAGTGTGACGTGGCTGGAGGGGGGGCAGAGGGGCTGGGGGGGCCACAGGGGCTGGGGTGCATGAGTCACGGGCACTTTGCATTGGATGGGGGACCCTCTAGCTGGCCTCACGTGCTGTGAATCTGCCCCATTCTCCTGAGGTATATCCATGCGGTCTGCACCCCCTGCCATAGTTCTTGACACCCTCCCTGCCCCCCCATGCCCTGGGAGAGGGTTGTCCCCTTGCTGGTATGACTCAGAGGCGAGGGGGGGGGGCTAGCCCATAACCTGCCCCCTCCTCCAGTGCAGAGCTAGGTGCAAATAAGCAGCTCCTTGCAGGTTCCATCTGCTAGAGTCGCTCCCTGTCGGCCCTTCTCCACCCCTACCCTGCTGCATGCTGGGAAAATCTGCAGACACGCACACACCCCTTACTGCTAATGATGCCAGGGAGCAGAGAATTCTGGGTATTTTTTCCAGGTCATAGTAGCTGAGCACTCCTGGGAAGTATTGTGTCTGTTTTACAGGCGGGGAAACTGAGGCACAGAACAGTTGTGGGGGAACTTATCCCGCAGCAGCAGAGCCAGGAATAGAACCCAGGTATCCTGCCTCCTCCTCCTCCAGTGCCCTAGCCACTGTACTGCACTGTCCCATTGTATGGATGGGGAAACTGAGTCACGGAGCCTGGACAGTGACTTGCCCAAAGTCCAACAGGATGCTGGGACTTGGACCCAGAGCTGCTGAAACCTGGAGTTTAATGCCCCCGGCCCAGTCCAGCAACTGCTAAACCAATCTTCCTACCCGCCCCCCACCCCGCTGCACTGCATTCTGGGATACCTGCCCCATCGTGGGACCCAGCCAAGGGCCTGCCAAGGCTGTCACAAACCTGCTAACACGCAGGCTGCCCTCCCCTGGAGAGTCTCCATCCGCCGGCCGGCCTCCCCCACGCGGGCTCGGGGGAATTCCAGCTCGGCCTGGATTTCTTCAAACTTATCTCCTGCCATCTGCGTCCAGTTCCCAAAGGTCGGTATGCTCTCTGGCGCGCGGCCTGCCCGCCTTGCAGCCTTCTTCCCACCCCGCCTCGCGGCACACCAGCAGGCCCCAGCTGGCGACAGAGCTTGGGGTGGGGGGGGGGTCACCCCGGATCTGGGGTTATTTTTTTTTAAACTCCAGAGCCTGTTTTACAGGATCTTCCCCCACCCTCCCCCAATGCCGTTAATTAAATACACCTGTTTCTAAACAGAAAAGTGGGCCTAACGGATTCTGTGCCAGAGACGAGGTGGGTGAGGGGAGACCTCCTTCTGCTGGGGACCACGCCAAACAAATTCTAGGCTATGCAGCCATCCGATCCCCCCTGCAGGCTTTGAATGCTGGGTTCTCAGATCCCCACCCCCCCCACCCCAAGCTGCTCCGACTGGAGCTCCAGGAAAAATTGCCAGGGGAGAGGGGGTTAATACATGCTTCGCCAGTGGGGTGATGTAGCTATTTGTCAGGCAGCCGCAGGCAGGTGGCAATCAAGCGCCAGGAGCTCCCACCCCAGCTCTGGAAGGGAAATGTCACACAATGGTTAGAGAGAGACACATATATGTGACAAATCCAGCCTGAAAGGCAGAGCGGATTCGAGCTGGGTCTGCCGGGCACCTGGGTTCTGTTCCCAGCACTGGGACTTGGGGCGAGTTATTTGTAAAGGGGAAAAGTTTAAGATCCAGACGCTTTGAAAGGTTGGTGGGCTACGGGGGTCCTCTCCAGGCCACGGTCACAACTCCTGCACTGGGCTTTCTGCCTCCCACAGCCGCAGCCTGCAACCACAGGCCCCCTGCTCTTCCCAGAGCTGGGAAAAGGAACCCAGGAGTCCTGAATGCTATTTCACTGCTCCTTTTCCAGAGCCAGGGACAGCAGACAGGAGTCCTGACTCCCAGACCGCCCTGCTCCAATCACTAGACTCCACTCCCTTTCCAGACCCAGGGATAGAACCGAGACCGCCCTGCTCCAACCACTAGACCCCACGCCCTTCCCAGAGCCCGGGATAGAACCCAGGCGTCCTGACTCCCAGACCACCCTGCTCCAACCACTAGACCCCAACCTGCTGTAACCCCAAAGGCTGGGAATAGAACCCAGGAGTCCAGGGTCCCTCATTCAGCTCATTGGAGCCCAGCTGCACCGTGGCTGGCCCCAGTTTGAACCCAACTCCAAAGGAAAACATGCCCCCCCTCCAAGCCCCTGTTCCTTCCCAAGCCCAGCCGGTAGCAGCTGTGGGACACAGCGAGCCAGAAAGGGGTGGGGTGGGGGGATCTAGTGCAGGGGTGTGTGTGTGTGTGTGGGGGGGGGGGTCTGTGCATCCATTTCCAGCCCCTTCATGTCTCCAGCCCGTCTGAAGGCAAGAGGGAGAGTGTCAGGCCAGGGTCACCCCGGGAGCCACCGCAAAGGCTGTCCGGCTGCAGCTGCAGCCAGCTCTGGGTTTGATCTGCTTGGTTGTGAGTCAGGGCTATGAGCAGCTGGGGAGGGGGAGCAGGAGAGGGGAGGGGTGTGGGGGAAGGGAGGGGGAGGAGTGTGGGGGCAGGGAAAGGGAAGGATATGTATGGGGAAGGGAGGGGTTGTGTAGGGGACAGAAAAGGGAGGGGGTTGTGAGGGGACGGGGGAGGGAGAGGGGAGGATATGTATGGGGGAGGGGAAAGTTTGTGTAGGGAGGGGGCAGAAAAGAGAGTGGCTGTGACAGGAGGGGGAGCAGGAGAGGGGGCGTGGGGGAAGGGAGGGGGAGGATATGTATGGGGGAAGGGAGGGGTTCTGTATGGAGGGGAGGGGGCAGAAAAGGGCATGGGTTGTGAGGAGAGGGGGAGCAGAAGAGGGGAGGGGTGTGGGGACAGGGAGGCTATGTATGGGTGAGGTTTTGCTCACAGGAGGCGGCCCCTGGCTCTGGGGTTCCTTGGTCTGTCATAATGAAGGAAGGACACTTAAGTGGGGGGCTGGGAATCAGGACTCCTGGGTTCTCTCCCTGGCTCTGGGAGGGGAGTGGGGTCTAGAGCAAGGCTGTATCAGAACCAGGACACCTGGGTTCTCTTTCTGGCTGCGGCAGGGAGAGTGGCCTAGTGGGTTGAGCCGGGAGCCAGAACTCCTGGGTTCTAATCCCACCGCTCCCACCAGCTCATTGTGGGGCAGCCACTTTCTCCTGAGCCTCAGTTTCCCCATCTGAGAAAGCTTGGCTAAGGAGATGTGCTGGGGACAGTTATTCCAATGAGGGCCTGCTCGAGAGAGAGAGGGAGTCCAGCGTCACTGAAAACATCACTGTTTATTTATGGCTGGCAATTTTTTTTCTCTTCCAAAATTAACGTTAATACAAAAACAAAAACAAACCAAACCAGAAGTAAAAAGAACAAACACGTCCAACCAAGTTGTACGTATGATACAGGGGCCGTAAACCAATCCACCAGACCGGTAACATAACATCAGATCCTAACCACCGCCAATGGATTTACAAGAAGGCAAACTTCACAAGAAGCCAGAGGAACTAAAAACCCTGGGGCTTTAATTTAAAGGTGATTGTGACAGCATAAATAACGGACAAAGCTGTTTGAAAACCACAAAAGCTCTGGCGAGCAGGGGTGTGAGCCGAGGCGGCCGCTGGCCCAGAGGAAAGTGTAAACATTCATTTTCGTCACAAGTGGCTGTCCAACGATTTGGACGGAGACAACGTTACTGGAGGCCTGATCCTGGCGCCTGGTCCCTCCTGCTCTAACCACTGACGGGAAGCAACACACTCCTTTCCCAAAGTTGGGGGTAGAACCCATGAAACCTGCTCTCAGTCCCCCCCACCCCTGCTCTAACCACTAGATGCCACTGCCCACCTAGACTTTACGAAGAACCCAGGAGTCCTGGCTTGCTCTAACCACTAGATATAGCTACCTTGAGCTGGGAAAAGAACCCAGGCGTTCTGGCTCCTGCTGCTTTGCTCTCACCGCTAGGCCACGCTCCATTGGATTGGAGCGCATTGGGGAAATCTGAGGCGACGTTGGCAGGAGCAATCCATTAGCGCTTGGGAGGGGCTCAGAGGCCATGGTGATCGGCAGCGTAGGAGCATACGAATACCTGGATAGCTTGATCCCTCATCCCTTCTCAATTTCACAGCCTTCAGCACTTACCACTCACCCCCGTCCCGCTCCCGCACACCCGCCGGTCACACTCAAATGTCCACCGACCTCCTGTGTCACCCTCCCCCTCCTCGCCATGGCTCAGGGGGTCACGTCTGCCCAGGAGGGCGCAACGCAGCTGAGAATGGAACCCAGGAGTCCTGGCTTCCCTCCGCTAACTGTTGATCTTCGTTCTCTCCTAGAACTAGGACAGAAACCCAGGTCCCCTTGCTCTCTCTGTTAGATCACACACCGACCCAGATCTGGGACTGGAACCCAGGAGTCGTGGCTCTCACCGCTAGACCACACGTCAAGCCAGACCTGAGAGTGGAACCCAGGAGTCCTGGCTCCCTCCCTAACCAGCAGGGCGCGTTCCTGCCCAGACCCGGGAAGAGAAGCCCAGCAAGCTGGCGCCGACCCACTGGTCTGAGCGCTGCACTAGGCCTAGTGTCGGTTTTGCACTATCTTTTCCTATCTTGCGGCTTTTCCATTTGCAGGGGTGGGGTGTTATTTGGGGGCCACATCAAATAAATCGGTCGATTCGCCGGATGGCTCTGAGGACAGGCAAAAACGACACCAGGAAAGAACTGGCCGAGGGACGGCAGGGATAGAAGCCGTGCCGGGGGGGATGAGGCTGGAAAAATACGTACCATGCGGCCCAGCGACAAAGCAGGGCAAAGCAGATGGGGTGGAAAGGGGGTTCCCCAGTGGGTGGGGGAAGGAAGGGCCACCTCCACCACAATTCCTCCCAGGGCTGAGATTCACCCCTCTGCATTGGGACAACACCCCACAGGAAGTCACTGGAGGTAGGACAGTTCTGTGTCTGTACAGCACCTGACAACAGTGTCCTAGGCCAGGACAGGGCACCTAGGTGCTACCGTAATACACCTAAGAGCAATACAAATATACAGCACCGGGCACAATGCGGTCCTGGGCCATGACGGGGCACCTGAGTGTTACCGTAATACACCTAATAGCAAAACAAATGTACAGCACCTGGCACAGTGGGGGGGCCTTGGATTATGACTGGGCTCCTGGGTGCTACTGTAACATAACTAATGCTAATAAAAACATACAGCTTCTGGCCCGCAATGGGATCTGGCCCATGACTGGGGGGCCCGAGTGCTACCGTAATACACCTAATAGCAATGAAAACATGCAATTTTTGGCATGGGGGGAGGGGGTGTCCTGGTCCTAGGTGCTACGCTAACGCAGTCAATAATAATACCCTGGGGGAGTGGCTCGATTTACAACCATGCTGAGGGAGACAGAACCCCCTACTTCAGGGCATAAGATGATCTCGGACTATTAGAGATGAGACAGATTCCTAATGTGGCGGGGAGGGGGGAGCTTATCCCCCATCTGCCCCTGCAGGGTTCTTACACCTTGCTCCGCAGCACCTGGCGCTGGCCACCCTCAGAGCTGGGATACCGGGCGAGACGGGCCTCGGCTCAGCTCCAGTCTGGTGCCCCCTCTGACGTAAACCAGGTGGAAGTGAGATCAGAGTCAGGTCCATGAACAAAGAGGAGCTACGAGACCAGCTGAGGGCTGGGGAAGCTCAGTCGATTTCATGAACCGAGGAGAGGACGTGATGTCGGGCTAGAAGTACTGCCCTAGGTTGGGTTAAAACCCCTGAAACGGATGAGCTAACAGCTGTCCTTCATTCAGCTTCAGTGTAAGATACAACAGCATTCTCCAAGACCACGGCAAACCACAGCCACTCAGGAATTCAAAAGACTTTGGTGAAGGGGAGTTTGGCAGAGTATAGATTTTGGGGTAAGTGTCTTGGAGGCACAGCACATGGAGAGGGAGACACACAGAAGCACAGAAAGAAAGACAGACACACCCACAGGATGTGTGCTGCTGTGGGTAAGGAAGCGAGCTCTCATGTTTTGGGTCCACCTGTGTTCAGAGAAACAGGACTTTGTATGGTCCCTTGCAAATAAACAAGATTGCATCAAAGGTGCCAGATTCTATCGTCAACTTCTCTTCCCAGCTGGAACAATTGCATGGCCCCCACCTTTGACGAGCCGCTTGAGTCAAAAAGGGGCGGTCGGACCTACACGGGAAGGAGTTTGTTGATAGTGGAGGGCTTGATAATTGAGCAAAGGGAGAACAAGATCTAGAGGCAGGGAGACTGGAAACAGGGAGGGGGCAGCAAGTGGGTAATGGGGCAAGGAGCTAACCATTGGAGAAGTTCCCAAGGGACAGGGCAGATTCTCCATCTCTCAGACTCTTTAGATCAAGACTGGCTAAAGATTGGCTCTAGTTTAGCCTGAAGGCATGGGCTGGACAGGAATGGCCAGGAGGGGCTGGCTGCCTGGATTATACAGAAAGGCAGGATGGTGCCTTCTGGCCTTTTAAAAAAAAAAAAAGGCCACAAGAGAAGGAAATGAATGACATTTGAAACCTGGCCTTGACATCTTGGCCAGATTGCCCAAGGCGAGCGTTGCCCCAGCAGTCAGAGGAGAAAAAAGTTGAATCTCAAATGGACGAAAACATGCAGGCTCATACATTACAAGCGGTAAAGGAGCTAATAACCCTAGAGAGATCCCCCCCCACCACCCAATTGGTGGGCTGTGAAATAATTTGCAGAAACATGTAGCTAAATGGTTCCATCTGGAAGGCTCGATATTAAATACCAGAGTCTCTTTAACTACCTGCTGCTCCAATTTAAAAATCGCCTTGTGCAATCCCAGCTTTAGAAATGAAGCAGAAAAACTCATTGCAAAGCCACAGACATAGCTGCACTGCTTTTCCAAGGAGCCGATCTTTATTTCATTATTCTCATTTTATTGCCACCCTGTTCCTGATTTCCTCTTTTAGGGAAAGGAAACACACACACACACACAATTTCCCCTCGTTAATTTCAAGGAAAACAAGCAGGGATTCAAACATTCCAAGAAGTTTCATCCAAATCACAACCCAGGATTGCTCCATCTGGAGGGATTTTACTGTACCTGTGCAATATTTAAGCAAACTGCTATTTTGCATCTTGAATTCATCAGCGAGATCCACTAGAATCTCAGGGCAACTCAGCTCCAGGGAAAGCTGGGAAGAAACTGAGGAGTGGTTTTGAGTTACAGGGTTTTATGTGCCTAGGGAGGGGGAAAAAATCATTCTGGAGTAATTTGGACCAGTGGCCACTCTGTAGAGCTGGAGAGCCACCAAGTTTAAACGGGGCGAGTCAATGGGGCCAGATTCCCAGCTGGTTTAAACAGACATTGAGCTGATGATTTCAATGTTGATCTGATACAAATATTTTTAAAAACCGGTTCTACCCAACTGTCCCAATGCAATTTTTATGGGCAAATTTGAGTTTAAGGTGCATTTAGGCCTCGTAAACAGACGGACTTGGCTGCCTTGACATTTCCAGCACGCTCTGTGTGATCCTGGGGCCAACTCTTAAGCATGTGTTGAGGACACACCTGTGGTTCCCTTGGAGAGAAAGCAACTTCCCACTTCCTACATATTTTAGGGCATGCACCAGCTTCAGCTCACCAGAGCTGTAGTTTCAGTTTCTATTAGATTAATTACAGTAGCACCCGGAAAAATTGAGATGTATGCCGTGCCCAGAGCAAGCAACACTCCCTGCCCCAAAGAGTCCACAATCCCCCTGGGGGGAAATGAGGCACAGGGCAGATGAAGTGACTAGACCACAGTCACACACTAGGAGTTTGTAGCAGAACTAGGAATACGACCCCTGGGCAACAGCTCACGCAAGTTTAAGGGGGACTTCTGTGGAGCTGGATTTCTGCCCGGGGAGGCCCAAACACCAGAGTGAAGGCACAACAGGGATTGTCTGGCTGCCACAGCTCAGCATCTCAATGCACCAGAGTCCAAAGACAAACTGACCCCCGGGTCTAGCAAGCTGAGCCAGGCTCCACGCAGCTTAATGCACCAGGCTCTGTAAGAGGACAATGGCTTTCCCCAGGCCTGCTGCCCTCGCTCTGCTGGGCTGCTTCAAGCAGAGTGTGGCTGAAGCAAGGATTTGGCCCGGAAGACACTTTGGTTTTCACCCTTAAAAGGAGCAGGAAAATAGTTGGGTGTATGCCTACTGCCCCCTGCTGGCTCTGCGTGGCTCCACACTGCTCCCTTCTAGCTAGGCGGGTGTGCGTGCAGATCCCCCTGCTGGCTAAAGAGGTGTGCATATGTCCGTACTGCACCGTGCACGCTGAAGGGTGCGTGCAGGTGTGTATCCTGCCCCCTGCTGGCTAGGCTTTTGTGTGCGTTTGTGTCCCCCTAGTGCCCACTCCTCTTTACAAACACCCACACCGCTCACTTTGGTCCCCGTCCGGGCCCAATCCGCCGAGGAACGAGCTAGGCAGTTAAAACAACCCAGAGCCAGAACCGAATGCCGTCTGCCTCAGGTGGGGGCTTGCAAGGCGGAGAGCACTTAGCCTGTTGGCCTGTGGGTGCCGTGGCCACCTGGCTGGGACGAGCACAATCCGCTGGGGCCACACGGCTTTTACAGAACACGTCCCGCCGCTCCCTCCTGGCCTGGGAGGGCTAGAGACAGTTGCTTAATTGCACGGACAGACTCTTGAGTTCAGCTGGCCTTATCCACCCCACTGTGCCTCTAAAGTCACCCAAGGAAACCAGATCCACAGCTGGCATCAAGGGGCTTCATTCCATTGGGGTCAATGGGCCCAGATCCCCAGCTGGTATCAACGGGCCTCACTGCAGTGGGGTCAATGGGCGTCGCTCCATTAATGGACCCAGACCCCCAGCTGGTATCAATGGGCCTCATTCCATTGAGGTCAATGGGCCCAGACCCCCAGCTGGTGTCAATAGAGTAGGGCCAAATTACCCTAGCTGGGGATCTGGCCCCACCCCTGCCAACCCCAGTGGGTCAATAACAATTCATCCCCCCTTACCATCCAGCCCTAGAAATTGGTCCCATTGGTCCCGGGACATGCAGAGCCAGGAGTGGTCCTGCAGCCGTGGCTGTAAACCCCCCCCCGCCCGACCTGGCCCGTCACGTTTTCTGCGGGGTCTCTAAGGTGCTGCCGTTGATCCGCCTTGCGCTGGGCTGCCCAGGTGCCGCCAGCAGCGGGTGGGTGAGGCTGACCTGCGCGTTGCTGAAGGAGGCGATCCGGCCGCTGCCCCCGATCTGGATGTTGACGGTGGTGGAGTAGCTGGCCCGATGGGGTCCCGTGTCCCGAGCCAAGTCCCCCCTCGCTTTGGGGTACTCCTCTGGCGAACCCGGCGGCCCCATGCTGCCCGCCCGCTCAGCGTATCTGGAACGCAAGCCGGGGATGTCCGGCCACTTGATGCCATCCAGTTCGTCGGGGCTGGGACTGGCTGAGCCGCTAGAGGGCGCCCCGGAGCAGCACCCCGCCCTGTCTGCATCCCTAGGGGATGGGGGGCTCTCGGGGTTTCCCCTCGGCCTCCTGCCTGGCTGAGGTAACGTGGCGGAGGGGTAGGAGGTGGGCTGCAGGGGGGAGGAGAGGCGGGGGGTGGAAGACTGGGTGGGGACATGCAAGGGGGCGAAGGAGCAAGGCCGTGGGGGGGCACAGCCAGCTCTTCCCACTGCAGGGCGTTGGCTGGAGGGAGGGGGGGAGCACACCCGCTGGCAGGCCGGCGCTGGAGACTGGACCCTGGAGCTGGGCTCTGAAGCAGAGGAGAAGGGGGTGGGCTGCTTAGCTCGGGGGCCCAGGCACATCCCCGAGAGACGGTCGAAGGCCAGCAGCACGGCTGAGCCAGGCGCCAAGGGGATGGGCTCCCCCAGCCAGCTGGAATTGCGGCAACAGCCCGCGGGAGAGGGCGACCCGGGGCTGGCACAGGGGGGAGAGCAGACGCTGAGCTGGGAAGGGTCCTGCTTGCTGGTACAATGGGACCAGGCATTGGCCTTCTCACTGGGTAATGAAGCAGATGGGGGTGCTAGGGCTCTGGAGCCCAAGGGGCCGGGGGGTGGTCTCGGGACGGCTGAGCAAGGAGGCAGAGGCTTGGTGGGTGCCGAGGTCTCTGCTGACAGAGGCTGGGTGCCAGGTGGCCCCAAAGGGCAGGGGGGCGGTCTCGGGATGGCTGAGCAAGGAGGCAGAGGCTTGGTGGGTGCCGAGGTCTCTGCTGACGGAGGCTGGGTGCCAGGTGGCCCCAAGGGGCTGGGGGGCGGTCTCGGGATGGCTGAGCAGGGAGGCAGAGGCCTAGTGGGTGCCGGGGTCTCTGCCAACGGAGGCTGGATGCCAGGTGGCCCCAAGGGGCCGGGAGCCGGTCTCGGGATGGCTGAGCAAGCAGGCAGAGGCCTGGTGGGTGCCGGAGTCTCTGCTGGAGGAGGCTGGATGCCAGGTGGCCCCGAGGGGGCACCATTTCTCTTGGCCAGGCTCTGGCTGATGCAGGAGGCGGCAATGTACCTGGAGATGGCCGCGGCGCTGGAGGACAGGCGCCGGTGTGCCGGGGAGGAGGTCTGGAGGCGCGGCAGAGCCGGGAGGGGGCTGCGATCCAGGCTGGAGCTGGGCGAAGTGGGAGCCGGCCGGGCTGTGGCGCGGCCGGGCTGGGCAGCTGGGGACGGGCGTGCCACCCCCGTGGCCCGGGAAGGCAGCCGGGTGCCCCGGGACAGCAGAGCTACCAGAGGCAGGACGTTGCTGTGGAGCGGAGACGGGGACCCCGCAGCACCGGAGGGTGCCGCTGGCAGGACAGGGTCCGGCACGGCAGGCGGGGACGCCTCTCCTGTCCCGCAGCTGACGGGCCCCGGCGATGGCTCCTCAGTGCCAGGCGGGGAATCCCTGCCCAAAGCCAGGGCCCGCTCCTCGGGCAGCGGGATGGCGGCAGGCCCGTTCTGCTCCCCCGCCGGCTCCTGGGAGCCGGTGCCAGGGATGGAGGGGCCCGGCCCCAGCAGGTCAGGCTCGGCAGACGTGCCGACACACGCTGGCTCACACTCCTCCGCAGGGCTGGGGGAGGCGGCTGGGACCGGACCGGCCACCTCCGGCGCCTGCTGGCTCAGGGCCGCTTCCGAGAAGGGAGAGGAGGCTGGTGTCTCCACGGAAACCTCCCTGGCGCTCGCCTCACCCCGGCGCCCGCTGGCCGCCAGCTCTGCCCCCGCCAGCCTGGCTTGGCAGCCTGGCACCGACGGGCACCCGGCTCCCTCAAAGTCCCCGGCTTCGGGCGTCAAGCCAGTTCCACCGGTAGCGCCAGGAGCAGGCGGCAGAGACCTGCCCGTGCCGGGGCCTTCCCCAGCCGGATCACCTGGGCTCGGGGGGTGCCTGCTGAGCTTCGGAGGCAATTCCACCAGCAGCGGGGGAGGTGAAACAGCCACGGGGGCGGGAAGCTCCTGCCAGGCGGGTCCTGGCTCCTCGGCCGGGGCCGAACCCAGGCACTGGGAAGCCAGGAGAGGTGGAGGCCGGTCGCTGTGCAGATCCAGGGCGTTCCCTCGGATGGCGGCCACCAGCAGCACGTTCTCCTGGATGCAGTTCAGGTGCAGGAGGGGCTCACGGATGAGCACGTGGCCGTAGATCCGGGGCTCGCCTGGGGGAGAGAAGGGGAGAGGGGTCAGCGGCTCCCTGTCGACTTAAGTGCCTTATCCCCACGTGCAGCTGGGTGGCCTAGCGGGTAGAGCACAAGCATGAGCTTCAGAAGACCCAGTTCTTCCTTGCACTGCTCCAGGGTGACCTTGGGCAAGTCCCGTGCCTCAGTTTCCCCATCTGTAAAAAGGGGGGTAATGAGACTGACCCCCTTTGTGAAGCACTCGGAGACCTGCTGAGGAGACAAATATTATTCTCTCTCCTACTGCAGGCTCAGCACGCGGCCCCAATTTACCCCCGAAGCTAGGGGTGCAGGGACCCCAGCAGGACAGAGCCTAGGGTCAGACCCCCTCCCCACCCCAGCTGGTGTGAACGGGAGTTAGGAGTCCCGGAAGTCAAATGAATGGTGCTGAGTCCTACTGCACGGGGATATTACTCTGGCGTTCATCCCAGCTGGGGATCTGTCCTAGCAAATCAACTCCTGAATCCCTTTGAGGAGGTAACTCTGCCCGTCGTGCGAGTGCCAGACGGGGGGGCTGCGGTCTGTTGCTCAGATGCACATACATTGCTCAGATGGCAGTGTCTGATTTCCCCAGAGCCAGCCCCCCGGCTCCGGTTTCCCAGCGGCTCTTCCCATCTGCTCTCAGGCCCCTGCAAGGAACATTTTCTTTCCTGGGCTCCGGTCCCAGGACAGCTACTTTTGTGCGGCCGCCCGGGGAGGAGCAGGAGCAGCCTGCAGGGGTTCCAGCCAGTTTTCTATGCTGATCCCCCCTGGAATGACTGTGTGCGCGCGAACGGGGCCCAGCTGCGCCTATGAATGCTCCCTGCACAGAGCGAATGTGTTGCAGGCTGCAGGGATCATCCCCATCGGCTTAGGGGAGCTGGGACTAGAACCCACAGCCTTGAAATCCACCCAGGCATGTACAGCTTGAGCTAAAGGAAAGCTCCGCAATCTGGCCGCTCCTCTGGCACCTCAAGCCCTGCCACAGCCGGCAGAGAGTCCTTCCACGCCTGGGTCCCAGCACACCTTTGCTCAGGCTCCGCACTCCCGTCTCCCTGGGCGGCTCGGCGCCGGCCGCACGCCACAGGTCATTGCGTCAGGGACCCGTTATCTAGCGCTGGGACAGGCCTGGTGGCTCCGGGGCGCAGTCCAGCCTGCTCTGGTGTCCAGGCACCCGGGGACAAGCGCTCAGACAGCAGAGACTGACGTAAAGAGGGATCCAGATTCCCTGCCCCTTGCCTCCCAGGTCCGTGTAAGCCAACGGCCAGGGAGCCGGGGGGCGAACAGGCCAGCGCTGCTGGAGGATCAGATCCTGCCCCGATCTGGATTCCACATTGCCCCATTGCCCTGGGATCCATCATGATTCTCCACACAGCCTAGAGATTTGAAGGGGGGACTGGCTGGCTCAGGGGGGCAGGGAGTGGGACTCAGGGTGGGGAGCAGTGGGGAGAGGTAGAGCCATGCTGGAGAAAGCCTGGCACGCAGAGCGGCACCGTGGGGTGCCCTACAGAGGGTGGGGTCCTCTGACACCTGGGGCTTCCCCGGACCCCTCCCATGGCCCCCCTCCAAGCCATGCCGCAGTGGAGGGTCCTACCCACCCAGCCAGAGGCCCTGGGACTCACAGAGAGGGAGGCAGGGCCCTGGCATCTCCTCCCGCAGGCTTTGCAGGGTGCCCATCCTGCTGGGTGCCGGGCGGTGCGGCCCGTCCTGCGGCCTCCGGGCCGCCTTGGCCCGGCCGATCTTCTCGCTGTACATCCGGGCCAGGGCTTGCACCTTGCTGAGGATCCGCTCCGAGTTCTCCAGCAGGCAAGGGGCACTGTCCTCGGACAGCCCGGGCAGGGGGGCGTAGCCGGCGGGCGGGACACCGTCGGCGCGAGGGAGCCCGTCGCCGCGGGGCGGCCGGGGCGGGGCAGCCAGATCAGACTCCTCCACGATCCACAGGGGCTCCAGGAACGGTGGGGGCTCGCGAGCCGCCACCGGCCCTTTGCTGCCTCGCTTCGTGAGGGGGGTGCGCCCTCCCAGGGCGTCCACCGCCCCCCGCTCTTTCTCCCGCCAGGCCCGCCGGATCTCCGCGCACGACCTGTACTCGGGCTCCTGGCTGGCAGCGGGCAGGGCAGCATGGCTGGCAGGCTGGCCCCGCCCCTTCCCAGCATCCTCTTGGTTGGCACCAGCTTCGGTGCCTTGGTCGATGAGCTGGCCCCGCCCCTTCCCAGCATCCTCTTGGTTGGCAGCAGATTGGGTGTTTTGGTCGATGAATTGACCACGCCCCTTCCCAGCATCCTCTTGGTTGGTGCCATGGATGTCTGGGTTGATAGGCTGGCCCCGCCCCTTCCCAGAATCCTCTTGGTTGGCACCAGATTGGGTGTTTTGGTTGATGAATTGACCATGCCCCCTCCCAGTATCCTCTTGGTTGGTGCCATGGATGTCTGGGTTGATAGGCCGGCCCTGACCCTTCCCAGCATCCTCTTGGGCCTCTTGGTTGGTGCCAAATTCAGTGCCTTGTCCAAAGGCCAGGCCCGCCCCCTTCCCAGAATCCTCTTGGTTGGCACCATGAGGGCTGGTGTTTTGGTCAAGAAACTGGCCCCACCTCCTCCTAGCATCCTCCTGGCGGGCAGGGCGGGCCTTGGCCCAACAAGCCCTGCCTCCCTCGCGGTCCGTGGCGCCCTCCTGCTGGGGGAGGCGGTTGAGGTGGAGCACAGAGTCCCGCACCACACCTGCAGGGGCGGAGAGGGCGCCCTCCTGAGCGGGGGGGTCTGGGGCAGCCTCGCCCGCCTCGTAGTAGCACTTGATCTTCTCGATAAGCAGCCGGTCGTCTCGGGTCAGCGGCGACTCCCGCGCTGCCCCATCCCCGTACGGGGGGCAGGCCCCATTGGTGGCGCCCAGCTCCCCGCTGGATGCTTCCAGCCCTTCACGCAAAGCGTTATCCCCTGCCAGGACCTCTGGCTTGCCGGCAGCCTCCTCTGCATCCAGGTCTTCTAGGACACAAAGAGGGGAAGGGCCCCGCTCCTGCTTTTGCTGCTCCTCCTCCGATTCGCTGCGGGGGGGACGGCACGGCGGGAGGGGTTGCATCACGCCAAAGCTGCTATGGCGGGGCTCGTCTCGCCCAGGGGCATCTCCCTCCTGAACTTCGCTTCCCTCGGCTCGTTCTTCCAGCACGATGCGGTCCGGAGGCGGATCCTGGGGGATCAAAGCACACATCAGCAGGGTTAGAGGAGGATACTTCCCAGCAAAGGATTGTTCCATCAGAAAATGCTGATCCGTCGAAATCGGACCCCCGCTGGCGGGAAACGGACGCATTTCTCGCCTCGAAAACACCTGGGCGGGGGGGAAAGGGTTCTACATTTTTTAAATGAAAAATTCCAGTTTTCCGGTTCAAACCAAATAATAAAAAATATAAATAGTAAAAAATGAGGTAACACGGCAGCGGATGGGTGAATCCTTCATTTCGCGCTTTGTTTCCATGTTACACAGTGTTACCTGGGGCGGGCAGGGCTTGAAAATCACCCCAAAACGTGTTACGCCATTTATGGAGAGCCCCGAGTTTTTTTTTAAAAAAAAAAAGGATCAAAAGAGAAATGAAACGTTTGAAACGACCGGAACGGAAACGAATTTCCAACTGGAGAAAATCTTTGAGATTTTGATTTTACGTCCCGATCTGTGAAGGGAAAATGTTTCCATCTCTTGACCGTGCTCCTAGGATGAGAAAAGTTTCCCGTCCAGGTCTAGCTAACAGCACTGCGGCCAGCGGTCGCGATCCTTGCGGTTTCACTTAATAATCACCCAGCTCCTGGAATCATGGGCTTTCGGGGGAATCTCGGCTTTGATTCAAAGACCAAAAGGACATTGCTAGCCCTCCTGATTGCACAGAAAAGGGGGAACCCGTGAGGTCAAAGGAGCAGAAAGAACACTTGAATCTCATGATTTCTCAGGCCAAAATCGTGGGATTTCTCAGCCAAATCTCGGGCTGGGCGGAAAGCTGATGGCACCACGCTGGCAGAGCCGGGGTAGAAGTTTCACAAGCCCCGACGCACTTTCGGATCCCAAGTCCCATTTACGGGACCCAGGAAGAATCAGACTCTGAAGGGCCCGGTTGCTTTTGAAAATGGGGCTTTTGCTCTTAAGTGTTTTTGAAAATGTTACCAGAGGGCACACAGAAGTCTGAGTGCCAGGCCCTGCTCTGACCACCAGACCCCACTCCCCTCCCAGAGCCAGAGAAAGAACCCAGGAGTCCTGGCTCCTAGCCCCCAACCCTGCTCAAACCACTAGATCCCACTTCCCTCCCAGAGCCAGGGACAGAAACTAGGAGTCCTGGCTCCCAGACCCCTGCTCTGACCACTAAACCCCACTCCCCTCCCAGATCTGGGGATAAAACCCAGGAGTCCTGGCTCCCAGCCCAGTGCCCCATCCACTTGCGAATGCTGCCTCTATCCTCTCTCCCATTATGCCCCTTCTCCTCACGTACCTGCTCCGGCTGTGGAGCGGGGCTCCCAAGGCGCTGTTCCCCCTGCCCCCAGGGTGTCTCCTCCGTCCCCAGGTCCCTGCTCAGCCCCCTCTGGCTGAGCAGCTCCAGGATCTCCTCAGTGATGGACAGCGGCTCCTCAGCCAGGCAGAACGGGGGCGACTCGGCATCCTCGCCGGGGTCCGACTCCTCAGCCACGCTGGAGTCCAGGGTGCAGACGCTGCCCGAGGGCGCCAGGGGTAGCGGGGCGGGGAACAGCTCCCCCTCGCTGCCCGCGTGCTGCAAAGAGAACAGGCCCCAGGCTGCTAAGTCCCCCCAGATCCCTCCCTCCACGCAGGCCCCCCAGACCTGGGCACTGGGTGGGGAGAGGGAAGTGGGGTTATTCACCTGTTTTAACCCCCCCCGACCCCCAACCCAAGCTGGGGATGGAACCCAGAAGTCCTGATTCCCAGCCTCCCCCTGGCTCTAACCACTAGACCCCACTCCTCTCCCAGAGCTGGGGATAGAACCCAGGAGTCCTGCTTCCCAACCTCCCCCCTGCTCTAACCACTAGACTCCACTCCTCTCCCAGAGCTGGGGATAGCACCCAGGAGTCCTGATTCCCTGCCTCCTCCCACTCTAATCACCAGATCCCACTCCCCTCTCAGAGCCAAGGAGAGAACCCAGGAGTCCTGCCCCTCCCCCCAAGCTGGGAGCACAGCACACGCCTTCCAACTTCCTACCCCGGCACCGAGGCCCTTATTGGCAGCAATAAAACACCAACCGGGGAAGGGAAACCCCAGAACACGCCGGCCCCTTACCTTCAATTTGGGGGTGGCTGGGAGCCCCCGACAGCGACCTCAGCGCAGAAGGGAAAGAGACAAACCCAGAGTTAGACACCTGAGCAGCCGGCCCCAAACCCACCAGCACGGACCCATCTGGCAAAACAAGGGCCAGCCCCGCTGGTGCCTCCTAGGCTCAGGTCCTGTCCCGGGCTCTTAGGAACACAGGAATTTTCAGATCAGGACAGACTTGGAGCCCATCTACCCCGGTATCGGGCCTGCATTAAAGGAAAGGGCAAGACTTCCCTCTAGTGGGCAGTGATGGAATAGCCAGTGCCTGTCTAACCTTCTGGGAAGGCTGAGGTCCAAAACTCAGCACTGTCTACATGTCGGCAACGATACTGGTTGGGGGGAGCCCAGGGCTGGGATAGCAGGGAGGTGAGGGGCACCAGGAAAGCTGTGGGAGAGCCCAGGGCTGGGATCGGTGGGGGCTGCGGGTCAGGGCTGCAGGCCAGCAAGAGAGCAGGGTGGGGGATACTTACCGTTCTGCTCCTGTCCCATCTGGCTCAGCTCAGTGGCCGGCTCTGTGGACAGAGGAAGAAGAAGCGTTAGCTGAAGCCCCCCAGGGGCAGGGAGAGGGCGGGAACACTCAGGTTCCACCCTGCCAGGAAGAGTTGGAGCCGCTCGGGTCACCTGGGGAGCTCCCCTGTGTTGCCCATGCCAGCAGGTGGAATGACAGCCGGGGAAACTGAGGCACAAAGTGGAGACGACTTATACAAAGTCACACAGGAAGTCTTTGGCAGATAATCCAGGAGTCCTGACCTTCTTGTTTCCTGCTCTAGCCACTGGACCCCACCTCCCTTCCAGAGCTGGGAAGAGAACCCAGGAGTCCTGGCTCCCAGCCCCCCTGCTCTAACTCACAAGATCCCGCTCCCCTCCCAGAGCTGGGAGTCAGGACTCCTGGGTTCTCTCCCCAGCTCTGGGAGGGAAGTGGGGTCTAGTGGCTAGAGCAGGGGGGCTGGGTTCTCTCCCCAGCTCGGTCACTTATTTGCTGCAAGACCATCCATGCCTCAGTTTCCCCGTCAGGGGGGCTCCGTCTTCATGGCCCAATCAATCCTTCCCCTGTTGGCGGAGCCCACTGACAGCCCCATTTGCACCAGTTGGGAGGTGCCACCCCCGACAAATCCCCACAGGAGCCGGGCTGTCTCCTCTCCTGCCATCACGTACTGGCTCAGGGGCACTCACCGGACTGCCTGCGCCCACGGCGGTATTGAGGGGCGCCATCCAGCTGGGCGACGGGGCAGCTTTTGCGGGCTCTCTCCGGCGGCTCTGAAACGGGACAGGAGAGACCAGATCGGAGAGGAATCCTGCCCCACCCTTGCCTCTGGCTTCCCTGGGGCTGGGGAAAGGCAGATGAACTGGGGCAAGAGGGTCGGGATTACCCGGCCAACCCCTTAATTCAGCAGGGTCCTTGCACATGGGGACATTAGCACCAGGACCCGCTCCCTGGCACACGGTCCCACCCCCACCTGCTGGCGTCAAGATCCCCTTGGCGTCCCAGCTCAGCTCAACAGGGCCTGGCCCGTGGCTGGGAACACCCCCACCCCGCTGCACCCCGCTTTCCCCCCGGCACCTTGGTACCTGACTGCCGCCTGCCGCGGCCGTAGCCCCAAGCGTCCTCCATCCTTGGAGAGGGGGCTGGCGTCTTCAGGGGCTCCGGGCTGCAGCGGATCTCCGGGGAGCCTGGTACAGACGAGGGGTTGGAGTGTCTAACGCCGCACCTGCCCCCTCCCCAAACGCTGTCCATGCATCAGACCCCGGCAAATCTGGCAGCTCCACGAGCCCTGTGCTCTGCTTATACCCTGCCCAGCCCCTCCTCCTTCCATCCCCTCCCTTTCCCACCCCCTCCAGTCCTGTCACTCAGCAATGGCCACAAGGCTACTGGCCTACAGCAGAGGTGGGGGGCTGGGACCCAGGACTCCTGGGTTCTCTCCCCAGCTCTGGGAGGAGAGCGGGGTCTAATGGTTAGAGCAGGGAGGGCTGGGACCCAGGACTCCTGGGTTCTCTCCCCAGCTCTGGAAGGGGAGCGGGGTCTAGTGGTTAGAGCAGGGGAGGGCTGGGAGCCAGGACTCCTGGGTTCTCTCCCCAGCTCTGGAAGGGGAGCGGGGTCTAGTGGTTAGAGCAGGGAGGGCTGGGAGCCAGGATCCCTGGGTTCTCTCCCCAGCTCTGGGAGGGGAGTGGGGTCTAGTGGTTAGAGCAGGGGAGGGCTGGGAGCCAGGACTCCTGGGTTCTCTCCCCACCTCTGGGAGGGGAGCGGGGTCTAGTGGTTAGAGCAGGGAGGGCTGGGAGCCAGGACTCCTGGGTTCTCTCCCCAACTCTGGAAGGGGAGCGGGGTCTAATGGTTAGAGCAGGGGAGGGCTGGGAGCCAGGACTCCTGGGTTCCCTCCCCAGCTCTGGGAGAGGGGGGCTGGGTGCAGAGAGCCCCTCACTTACTTTGGAAGCTGTTCTCCAGCAGCACTTGCTTGGCCTGTAACAGCAAGGAAAAGGGGGTTACACACCTGGCTGCAGGGCACAGCGCCCCCTGCAGGGGTAAGAGGGGAGCGCAGCCCGCTGCGGGAGGCGGCCAGAGCCAATGGCTCCCTTAGGAACAGGAGCGAGGTCTGAGAACAGACCCCGAGCAGCCAGTGGAGACCCCTTAGCTGCATCCTTCCCCTGCTCACCTTCTGAGGGATCGACGCTGGGTGGTTCTCGACGATCAGACGCTTCAGGTAATGGATCCACAGCCGCTTCTCCTCCTGGTTCCTGGCCTGCAGAGGGGACGGGGGAAGTAACACCCACCGCTGAGATGCAGCCGCTGCTGGGGCGGGGGCTGTTCGTACAGAGATCCCTCCCCTGGTGCTGAGATACAGCATCCTCTGGGGTGGGGCGACGGGGCTATTTATACAGGAATCCCTTGTCCCGGAGAGAGGTACAGAGTCCTCTGGGGTGGAGCGCGGGGGCTGGTTATACAGGGACCCCTCGCCCGGCGCAGAGCTGTACAGGGAGCGAGGAAGGATCCTAGTGAAGGTGCAGAGGGGAAACCGATCCGGGTTTTGGCCAGGGGCAAGTGCCAGGGGATCTTCACTAGCCACAACTTGGCAGGATCTCGGCTGCGTCTCTCCGGCAAAAGGACAACGCGCCCCAACACAACCCTGGGGCCGTGAGGAGAGCGCCCCCTTCTAAGCCCCCCCCCACACTCCCTGCGGGGGGTACCGGGGGGGGGGAGGCCTGCGTGATGAGGAATGAGACCCTCCTCCCCAACACAGCGCCCCCTAGCGCCGCATTGGGGAATTGCCCTTGGAACTCGTTGCAAGGACAGAGTCATCCTCCCCCAGACCCCACTGATGAGTCCCTGCCCCCTAGCGCCGCAATATTCGGGGTGGAGGGGGGGCTGCACTCACCTGCACCACGTGCTGCTGCTTGGGGATGGTGAGGTCCGAGATCTTGAAGCTCAGGGGGTCCTTGAGGCTCTCCGACAGGGCCAGGTTACAGCACTGGGTGGGGGGAGCAGAGCGCAGCATGGTCCCTCCCCGCTCTGGCTGCCGGCCCCTCGTGGGGGCAGGGGACAGCACAGGGGCCCGGACACGACATGGGGGAGCTGCCGGGGGGGGAACTGCCCAGGGGCCGGGCACCCCTCGATGGGGGCCACGCGGGCACACTCTACAGGGGCTAGTACAGACCCCGCCCCGGCCACAGTGGGACAGGTGGGGAAAGCCAGCCAAGGTGAGGGGGGCCCCCCGCCATCCAGTGGATTTGGGATGCCCCTCCCCCAAAGGATAGGGAGCCCCCGCCCCCTAAGGGAAAGGGGTGCCCTTTCCCCTGCTCACCCCCCAGAGAATAGAGACCCGTCACCCACCCGCCAGAGAAGAGAGCGAGCCCTGGCCATGCCCCCTTGGGGATGGGGGTGCCCCTCCCCCTTCCCATCCCCCACTGGATGGGGACGGCCCTCCCCCTGCTCACCCCCCAGAGAACAGGGAGCCCCCCTCCCTCACCCACCCCTCAATGAAGAGAGCGAGCCCTGGCCATGCACCCCAGAGTATAGGGGTACCCCTCCCCCTGCTCACCCCCCACTGGACGGGGACACCCCTCCCCCCTGCTCGCCCCCCCCGGGGCGGGGCCCCCCCTTACGAAGATGTGGCTCTTGTAGACGAAGGCCGGCCCGCGGCGCTTGGCGACCAGCAGCATCTTGCTGAAGAGGAAGAAGGCGCGTTCCCGCCGCACCCGCTGTACCCGGAACTGCCCCTCCAGCACCAGCTCCCCGAAGGCCTCCAGCTCCGGCCCCATCCAGTCCACCAGCAGCCCCTGCAGCTCCTGGGGGGGGACGCGGCCACAGATCAGCCGCCGCGTGGGCCGGGGGGGGACGCTTGGCTGGATGGAGACCCGCTGGGGGGAGGGGAGGGACCAGCCGGGGGCCTGCCAAGGGGGTGACCTGGGGGGGAAGGGTCCCTGGCATGGGAGGGCTCAGGTGGGGGGCAGTTGGGGGTCCAGCCAGGAAGGGACCAGGAGATGGGGGAGACCAGTCGGGGTCTGTCAAGAGGGTGACCCGGGGTGGGGGGAGGAAGCGGGGGGGTTGTGGAAAGGGCTGGGGGTCCGGCCAGGAGGGACCCTTTGCGGGGGGGGTTGACTGGGGTGGTAGGACAGTGCCCCCCCGCCCCCCTCACCTGCAGCCGGGCGGCGTGTTCCTGCTTGCGCTTCATGTCGTTGATGTACCAGGCCACGGCCGTCATGGTGATGGTGGCTTCCTCCACGGCCTCGTAGCCCGCGCTGCTCCGCTCACAGTGCCGGGCCAGCTCCTGGGGGGCGGCAGGAGAACGGCCCCTCAAGTACCCACCGGCTCCCTCCGCGGGCAGGGGCCACGGCAGCCTGGGGGTCCTGGCACAGACGCCAGGGAGAGGCCGAGCTGGGCCCTCAGGGCAACAAGGGCCATGCCCCTGGGGCAAGCTCCCAGCGACTCCAGGGCCTCTCCCAGCAGGGGGAGCTGTGGGGCAGAGCTCCCAGCCTCTCCCAGCAGGGGGCGCTATGGGGCAGAGCTCCCAGCCTCTCCCAGCAGGGGGCGCTATGGGGCAGAGCTCTCAGCCTCTCCCAGCAGTGGGCGCTATGGGGCAGAGCTCTCAGCCTCTCCCAGCAGGGGGCGCTATGGGGCAGAGCTCTCAGCCTCTCCCAGCAGGGGGCGCTATGGGGCAGAGCTCCCAGCCTCTCCCAGCAAGGGGTGCTATGGGGCAGAGCTCCCAGCCTCTCCCAGCAGGGGTGCTTGGGAGAGTGGGGCGGGAGCTCCCAGTCTCTCCCAGCAGGGGGCACTGTGGGGAGTGGGGCGGGAGCTCCCAGTCTCTTCCAGCAGGGGGCGCTGTGGGGAGTGGGGCGGGAGCTCCCAGTCTCTTCCAGCAGGGGGCGCTGTGGGGAGTGGGGCGGGAGCTCCCAGTCTCTTCCAGCAGGGGGCGCTGTGGGGAGTGGGGCGGGAGCTCCCAGTCTCTTCCAGCAGGGGGCGCTGTGGGGAGTGGGGCGGGAGCTCCCAGTCTCTTCCAGCAGGGGGCGCTGTGGGGAGTGGGGCGGGAGCTCCCAGTCTCTTCCAGCAGGGGGCGCTGTGGGGAGTGGGGCGGGAGCTCTGGCTGCGGGGGGAGCTCCTGGCTGGACAGTGCTGGGGTCTTTGCGCCGTGGATCCATCACAGTCACTTCAAGCGGGTGCCGGTTCCCAGAGCCCTTTGCAGGGAACCTGCGCACCCCACCTGCGCCTCTGCCCACCTGAATCTCCCGCAGCCCGGGGAAAGGGGCAGGGAGTGTCGGCCCGGCCCTAGAGCCGGGGGTAAGGAGGCTGGTCCCTTCGGCGGTGCCACCCACCTGCAGCAGGAGATGGTACTTGAGGATCCTCTGGACGGGTTTCAGCAGGTAGGTCTCCAGGGGCAGGGAGTGGCACAGCGTGGCCTGGCGCTCCCGGAAAAACCCCGCCAGCACCTGGTTCTCCATGCACTCCCGCAGCACCGACACTGAGCTGGGGGGAGATGGGCAAGCTAGCCGGGCACCGCGAGGGCACCAGACCGCTAGGTGGCGAGCGATGGGGGACAGTGCCCATCCGCCCCAGCACTGGGCAAGGGAAAGTGCCCGCTTGCCTGGCATCAGGCATTGGGGGGTCCCCGCCCCGGCACCGGGCGAGGGGGCATGCCTACCCACCCCAGTCTGGTTCCTAACATCCCTGCCCCCTTCCCCAAGCAGGGCTGGGGGGACACACTCAGATCCCAGTGGCCCAGGCATCCTCTCCCTCCTCCCCCTGCCCGGTGCGGGGGGACCCATGCTGCTCTGATACCCCGTCCCTCCCCACTCCTGGGCTGGGGGCAGCTACTCACTTGGGGTAGTTCATGCAGTAGAGGGTGTAGATGTCAAATTCCTCACTCTGCAAGAGAAGACAGAGGGCGTCAGGAGAGGGGCAGCGCCAGGGAGGGCAGGGACGGGACAGGGGCATGGAGCGAGCGGGGTCGGGAGGCGCCAACCAGGGAGAAAGCCAAGGTGCAGAGAGGGAGGAGGGTTTCCCAGCCCCGCTCCCAAAGGGCACCCAACTCCCCTAGCACTCAGATGCAGCCACCTCTGGGGTGGGGCGCAAGGGTGTTCATACGCCAATCCTTCACCTAGCACTAAGATGCATCTGCCTCTGGGGTGGGATGCGGGGAGGCTGTTTATAAGGGATCCCTCACCTGGCGCTGAGATGCAGCCATCTCTGGGGGTGGGGTGTGTGATTTAGGCTGTTTATACATGGAGCCCGGCAGCGAGGTGCAGCCACCTCTGGGGTGGGGTGCCGGGGCTGTTTTTATAGGGATCCCTCGCTCGGCTCCGAGATGCAGCCGTCTCTGGGGTGTGGCGCTCCCAGCCTAGACTCGGTCCCCACCTGGCCATTCCCCTTTGCTTGGCTCCTTCAAACTTCGTTCCCACCCCAGCCCACCCCTTCAATCTCCCACTGAAGTTCCCAGACTGACCCCCTCTACTCTGGCTGCACCCCACAACCTCAGGTCACCCCTCCTCCAACCCTCATCCCCCAATATCCCTTGATAACCTGTCCCCGCCAACCCCACCCCACAGCAGGCATCTCTCCCAAGATCCCCTTAGTGGAAATCAGTTTGCTCCTCCTTTCACTAGGCACTTCCTCATTTGATGTTCCCACCCCATTCCTTCCCTCCCTCCCCCAATCCTCCCCCACTCCATCCAGCCAGCATCCCTCTTTCCCCCTCCAACCCCCATCCATCCATCCATCCTTTATCCACCCACCCACCATCCTTCCACCCCTCTGTACCCTAGGCACTCTTCATTCTTTCCATTCCTCCTTCTCCCCCGCATCCCTCTCATCCTTCCCCTCTTCGCCCTCCCCCACCAAAGGGTCCCCCTAACCAGATCGGGTACGGCTCACCCTGCAACATTTAAGGGTGCTCTGCTCCAAACCCCCCCCCCCGGTTGGGACGGGCACCTTTCTCCTTGCAAAAGGGGGAGAATTAGATGTCCCACCCCCACGTGACACGGTCCCACCCCTCCATCAGCTCCTGCACTCAAAGTTGAACAGAGCCAGAAGGAGCCTGTGCAGTACACACCTGGGTATGCTAGGGGGTGCAGGAGAGGTGGAAAGGGGTCACAGCCGGCTGCTGGAGGGGGGCAGGGAGGGGCAGGACAGGCGGGCCCTTACCCGTTGCACGAAGCACTCAGCGATGGCATGGGCGCTGCTGTTGCTCTCCAGCTCTTCCAGGAGCTCGCTGCACAAGGGGGAGAAACAGGGCAGGGGGTGAAGCCGCTGATGCAAAGGGGCACCCAGTGTAAAGGCTGTTTCTGAGGGGGGCGGGGGGGATCTGTGTTATCGGGAGACCCCTCTGCACGCACCCAGAAACTGCATGCCCAGACTCCAAATTTGCATGTAGTTTGCATAATTGCATTCCACTATACAGGCTGGATTCGAACCCATGACCTCAACGAACAAGGCACTGAGGCCCAGTCCCTGAGCTGTGCACTTTCCCTTCCTTTCAATGCAAGCAACAGGTGCAAGATTTCTGCTGCAAAGGCCCGGTCCCCACCCGCCACCAGAGCAAAAGGAGAATCCCCACTAGCCGCTAGCAGTATAGCGGCCATGACACACAGAGGGGCAGTGCTGATTAGAGCCAGTAGAGGGCAGCGGCACTCACATGCTTAGCGGCCAGGCCAACCCTCGCCAAATGCTTTAAGTAGGGGGTGGAGGGTGAATTTACACAGAAGGTGGGTTCTCTGGATTCACGTCTCCACAGGGCTGCGGGGCGAACGCGCCAGGGTCTCACTTCTCTAGGGCGCCCCCGCTGGGCCACTGGGATTAGGGAAAACTGGGAGGGGAGAGCGCCTCCTAGTGAGCGACTGACGGCCCCACGTCCTGTGTCAACCCCAGCGTCTGCTCTGCCCCAGAGCTGGGCTCCCTCCCCTCCCCGCCCCACCCCCCCTCACATGGACTCCCCGGCGATCAGCGCCCCGAGAACACCCTCCCCCACCCCACGCCCTCGCACGGCCCCGCCAGGAAATGAGCTCTGGGAACCGGCCGGGCTGCAGAGGAGAAACCCAGCCGCAAACCACATGGCGGAAGGCGTGGCATGGGTGGCGGGGGAGGGTTCCTCATTGATCCAACCTGCCCCCTCCAACCGTCCCCAGCCAAACATTGCCATGGGGAGAGAGGGGGGCTGAACCTATCCGCCACCCCCTCCTTCCACTTACTCGTTTCTGCATTCCTTCCTTCGTTTCAAACCCGACCCCTCCACACACGCACCCTAAACCTGGCTGCAACTGATACCCTGATGTTCCCCGAGACCTGATTCCCAGCCCCCACTCCCGCTCTAACTACTAGACCCCACTCCCCTCCCAAAGCTGGGAATAGAACCCAGGAGTCCTGACTCCCAGCCCCACTCCTAACCACTAAATGCCCGCACCCCGTATTGCCCCCTCCCCGTTTGCACTCTAATGCAAAGTCCCTCCCGCCACGACTAAGAAAATTCCCCAAGAAAGCAAGGACGCCTCTTCCCATTAAGAGGTGTCCTGGGTGGGGCCTGGGGTGGGGTGTGGGGGAATCCCCCCCCCATGCTACTCAGCCCCCGCTCGGCATGCAGCTCCTTCCCCGATAGGGTTAAGCACCCCGGGCTCGGCTCGGCAGCCGGCCCACGCAGCTGAAATACTTAAACAGACGCAGATGGGAGTTCGGGCTCTTACAGGAAACAACCCCCCGCCCCCCCTTTCCCCTCCCCCACCCTGAGAATAGAGCTGGGGGGGCAGGGTGGCCCAGAGCCAGCCCTGGCTGCAAACTGAATGCGCCACGCAAACGAAGCGCCCGGCCCCGAGACGCTTTGTTTGCTGCCCCCGCTAGCAAACCGCTGGGGTGTCCCGCCCCCACCCAGCAAAGCGCCTGGATCCCCAGGGAAACAGCCCTGGGCTTTTTAGAGTGTGTGGGCGGGGGGGGGGGGAGGGGGGGAGGGGAGCTGAGAGGCAGGACTCCTGGGTTCTATTCCCAGCTCTGAAAGGAGAGCGGTGACTAATGGTTAGAGTGAGGGGGGCTGGAGCCAGGGCTGTTGGGTTCTGTTCCTGGCTCCGGGAGAGGGAGTGGGGCCAAGCTGTTAGATCTCACCACACGCAGGGTTGAAGGGGTTCCTCTTTAACCCCATTGTTACAGCAAAGGAGAAACTGAGGCACACCCGGCTGGATGGCTGAGGCCCCCGCATCTCCAAGGATGCTGAAAAGCTGGCCAGGGGGCAGAGCAGAGAAACAAGTATAGTCCAAAGAGGGAGAAAGGGTGGGGGGCAGCCCAGCCCCGCGGGTGGGGCACTGGAGTGAGAACTCACTGGACTTTTTTCTAAAAGATCTGCTCTGGGAATTATCTGGGGGCAGGTCTCTGGCCTGTGCCATCCAGAAGATCAGGCTCCATGATACTAATGGTCCCTTCCGGCCTTGGCATCTCTGACTCTATGAACAAGCCACACCCCCCTCTGGGACTCAGTTTCCTCTCCCTGCCCTTTGTCTGGGAACTCTTTGGGGGCAGGGACTGTCGCTTATTCTGTGTCTGTGCAGCACCTGGCAGGATGGGGCCCTCAGTGTTTCATTTCAACTTTATCGTCATTTGGGCTTGACTTTTAGATTGCATTAAAATATTAAATCTACCATACTCACCATTCGCTATAACATATACACATGAAAGATACTTTATGTACACTCATCTCATTAAATAGATAGAAATATAATATTACACTTCATATTTTAACATCATCTAAAAGACAAAACATAATGAATTGAAACATTAATGTCAAAATTAAACATTTCTTGGCACTGTCGAAACGAAACGTTTCGACTTTTCCCTGTGAAAACGTCACTGAAAGTGACTGGTGCCCAAAACGTTTCAACCTTTCGATGGAAAAACTCTTCCATCGAAAATTCTTCTACCAGGTTCTGTCCCAACGTAGGTTGCATCCGCCCAGGGCAGGAGGGCTCCCTACCGAAAGGACGTGGGAGATCTCGTGCCATCACCTTTTCCATGAGCATTTGCACAGCAGCCAGGAGCGTTTGCGAAAATGTCTCTGATCCCGAAAGTTTCACCAATTAAAAGACCCGGGAAATTCCCCCATGCAAAAATAAAAAACTTTGTAAACTTTGAGAGAGTTGTTTGAGTCAAAGCAAACCATCAAAACCGTTCACTCTCTCATTTAGCTCAAGGTTCCTTCCCGCTCCTAGAAAATTTTGACTTTTGGGGCAAAATCTTGAATTTCGGCCAGAGACTAAAATATTTCAAATCAGTAGTCCTAATTTAGGTACCTTATGATCTCATTCTCTATGGGCCAGGCTCTTTGGTTGGACTACATCTCCCATGATGCACCACTTTCTCCTCTCTTAGTGAGGCCATGCTGCATCATGGGAGATCTAGATCCAGAGGTTGCAGGTTTAATCTCCACATGGGGGTCACTGTTACCAAAGTTGCAGGGAACTCAGAAATCAACTCAATACCCCCAGTAAGTCCCTCTCCCGATCATCTCCCACCATTCTCTCCCTGACCAGTGGGTGCTAGGAGACAGCAGACTCACCTGTTAAACTCATAGATGTCTTCGATGTTGCAGAACAAAGTGCTCACTTGCTCAGGTTTGAGGGGCAGGTGTCCACTGTCTATGATACAGCCAAGATAATCCTGCAAAACAGGAATGGGTCAGAACCTGGCGTTCCCGGAACGCCTCTCCTCCCGCAAAGCACTTTGCGGACATCACCAGGCAACACTGCATCATCATTTCATCCACGGTGCCAATGGTGGCTGTGAGGTGGGGCATGGCAGCTGTTTATACAGGGATTACTCATCCCAGCACTGAGATGCATCCACCTCTGGGGTGGAGCCTGGCAGCAGATTATACAAGGACGCCTCACTCAGCACTGAGATGTGCCCACTTCTGGGGTGGGCCAGGGCAGTTGTTTATACAGGGGTCATTCCCCCCAGCACCGAAGTGCAACCATCTCTGGGCCAGCACCCGGCAGCTGTTGCATAGCACACTGCACAGGGACCACTCACCCACGGTTGAAATGCGACTGACCTGGGGTGGGGCATGGCAGTTGCTTAACAGCCACACAGCAACATTGCTCCGGGATTACACACCCAACACGGAAATGCAGAAACCTCTGAGGTGGAGCACAGCAGCTGTTTATACAGGAATCCCTCGCCCAACACCAAAATGCAGCCACCTCTGGCAA